>NC_092875.1:334721417-335090167 GCF_028372415.1 Notamacropus eugenii
AGGATAAAATAGAAATTGAAAGAATCAACCAATCACCTCTGGAAAAAGATACTAAAAGGAATACCTTTATAAAAATAGTAGCCAAATTCCAGAGTTCACAGATCAACGAGAAAATATTGCAAGTAGCAAGAAAGAAACAATTCAAGTAAAGTGGAAATACAATCAGGATAATACAGTATTTAGCCATTTCTACACCAAGGAATCAAAGGGTTTGTGATATTCCAGAGGTCAGAGGAGCTATAATTAAAACCAAGACACACCTACCCAGCAAACCTGAACATAATCCCTCAGGGGAAAAATGATATTCAATGAAATAGATGACTTTCAAGAATTCTTCATGAAAAGACCAGAGACGAATAGAAAATTTGACTTTTAAATATTAGAATCAAGAGAAACATGGAAAGGGATACAGGAAAGAGAAATTATAAGAGGCTTATTAAGGTTGAACTGTTTACATTCTTCCATGGAACTATGATATTTGTAACTCATGAGACCTTTCTCAGTGTTAGGGAAGTTGGAGGAAATAGATAGATGAGACAGAGAGAGAGAGAGAGAGAGAGAGAGAGAGAGAGAGAGAGAGAGAGAGAGAGAGAGAGAGAGAGATTGTACAAGGTGAGTTGAATATGGGAGGATGATATCTAAAAATAAAATTAAAGGATGAGGGAAGAATACACTGGAGGGAGAAAGGAAAAGATGGAATGGGGTAAATTATCTCATATAAAAGATGCAAGAAAAATGTTTTAAAATGGAGTGGAAGAGGCAGAGAGATGAGAAGGAATGACTGAATCTTACTCTCATCAGATCTGGCTTAAGGGGAGATAATATACACACTCAAGTAGATATCTTATCCTACAGAAAAGTAGTGGGGAAGCGAATAAGGAGGGATGAAAGAAGGGAGGGAAGATTAGGGGAGGGCATAGTTAAAAGCAAACATTTTTGTAAAGGAACTGGGTCAAAGGAGAAAATAGAATAATTGGGGGCAGGATAGGATGGAGAGAAACATAGTCTTTCACAACATGGCTATTATGGAGGTGTTTTGCATGACCACATCTATAAGCTATATTGATTTGCTTGCATTCTTAATGGGAGTTCATGGTGAGGGAAGAATGGAGAGAATTTGGAACTCAAAGTTTTAAAAACAAATATTAAAAATTGATTTTACATGCAACTGGAAAATAAGATATAGAGGCAATGGATATAAAAATATGTCTTGCCTTTCAAGAAAGTAAACAGGAAGGAAATAAGGGGGGGGATGATAGAAAGGGAGGACAGGCTGGGGGAAGGAGTAATCACAATACTTGCTATCTTTGGGTGAAGGGAAGGGAAAGATGGGGAGAAAATTTGGAACTCAAAATCTTGTGGAAATGAATGTTGAAAACTAAAAATAAATAAATAAATGCAAATCTTAAAAAAACAAACAAACAACAAAACACCTTAATACCTAGGTGACACTTAAGTGATGCTTTTCTTCATCAACTTAGCTGGTACTTCATTCTCTTCCAACAAATTAGTGTGTGTAGATAGATAGATAGATAGATAGATAGATAGATAGATAGATAGATAGATAGAGACAGATAGATATAGATACATAGATATAGACATATAGAGAGAAATAGGTGGGTGTGTGTATGCTTGTGTGCATGTCTGTGTGTGTCTGTCTGTGTGTTTGACAATTTTCTACATATGTTTTATCATCTCAGTGCAATGTAAACTTCTTGCATACAAAGTCTATTTAATATTTTTTTCTTCATATCAGCTAAACTGGTATAGTGCTTTGAAAATAGTAGGAGCTTCAAAAGCTTGTTGGATTGAATATTACTGACAATGGCTCAGAAATTTGCACTAACCTCAGAGCAGGTTTTACATGACCTTCAGAGAACAGATATTAGTTGCAGAAGTTGAACACAGCCAGAAGTGATTCAGTGTGTCTCAAAAGGTAATAATAATTCTGAGAGATCACTTTTCTGGGTATCATAGGTTTGCAGATATTTATCAGAAACTTTTCTTTTTTTATCACTCTCCCTTAAAAATACAAAAAAGACATTAGCTATTGCAAAGTGGCAATGTATTTTTGATAGGTTGAACAGTCTGCATGCTTTTCACGATCATGGTTCTTTATTCTGATTTATTCATTTTGTATCAAGTTGGTCACTTGATATTTTTTTCTATTTCTGTATTTCTCTTTTCTTAGGTCATGTATATCTTTAAGATAGGAGTTTTCCTAGCATGGCATCAATTTCCCTCGCATCATGTTTTTGATTTTTCTATGAAATGAAAATGGATGCTCCCTCAACAAGTTCTTTCAAATTCTTTGACTCTGCATGTAATATTTTGATTGTTTCAGAAACAATTCTCTAGGCCTATAATATATCCATTGTACATGTTTCCAAATATGCTGAGAGTTCTACAGATGCTGTAAATGTTTTCAGAAGAACCTAACCAGTAACTATGATTTCATCCCCACAGAGAGAATATTTCAATGTCTTAGCCTTGCATTTGTTATTAATGTCAAAATATTTTTTGTAAGAATATAATTGAAGCAAATTTTCAATTTATGATCCTGAAAAAGACCTTTTAAAGATCTTCAAAACATTATTTCCCAGAACTATCTTTTCAGATGTTGGTCCTCATTTAATTATGAGAAGAGAACTGCAGCTTTTGAAATGAAATATTTATTCCATCAGAATATAAACATCCTGAGAGTAATTCTAGTTTCATTCCTTATAGTTATTCCCGAGCATTTCTCCTCTTCCCTTAGAAGGCAAGAAGAGACCAGCAAGGGCACTGCTGTAGCTGATGGAATGATTTTTTTTTTCCTTACCCTGAAAGATGGAGACTAGTTGCATGATAAAACGGTGTTTCTCACTCCCTAGAAGGCAAGAAGTAGCTATCCAAGAAAACTGGTGCACTCTATGATGAAAAAGGGAAAAAAAATTAATGCAGGGAGAAACTGAGACTATATCAAAGAAGGTCAAAGTAACTTATTTGATGGTTTAACCAAGACAAGAAGGGTCATCTCTTCTTTGGAGGTTGGAACAAAGGATGAAAGGATAAATGAAGATATTGAAAGGTTTTGAAATTTAAAGTTCAGTGGATAAGGGAGATCACAATGAGTGTTCTTTTAATTTTTCTCCTCAGGCAACTAGGAGGTGAAATCATCTGCTGAAAGGCTGAGCAACGGATAAGCCATTGGGGGTTAGAAGATTTGTGCACGAACTTCCAGTAAGAATCTCCTTTTTCTAATGCAGATGAACACTTTATATGAAACTTTTATTATTACTAAGTTGCCTGCAGCATTGAGAATAGACACCATAACTTTGCAATGTACCCAGTAGGCACAGTCACAAGACTGCTCCAAGTTTCCTAACAGCACAAAGGTTAGAGCAGAAGAGGTAGATGACGAATGTAACACAGGAGTATAGGTTTAAAAGGGCATAGATGGAAGTAGTACAAAGGACCATGGAATCAATGGACATAGTGTCATTTGTTCTAGTTAATTTTAGAGTCATGAGTGAGAAAGGAAGTTAGAACAAAGGTGATGGATTAATCAAACAGGGCAGGAAGTGGAACTTAATTAAGATCATGATGAGAGTAAAGAATAGGATTAAGGGAGGGAGTGAGAAATAGAAGGATAGTAGATATAAAAGCTAAAGATTATGATTATTATGGACTGTTGACACATAGTGGTAGGACTATCTATCATAACCAATACCCAAAGCCATTAAATATTCTCCAAAGTCCTGTGATGACTACATGATGACTTAATATTCATGGGTCAACCTACAGGACTTGTCACTACACACACAAGGGAACAAAGCATTTAGGTGGCAGGGTACTCATATTTAGTGCCAGTGCCAGTAAATCTCTGGCAGTTATGACCATCAGGAACTGGACTGAACTCACACTTGGATTCAATAGTAGTTTCTTAGTTTATCCCCAGAAAATGAGGAGGGAAACAAACTTAGAAAATACTCAACGTGCTTAGCAAGTATCATATTCCTGGTCTCTGAGTGTCTGGAAGTTCAGGTTATCTAGCTCTCCTGGCTCCCTAAGACTTAGGATCTTTGAGGGCTATGGCCCTTAATATGGAAGAAAGAAGTAAGCAAAGTAGAGAATATGGATGAGTGTAAGATACATTCAGAGAGAGTTGATAGAACAACTTGACTGGAGTGTAGAATTAGTGTCAGAGAGTAGTAGCAGAAAAAACTGGAATATTTTGGAAGGTTGTCCATCTACAGAGATGGACTTTTCCCTAGAGTCAGAAAGAAACAAAACTTTTACAAAGATACTCACCAACGATAATAATTTGTATTCGTGTCATAACTAAAAATGATATAAAATACTTTGGCATCATGTTTTTCACAATGGATATTTTTAAACATAGACTCCTATTTATTTAATATATAAAGAGACCATTTTAATGGGAAAAGTCTGCAAGAATACTCCAATCCCAACATATATGTTCTTAATAATTTCACCTTTAATATTCATTGATTGAGAAAAGTTCATGAAGAAAAGTGCTTGATCAATTCAGCATCGCTTTCAGATGAATTTGTATTTTGTTAATCACAGAATTTACATACCTTAGAAAACAGTGATATAGAAACTTTCAAGATGTTCTATATTGACTGTAAAGAAGCCACACTTCTTATATGCTTTACGTTGTTTTTTATTAAAATGCTGGTATTGATTTGCTGTTTCAGATGTGTAAAGTGATGTCTAATTGAAGAATAGGTGAAACTTTGATCTGGCTTCACATACAGTTTGTTTTAGTATTTAGAGTTTAGTGCAACAAGTGAAAAATACCATTAATGAACATGTTGTAGGAAAGGTCATCAGATATTTTATAGCTTTATCAGACAGCTCTGTGGACAAGTAGTCAGAAAATAACCTGCACATGTGTGTGTGCATGTGAAGATGAGTTTTTAGTTTTTTTCCTATTAAGCAGAGATGAAAAAGCAACAATAAGACCATTAACATGAAACTCTTCATTCATGTTGTATATTTTGTTGGCATTGGATAAAGACAAAAAAGCACATTTTTTTGTGCAAAGATGGATTCAAAGTCCCTCACACAAAGTAATTCCATAGGTCCTTAGCCAACAGGCCAACAGGTTGGGAACCATTGCTGAGGAAATCAAAGAGATAGCCTGGTAAACATGAATCTTCCTTGTTTGAAAATTTGGAATATTAAGGTAGATGAAGCCAGTACTAGGGAAGCCAGCAAGGATAATTCCATAGTGGGGCCCTCTTGGCAGCATGCAGGAGTCTTAAGCTGGCAGCATCTGCATTTCCCCTGGCTTCTTGTCTGTGCAGAATATTAAGCCTTGGCACCATCATCTTATAATGGATAGTGCCAAAACTTCAGCAATACCTGGTTGACCAAATTGTCAATCTTCAAGTGAAGAAAAAATTAAAAATAGACACATATGTGTGTGTGTGTGGGCGTGTGTACACACACATATATATGTATATATACACATATCTATAAAGAAACTGTACATTTATAAGAGCATATATAAAGACAACACACAGTACATATACACACATTTCACCTATACATATACATGTGCATATATGTATGTACGTATGTAAATTTCACATGTTCCATGTACAGAAACAAATGTATCTACATTAATTATATTGTGCATATATGTCATATATTACACATGATAATTGTTTTAATTTTCTTATGTGTCAGTCTATGAAGTATATATGGAATACGTGCGTATGTACCATCTGTCTATCTGTAGCATACATGGAGCGTACATGCATATGTGTATTTATATACAAATGCATATAAACTGTATGTAGTATGCACACATAGATATCTATATAGATATATTTAATATTAAACATTTCATGACAATATATGAAGAAATGTGAAATTAAGGAATCAGAATTTCAAAATACCAGAGAGGACTCAGAAGCCTTCTGAAAATAAAATACTCTTTAGTCAAATAAGCAGTATGACAAATAATGAGTTCTTCAAATACATTAGCCTATATTTACTGTGCTTCCAGGATGTTATATCCTACTCAATACTATCAAAGTCAGGCATAGTCAAGCAAAATAGGTATCTTAAATGTTGTTTAAAAGTAGTCAATTTAGTTTATTTTTCATTTTTCAATTGATCATTTGTTTTCACAAACATCACTGAAATAAAAAAAAGTGAGTTTGGAAAAGGAACCTCAAAATTTATCTAGAATAACCTATCTATGAAAGGTGGACATGTTTGTCTAGCCTCTGCTTCATGATCTCTAAGGAGGGGCGCATTTAATTTAGTCCCTTGGTGCATGTCTACTTGTTAGGATGTTTTCCAGATATCAAGGTTAAATTTGCCTCCTTATATGTTTCATTTATTGCTGTTGGTTTTATCTAATTGAGCCAAAAAGAACAAACATGATCCTTCCTCCTCATGATAATCCTTCAAACACTTGAACTCTGCTATCATGTACCTCTGAGTCTTCTCTTCTCTAGGTTAATAATCTCCATTTCCCTCAACTGATTCTCAAATGACATAGACTCATGTCTTTCTTCATTTTAATTACATTCCTGTGGACACTTTCCAGCTTATCAGTGTTTATTATTATTATTATTATTATTTTACATTATAGCATTCGAATGATAACTTTTGTATAGCATCTTCAGTGTGCACAACATAGGTTACCATATCTGATTTACACATCAACCTGGCAAGGCAGGTGGCACGAGTGTGCTGGGAAATGTTCAATAAGCTATGTGCATCCAATGCACATATAAGTTTAACCACCATCACTAACACTTTCTCCACTGTTTTTAAAGTCTGGACAATAAAAAAGGTAACAAATCAAATCTTCTGTTGGAATCTTTGCAAATTTCCAAGGTGTAAGCTCTCACATGGACAATTTAACAACCATCTCACAGAGGAAATATAGGCTGACTCCAGCTCACTTGGGTAAGTGCTATTATTATCTTTATTTTACAGAGGAGGAAACTGAAGCTGAGGGGCTAAGTGCCTTGCCCAGGAACAAGTATTACAACAAGCTTGTATTACCCTCTAATTCATATCTTTTTTCTATCTGAATAGAATGCAATACTTTATCAAAAGCTTTGCTAAAACATAGTTTTTCTATATCCACAACTTTCCCCACCTACTCATTTATTTGTACCATCAAATAAATTAATTAGCATGTTTTGATCTCATCCTAAAGAAGCCATATTAATTCCTCATAATAATTGCTTCTGTATCAAGATTTTTTTTCTGATCTTCTCCTTCATGGGTAAGGGAAAAGGGAACGAGCAATTGTTAATACATAAACATTATGTAAGTGTTTTGCAGATATTATCTCATTTTGATTCTCACAACAACCTCGTAAAACAACTGTTTTATGGTTGAGAAGAATGAGGTAGATAGAGCTTAAGTTACTTGCCCACAGTCACAGTTCGTGATTTCTGAGGCTGAATTTGAACTCAGGTCTTCTTAATTTCAGTTCCTATGTTCTATCTCATATACAACCCAACCACCTCTAAGACATAATGATGTGCTCTAGAAATTTTCCAATAGTCAAAGTCAAGCTCATAGGCCTATGAATTAATGAATCATTCTTGTTTATTTTGAGGTTAGATTAATAAAGTTCAGAGAGATGGAGGTTGAGGCCTCTCACTAGTACAGTTTTGCTGTCTATTTCTTCCTGTAACTCCCTTAACTTCTCCTCTAAGAATCTGGATGCTAAACCACCTCATGCATATATGTTTAGCAATGATATTGCTTCATTGTCTGTGGTGCCTTTTAGCAGAATATGATTTCTTTCCTTATCTCTTTTTATTAGATCTATTTTTGCTTTTCCTTAGACTGAGATTAGGATTGCTACCCCTGCATTTTTTTCCTTTTTATCATCAGCTGAAACATAATACATTCTGCAAGACCTTTTACCTTTAGCTTATGTATATGCCCCAATTTCACATGTATTTCTTGTAAACAACATACTGTATTAGTATTGTTTTTAATCCATTCTGATATCTGTCTGCATTTTATGAGAGAGTTCATCCCATTCACATTCACAGTTAGGATTAATGTCTGTGTCTTTCTCTCCATCCTTATCCCCCAGTTGATGCTTTAATTTCTCCCTTCTCCCTTCCCCTCCACAATAGAGTTTTATTTTTGACCACTGTCTCCCTCACTCTTCCTTTCCTTCTATCATCCCCAATCCCCTTTATTTCACTTTACCCTTACTACTTCTTCACTCCTTTTTAACCTCCCCTCCCTTTCCTTCCCCTTTCCCCTATTACTGCCTATAGGGCAAGTTAGATTTCTATACTTAACTGAGTATGTAGTTCCCTCCTTGAAGCAAAACAGGTGAGAGTAAACCTCAAATAATGCTCATCTCCCTCACCTCTTTTCCTC
Source organism: Notamacropus eugenii (assembly GCF_028372415.1). NCBI lineage: Eukaryota > Metazoa > Chordata > Mammalia > Diprotodontia > Macropodidae > Notamacropus > Notamacropus eugenii. Next base: position 334,729,803 of record NC_092875.1, read on the forward strand.
TACTACAATATGTTTTTGTGACTCTACCTGTGATGTAATTTACCTTTTTCTGTCTTCATATCCTTTCTCTCATTACAATTTCTTTAATTATGCTTTTTAACATCGCAACAGTTAGTTTTTACCCACACCCTATATCCACGTATATCCATTTTTAATGTCATAATAAATATGCAATTCTCAAGAGCAGCAAGTATTATCCTCTCTTACATGGATATAAACAGTTTGCCCATATTGAATAACAAGGATTTTTTTTCTCGCACTATTTATTTTTTTATGCCTCTCTTGAGTGTTGTATTTGAAAATCAAATTTTCTTTTGAGTTCTGACCTTTTCATCATGAAAGTCTGGAAATCGCTTATTTCACTGAATGTTCATTTCCTTGCCTGAAATATTATGCTCAATTTTGCTGGATAATTGAACCTTGCTTATAGTCAAAGCTCCTTTGTGTTAGGGAATATCATATTCCAACCTTTTTTATCTTTTAGTATAGAAGCTGCAAGGTCCTATGTGATCCTGACCATAGTTCCTTGATATTTGAACTGTTTCTTTCTGACTGCTTGCAGTATTTTCTCCTTAACTTGATTGTTCTGGAGTTTTGCTGCATATTCTGTGGCATTTTCAATTTATATCTCTTTCAGGAAGTGATTGGTGGATTCTTTCCATGACTATTTTGCTCTCTTTATCCAGGATCTCAGGGCAATTTTCCCTGATGATTTCTTGGAAAATATTGTTCAGGTTCTTTTTTTCTTCATGACTTTCTGGTACACCAATAATTCTTAGGTTTTCTGTCCTGGATCTGTTTTCCAGGTCAGTTGTTTTTTCCATGAGGTATTTTGCATTTTCTTCATTTTTTTCATTCTTTAGATTTTGTTTGATTGATACTTGATATCTCATAGAGTCATTAGCTTCCACTTCCCCAATTCTAATTTTTAGTACATTGTTTCCTTTAGTTAACTTTTGCACCTTCTTTTCCATTGGGCTAATATTTCCTTTTCAGGAGTTATTTCTCCAGCAGGGTTTGTACTTCCTTTTCAATTTGTCCAATTTTCCCAGTTAGGTTTTGTGCTTTCTTATCCAATTGCCCAATTTTCCTTTATAAGGAGCTGTTTTCTTCAGTGAATTCTTTTTTCATTTTGTCAATTGTGTTTTTAAAATCATTGGCCAATTTTTCTTCTACCTCACTAATTTCGGCTTTTAAAATCCTTCTTGAGCTATTCCAAGAATGCTTTTTGGGCTTGAGACCAGTTCACATTATGCTTTGAGGTGTGAGTACAGCCTCAATGTTTTCCATTTCTGATTTTGTGTTTTGGTCTTTGTCCTCATAGTGAGACTCTATAGTCTGCATTTCTAATTTGTTTCTTGTACATGATGATTGCCATTTTCCTGGCTTTCAAAGGGGATCTCTGCTTCTAGGGTACAGCGGGGTCTGTTCCGTGTGTGTGTGTGTTTGTGTGTGTGTGTGTGTGTGTGTGTGTTCTTGCATGTGTGTGCTGAGAACTTGAGGTTTTGTGTGTTGTGGCCTTTAATTCTTTCAGCCAGAAGCTAAAATGCTGCAGTTTACCTGGTCCTGAGCTGGGTGGTGTGCCAAGGCAGAGACCTGCTGAAGTCTTTCTGAGTTTCTTTGAGGTTACCATGAAACTCACTATATGAGATGTGGGGAAGGACTGGTCTGGCTACAAGTGGTATTCTCCTCCCTTGAGCTAGAACACAGGCAGGTTCAGCATCTGGTGAACCTCTGTTTGTGCTGGTGTCTGCCTAATTCCCCTGGCTACCCTAAGGCACGCCTAAAGTCCTGGTGTTAGGACTTACAGGTTCCACTCCCCTAGGGCTCAGGATCTCCTCCTGGTTCACTAAGGTAGACTTACAGAGGCAGTTCTTGTCCTGTACTGGTCCCCTTCAGCCACAGCAAGGGGGACTCTCTGTGATGATCTTCCTATATTCTCAAGCTGAGAGACTGTTTACCACTTCAGCTGATCCCACTATTCCAGGATTTTTCAAGGTGTAGTATTCTTTGGATTTTTCAGGGTCAGCAAGGGCAGCATGAGAACACTTCCTGCTTACTCCACCATCTTTACTCTTGGAAGTTCAAGTAGGTGACTTTTCAACATTTAATCTGTGGGCTGATAATGTAAGAACTGGCTGCTGCTGTTACTGAAGGGCCTGTGCTTCTGTCACACTCAGTTCAACTGGACTTCCTTCCTGTGCTGATATGTTTGAGAATCCACACTGTTGCTTATGCTTTAGTCTATCCAATGGGTCCTCCTCAGCTTTGCTATGGCGAAGTCTGCTCTAGTGAAATCTGTGTGCTCTGTGCTCCCTGCTGACCTTCCAGTATGTCCTGGGCAGGAAATCTTCTGCATTGTGTCTCCAAGTGGATTCTGTCACTCTAAAATTTGTTTAAATTTTCTTTTTAGAGATGTCAGAAGTAATTTGTGGTAGAGCTGAGGTAAGTCCATGCTCTTACTCCACCATCTTGACTCAATGTTTCCATTTCTTGGTCCCAATGTTTATAAGTTGGTGATATGTTACCTCTTCCTTCTGAATTATGGTATAAGATACAGAAAGCACAGCTCATGTTTTCCAGGTTTTAAATCTATCTTTCCTTTGCCTGGAACAGTGCTCAGCAGTGTGTCACTTTCCACCTCTTCTAGGAAGGACACTATTCTATAGTTTTAAAACTTCTAAACTTTTAAAACAGATGACAGTCACTTGACTGTGATAGAAATAAAAGTATTGCATACTCAATGCAAGTCACTACAAGTTCAACATGTTCTTTATAATTTTGATTATTTAGTGCTAATTAATAAATATTTAGTTATAATAAAACTACTTTTAACCAAGACACTAAGAGTATATAGAATTATGGTGAACTATTTTTTCAATAAGTTAAAGTTCTATTACAAACATTGTATTTTCAATATCATTCTAATGTTTCTGAGTCTCTTATACATTTATAATTCCAATCTACTCAAAGTCACTTATTCTTTTTTTGTTCTTTATGTATCAGAATATTAGGGTCATTAAGTTGGAAATGTGTATTTTCATCATTTATGGCATTCGTACAGGTAGAGATGAAAAAGGTATAAAACGTTAGACTGAAGGTTATATGACTCCATAAAATTTATTTTTGTGAATCAAGTTGTTGATTTCATTTGTTTCCTCTATTCTAAGAAAAAGAAATAACAAAAATAAGACATATTATATCATGTCACTTAAATCAAGATCTGAGAATATGGAAAAAATGCAAAGAAAGGAAATCAAGATGGAAGTAAGGGACTTTAGTTTCTGCCATATGAAAATCAGGAACACGGCATCTGAAGCCTTACAAGAGAAGTCTCAAGGGAGATGTGCTATTTTTAAATGTATTTAGTATGTTACTGTGGAGATTCCTTTTGTTTATGCATTTGCCTAAATGATCATTAAACTCTCTTGAGCTACTCAAAATACATGATTCTCTAATTTTGAAAAAAATATGTTATACTATGCTTTCTTTTGCCCATATCCCTATATGTTTTCTTTTCATATAGTTTTCTCTTTTCCTTTATTTTCAGGCTACTCTTGAGGACTGTGTCATAGTAATTGGGGTAGCAAGCTGACAGTATTGGAAAGTGAAAGATACCTTGACTGAAAAATATCCAGAATTGTATCAAGGATATCAAACCAGGCAATAATAAGGCAAACCTAAGGAGTTTATGGGGAGTTTATTTTAGGAGTTGTAATAAGGGAATTGAGACAAGATCTGTGAAGCATGGAAAAGTCAGACCTTAGGATTTCCTGGCTCTCAACAAAAGTCACATATTATGGCAGGTATTGTTCATTCAGCATGCTGCTCCATTGTTTTCATTTGTGCTTCATTATTTTATGTTCATGACCCCTTTAAACTGTGGATAAAGATGGGACACATCAAGGTTCATCCCCCTGTGCAGTGAGGGCTCTGTTTCTATCACAAGCATTACTGACTAAATCCAATAATTCATCCTTCCAAATATTTTTCATGTATTAACTTTGTGAAGCCCAATGCCATGAAATATGGGGGGGGGGGTAGGGCCAATAGGAGATGAAATTCCATGTCTTCAAGAAGCTAATTAAATAAATAAAACACACACACACACACACACACAGAGGCATATTCCAAGACAGGGGCACATGAAGACCCAAAAAGAGATGTGATGTTTCAGTGGTTTGTTATTCTTGAAAACTTTTTTAGATTTTATTCTAAGTTGTTTTTTTTTTTAAATCTGGGTAAGTATGCAATTGCAGTCTTGGAAATGAAAGTTTCTATTTTTTTCATCCAAAGTTTGTATGGATCAGAGCAAAAAGCAATATTTTATTTCCTTTTGCTAAATTTCAAGCAAGGGTAGAGGGGGTGCAGGGCAAGATGATCATTGTCTTGCTATTATCTAGTCCTTGACTAGGAGCAGGTCACTGGATCAAGTTTTGCAGCACTTTCACTTTGCCAAGGCACATGGTGTGTACTGAATTTTTTTCTCCTTTGGAACACTACTAAATAAGAGAATTATTTTGCTCATATTATCCTCCTTATCCTCTCTACCCTCTCCCATACATATTCCCATATATTTTCAAAGAACAGAAAAGTTCTATAGACTTTTATCAATATTAACTAAGTGTCTATGCACTAAGGATTTTTTTTTAAAGACCTAAGGCTTCAGTGTGTCCTAGTCAACACATCTGTATGGGTGCGCAATTGAGTGAGAAAGTACTAGTTCTCAACTGGGGAAGATGATCAGTTTATTCTGTAGCTCTACAACATGCTTTTTGCTTTTCAAATCTTAGGTTTGTCTCATGACATTGCATGTGTCTGGTATGTGTCTTACCTTTCTCTTCACTAACCCAAATCCCATCCTTCATCCAAGATTTTAGTTCAAGTGCTACTTTTTCCCAAAAACTTCCTCTGAGCACTTCTCACAGGGATTTTAAGGTTTTCTTAGTTCCTATAGTTCTTGCTGTTTTCCATTTCAAATTCATCATATACATCCCTGTGCCATTTATTTATTTGTTTTATTGTTTTCTTGAGCTTATTTAAGTATTACTTCATTATTTAAGGACCCATTCAAACAAATGTAATCTTCTATCTTCCACAGTGATGCTGTTGAAGATGATGGAAAAAAATAAAAACTAGAATGCTAAGAATAAAGATATTGTTTTTACATTGACTATAAAATTTAATACAAACACAGGTAATCAAATTTGACATCCATGTCCAATGATCTTCAGGTAAGTAGACAATAGAGCTAGCTTAACTGATTTATATTAATTCATATACTTTCATTAAATACAGTTAGAAAAAATGAAGATGCAGCTAAAATGGAAGGATGTCTCCTCAAGTTCTCTTCCAGGTGTGAAATAAAATACTCAAAGAAGTAACTTTTATTGTATGTCCAGTGACAATAGGAAATATAATTAAGAGGTACAATGGTCACCTGTTACCTCACATTACAGGGGCTAGTAATAAATATTTTCACAATGAATACCATCCCATGAAGTAATTTCAGCTTATACTTGAACATCTGTTCAAGTAGGAGATGAAGATGTAAAGATCTTCCATGAAGAACTTGATAATACCTTCTTCATTAAACCATTGTATTTTTATATGAAATGCCTCCAATGAAAATCTAGAAAATGGTAAAAATGACAAGAAATATTGATCAAGAAGAAGGAATAGGACAGATAAACTCTACAGGAGCCACATAAAATGTATTATAAGTAGGTTATTCTTCTAAAGATAATGTAAGCACTGAGCATGGCATGGGCTGTATAACAGCATAAAATTTAAGTTGGTAATATTTTAATAGGAAAAATTATTTATTACCCATATAGAGATATCTTTCTATAGCATCAAACCTAACAAAGAGAATCCTTTCCAGGTAACACTTGACAAAAAATAGATTAACCTCTATTAGAAGATATCCAGAGTGACTAAATTCCTCATCTTTTTAGGTAGACACTTGTAATTTTGTATGGCTACATTTTTCTCGGTATTCAATTTACCTCTTCACAATCTCTATCCTGTCCACCTGGTTCTGACTTCTGGGGCCAAATGGAACAATTCTAATCCCTTCCCACATGACAACTTTGCATACAGTGGAAAATAACTCTCACCATATGCTCTGACTGTTCTCTAAATTAAACATTCACAGTCACTTGAACTGATCATTTTATGACACAGAATCAAGGTCCTGCCCCATCCCCATTGACCTCTCAAAGCTTTTCATTATTCTTTCTCCTTGAAAGCTCAAGTAAGCTATCAAAAACCAAAGCTGCAAAATACTGCATCTTCCATTTAAAAAATGCTCACCAGAAATCATAACATTTATGTGACCTTTTATTGTCTGCCTCAATGCTATGCCAGATCCACCTCTTTGATGTCAAAGATGCAAAACTCGTGGAGCAAAACAGTTCCTCAATATACAGGGAGAGTCCTTCTAGAATGGCACTGGATACAGACTGAATTAGGAGTCTTCCAGAAATCCATGATTCAGTAAGTCAGAATCAATTCATAATGTTTGAACCATCATTATAGTTTTGATTAAGCTGACCATCTAACTGAAAGTTCAACCTTCCACCTCATCCTCCCATTGTCTTGTCTTTGTTTTCTTGATGCTCGGCCTGTTTCTCTGATCTTTCCATTTTTGGTCATTACTGTTTAGTTTAATTTAGTTTAATTTAATTTAGTTTAGTCATTGATCAAATTTATATAGATTTTTCTCTCTTGCCCACTTTTCTATTGGTCAGGTGCCCATGAATAAAGAAGATTCTCCTATGTGATGTCCTGGTCTTCTCTCTACAATTTGCTTTATAGAAAATGTATAGTTGACCTTAGTTATTATTTCCCCATGTTAGAGACATATTTATTGTACTGAATATAGCATATTACACAAACTACTCCTATAGGTTTCCAAAGGGATAAATTCAATGCAAAGTTCTCAGGACAAGGGATCCCATCTCCAATTGACCATCTACAAAGTATGAACAGATTCCTACTATCACCAGTTATGCTCATTTTTTTTCAGCCACACTTATCTTTAAATCTTCCTTTGGTATACAGGGCTTACAAAAATGAAAACAATAAAACAGTAGATGGTAAGAATGCAATTATGTGCAAAAAAAGTGTGAAAACGTAAATTGGGTCTATGAGTCAATAGGAAAGATAAATATGGATATGAATCTGAATTTCAGGGGAGGCCTTATATATGATTATACAGAGATCTTTAGACACCATCACATTAATACATTGGGACAGGTAAGGCAGGAGCCCTAGTCAACTATTTAAAGAATTCCAGTTCTACAAAAAATCCCGTTGATAGGTAATTTGCTTATTACTTTACTAACCTTGCCTATCTGCTTTCCAAGCTTCAATCAATTGGATTTTATTTTCATACAATCCATTTTTTGTTTTTTTCTGTTTGCTGTCTTGATGCTCAGCCTAATTTTTCTGGTATCTGTACCTGTAGTCAAGTGTTAATTATTTCTTTTTTTTTAGTTTTTTTAATTCTAATTTAATTATTTATATATAGTTTTCAACATTCATTTCCACAAGATTTTGACTTCCAAATTTTCTCCCTATCTATCCCCTTCACCTACCCCAAAACAGCATACATTTTGATTACCCCTTCCCTCAATCCGCTGTCCCTTCTATCACACTACTCCCTTCTCTTATCCCCATCTCCTCTATTTTCTTGGAGGACAAAACAGATTTCTATACCCCATTACTTGTATATCTTATTTCCCAGTTCCATGTAAAAACAATTTTTAACATCCATTTTTAAAACTTTCAGTTCCAACTTCTCTCCCTTCCTCCCTCAATCACCTATCTCCACTGAGAAGGCAAGCAATTCCATATGTTATACATAAGTATTTATACACAAGACTTCCATAAACATCATATTGTGCATCTTGTGGAAGACTAACTATATTTCCTTCCAATGAATCTTGCCCCTTATTTATTCTATTCTCTTTTTTCACCCTATCCCTCCTCAGAAGTATGTACTTCTAATTAAACCCTCCTCCCATTTGCCCTCCCTTCCATCATCCCCCCAACCCCTGCTTCTCCCCTTCTCTCCTATTTTCCTATATTGTAAGATAAGAGTTTCATAGTAAATTGAGTATGCATGTTTTTTCCCTCCTTAAGCCAACTGTGATGAGAATAGGTTCGCTTTTTCCTTCTCACCTCCCCTCTCTTCCTTTCCATTGAAAAAGCTTTATCTTGCCTCTTTTATGTGAGAGATAATTTGCCCTATTCTATTTTTTTTCTTCTCCTCCCAATATATCCTTCTAACTCTTTAATTTTACTTTTTTAGATATCATTCCTTCCTATTCAACTCACCTTGTGTCCTCTGTCTGTATGTATAATAATCCCTCCAACTACTCTAAGAAAAGTCTCAAGACTTATAAGTATTATTTTTCCATATAGGAATGTAAACAGCTCAATTTTAGTAAGTCCCTTATAGTTTCTCTTTCATGTTTGTCTTTTCACGCTTCTCTTGATTCTTCTCTTTGAAAATCAAATTTTATATTCAGTTCTGGTATTTTCATCAAGAATGCTTGGAAGTCCTGTATTTCATTGAATGACCATTTTTCCCCTTAAGTATTATACTCAGTTTTGCTAGGTAGGTGATTCTTCATTTCAATCCTAGTTCCTTTGACTTCTGTAATATCATATTCAAAGCCCTTTGATCCCTTAATATAGAAGCTGCTGGATCCTGTGGTATCCTGATGGTATTTTCACAATACTCAAATTGCCTCTTTCTGGCTACTTGCAATATTTTCTCCTTGACCATGGAGCCCTGGAATTTGGCTACAATATTCCTAGGAGTTTTCCTTTTGAGGAGGCCATCAGTAGATTCTTTGAGTATTTATTTTACTGTCTCATTCTAGAATATCAGGGCAGTTCTCCTTGATAATGCCTTGAAAGATGATGTCTAGGCTCTTTTTTTGTTGTTGTTCATGGCTTTTGTGTAGTCCTATGATTTTAAATTATCTCTCCTGGTTCTATTTTCCAGGTCAGTTGTTTGTCCAATGAGATATTTCACATTGTCTGTTGTTTTTTCATTCCTTTGGTTTTATTTTGTAATTTATTGATTTTTCATAAATTCATTAGCTTCCATCTGCTTCATTCTAATCTTTAAGGAATTATTTTCTTCAGTGAGCTACTGGACTTCCTTTTCCATCTGGCCAAGTTTTCTTTTTGGACATTCTTCTCTTCATTGGCTTTTTGGATCTGTTTTGTCATTTGGGTTAGTCTATTTTTAAAGGAATTTTCCTTAGAATTTCTTTGGGTCTCCTTTTGCAAACTAATTTTCCATAATTTTCTTGCATCGCTCTCATTTCTCTCTCCAATTTTTGCTCTACTTCTCTTGCTTGATGTTCAAAATCCTTTTTGAGCTTTTCCATGGCCTCAGACCAATTCATATTTTTCTTGGAGTCTTTGAATGGAGGAATTTTGACTTTGTTTTCTTCTGTTTGCATGCTTTGGTCCTCCTTGTCACCAAAGTAAGATTCTATAGTCTGATTCATTTTTTGGTTTTTGCTCATTTCCCCAGCCATTTACTTGACTTTTGAGGAGCTCAAAAGTAGATCTCTGCTTTCAGTGGGGGTGGGTAGTGTACTGTCAGCCACTGGATTCTCCTACAATCTGTGGGCCTAGAGATCCAGAAACAGTTCCTGTCTCAGCCCCTGCTGTTACTGTGGGAGCTGGGAGTTCCTCCATACCCTCCCCTCTCTGCCATCCTGGTGCTGGGGCTGTACCATTGCATTCTCTCACCCTGGTCCCACAAGCTTTCTCCACTGACCTTCCAATTTGTCCTTGGTGTTTTGGGATCCTGAAGTCTGGAAACTGCCACAAGTGCAAGAAATTCAGTCTCCCCAAGCCTGCTCAGGTTCAGTCTCTGCTGGCACGGCCCTGTCCGGACTGCACCCTGCTCCCTAAGTGGTGCTGTAGACACTTTCTGGTGACATTCTAGGCTGTTCCGGGCTGGACCTTTGCTTCACTTGGTAATTCTGTGGGTTCTGCAGCTTCAGACTTTGTTTAGAGTTTTTTTGTACAGGTATTTGCCTTGGCTTCTGGGCAGCACACTAGAAAGTCTATGACATTACTCTGCCATCTTGGCTCCACTCCCCAAGTGTTATAATTTCTATAGAATTCTTATCTCCCTACATTTTTTCTACAACTCAGGTATCCATGTATAAATAAGATGTTCTTCTACTTGACATCCTGGACTACTTTTACAATTTGCCTCATAAAGAGTTTATCCTTCCATTGATCATTATTGCTCCATGAAATAGCTACATTGAGTATCAGCATGCTATACAAACTACTCCTATCAGTGTTCAGATAAGGTAGTGATCTACAAATGATTGATTAGATGAGGAATGAATCCAGGAAAGGGTTAGACTTGAACCTAGTCTTAAAGTATTAACAAGATTTCAGTTAACTAAGAGGGATGATGTCAGATTATACATACTTAAAACAAAGTATTGGGGTAATAGAATAGTAGTTAGCAACTTCCATCAGTTATGCTCTGGGTATGCCTCTCCTTTTCCACATGGAATGGAGGGTTGCTTTTCCTTTTTCAGCTATGATTTATTTATTTTTTTTACTAATTTATTTAACTTTTAACATTAATTTTCACAAAATTTTGGGTTCCAAATTTTCTCCCCATTTGTCCCTTCCCCCACCTCAAAACAAAGAGCATTCTAATTACCCCTATCACCAATCTGCTCTCTCTTCTATCATCCCTTCCTTCCCTTGTCCCCATCTTCTCTTTTGTCCTGTAGGGCCAGATAACTTTCTATACCCCTTTACCTGTATTTCTTATTTCCTACTAGCAAGAACAGTACTTGACAGTTGTTCCTAAAGCTTTGAGTTCCAACTTCTCTTCATCCCTCCTTCCCCACCCCTTCCCTTTGGAAGGCAAGCAATTCCATATAGGCCATATCTGTGTAGTTTTGCAAATGACTTCCATAACAATCATGTTGTGTAAGACTAACTATATTTCCCTCCATCCTATCCTGTCCCCCATTGCTTCTATTCTCTCTTTGGATCCTGTCCCTCCCCAAAAGTGCTGACTTCAAATTGCTCCCTCCTCCCATTGCCCTCCCTTCCATCATCCCCCCCACCCTGCTTATCCCCTTATCTCCCACTTTCCTATATTATAAGATTGATTTCCATACCAAAATGAGTGTGCATTTTATTCCTTCCTTTAGTGGAATGTGATGAGAGTAAACTTCATGTTTTTCTCTCACCTCCCCTCTTTTTCCCTCCACTAAAAAGTCTTTTGCTTGCCTCTTTTATGAGAGATAATTTGCCCCATTCCAGTTCTCCCTTTCTCCTCCCGATATATTTCTCTCTCACCACCCTTTAATTTCATTTTTTAAAGATGTGATCCCATTCTATTCAATTCACTCTGTGCTCTCTGTCTGTGTGTGTGTGTGTGTGCGTGTGTGTGTGTGTGTGTGTGTGTGTGTGTGTGTGTGTGTGTGTGTAATCCCACCCAATACCCAGATACTGAAAAGTTTCAAGAGTTACAAATATTTTCTTTCTATGTAGGAATGTAAAAAGTTCAACTTTAGTAAGTCCCTTATGACTTCTCTTTTTTGTTTACCTTTTCTTGCTTCTCTTCATTCTTGTGTTTGAAAGTCGAATTTTCTTTTCAGCTCTGGCCTTTCCATCAAGAATGTTTGAAAGTCCTCTATTTCATTGAAAGACCACTTTTTTCCCTGAAGTATTATACTCAGTTTTTCTGGGTAGGTGATTCTTGATTTTAGTCCTAGTTCCTTTGACTTCTGGAATATCATATTCCATGCCCTGCGATCCCTTAATGTAGAAGCTGCTAGGTCTTGTGTTATCCTGATTGTATTTCCACAATACTTGAATTGTTTCTTTCTAGCTGCTTGCAATATTTTCTCCTTGACCAGGGAACTCTGGAATTTGGCCACAATGTTCCTAAGAGTTTCTCTTTTTGGATCTCTTTCAGGCAGTGATCAGTGGATTCCTTGAATACTTATTTTGCCCACTGGTTCTAGAATCTCAGGGCAGTTTTCCTTGATCATTTCCTGAAAGATGATGTCTAGGCTCTTTTTTTGATCATGGCTTTCAGGGAGTCCCATAATTTTTAAATTGTCTCTCCTGGATCTATTTTCCAGTTCAGTTGTTTTTCCAATGAGATATTTCACATTCTCTTCCATTTTTTCATTCTTTTGGTTTTGTTTTGTGATTTCTTGGTTTCTCATAAAGTCATTAGCCTCCATCTGTTCCATTCTAATTTTGAAAGAATTATTTTCTTCATTGAGCTTTTGAACTTCTTTTTCCATTTGGCTAATTCTGCTTTTGAAAGCATTCTTCTCTTCATTGGCTTTTTGAACCTCTTTTGCCAATTGAGTTAGCCTATTTTTCAAGGTGTTATTTTCTTCAGCATTTTTTTGCGTCTCCTTTAGCAGGGAGTTTACTTGTTTTTCATGCTTTGCTTGCATGTCACTCAATTCTCTTCCCAGTTTTTCCTTCACCTCTCTAACTTGATTTTTAAAATCCTTTTTGAGCTCTTCCATGGCCTGAGCCCATGGAATATTTATTCTGGATGTTTGCGATATAGAAGCCTTGGCTTCTGTGTCTTTCCCTGATGGTAAGCATTGTTCTTCCTCATCAGAAAGGACGGGAGGAAATATCTGTTCACCAAGAAAGTAATCTTCTATATTCTTGTTTTTTGGTTTTTTTTTTCCATTTTCTGGGCATTTTCTCAGCCAGTGACTTGACTTCTGAGTTTTCTTTGCACCCCCACCTCACCTCCAGATCCACCCAGCCAGAGCTTGGGGTCTGAGATTCAAATGCTGCTTTCCTGCCTCAGGGCTTTGGGTGGGGGCGGGGCTGCTATTCAGTGTCAGATTAAGTTCGGGTGCTAGGGTCTGGGCAGGGCCGCCTCAAGGGGCTCAGTTCCCTCAGGGGGTTTATACAGAGACCTTCAACAATGGATCTAGGCTCCTGCTTGGTTGAGGAGCCCCAGTCTGCTGCTGCCTCTGCTGCTGCCTCCTGAGGGGGCTGAGTTATGGAGACACCCCACTCCCCTCTTGGCAAGCCTGATAGACTCTCTCACTCATCCCTGGTGCCTGAGGGTGGAAGGGCCTGCACAGCCTCTGGAGATTCCGTCCCCCAAAGCCTCCTCGGATTTACTCCCCTAGGTACCACGTGGCCAAGGCAGGGCTGGGCTCCACTCCAGGTGTGGTGCACCACACACTTTTTGCATCAGGTTTTCTGGGCTCTCTGGAACAGAAATCTCGTCCACTCTGTTCTGTGGCTTCTGCTGCTCCAGAATTTGTTGGGAGTTCTTCTTTACAAATATTTTATGGGCTGTGGGTTCGGAGCTAGCATATGTGTGTCTTTCTACTCCACCATCTTGGCTCTTCCCCCAGCTATGATTTATTAATAAGACACACGATTGTAAATTAGGTAGCACAGAGACAGGTTGGTAGCTCAATTTATAGAACTCTGACTGAATTTGGGAAGACTTGAATTCAAATTCAACCTCAGATTCTTCCTAGCTATTTTACCTTGGGCAAATCACTTAATTTCTATTTGCCTCAATTTGCTCATGTGTAAAATTGGGCTAACACCAGTACCTACTCCCAGGGCTATTTTGAGGATCAAATGAGGTAATCTTAAGGTGCTTATCTTATGACTGGGAACATACAAGGTGCTATATAAATGTTAGCTATTTTTCCTCCTCATCCTCCTTTTCTTCCTTCTGCTGCTGCTGCTACTACTACTACTACTACTACTACTACTACTACTACTACTATTACTACTACTACTATCTACTGTGACTACTGTTGCTGATGTTACTATTACTACTTTTTGAACAATGAAGTACAAGCCTGATCAGCCAAATATGAAGTGATGATTTTGGCAATAGTGGTGGTAATGATGATGATGCTTCATGGTCTGTGAGAAACCTGTGCCACAATAATACTAGTCACATTTTAGTTTAGATGAGATATTTATCACTCAGAAACACCTACCAAATATTCAGATGCTTATCTGGTTTAATTCCTGGAACAATAAATTTATCTCTGGCAAATGCAAAATATAGCCAAATTAAATTTTGAGGTGACAGAAAAACACTATTCCTCTGGTCTGTAGAAGACTTTTTCTACCCCAAGGATAAAAGGTGATAATATTCAGAAAACTGTCTCTAATTTTAGAGAAGAGAATCATTTGTCTTCCCAGGTCTTCTACTTTTAAAATAATGAGCATTCAAAGGGTTGAAAAACTAAATCTATTAAAGATATTTATGCAAGGGGGAAATCACTAAACACCTCCATTCACTCATATAATGAGACTGGCATCACGATAAAATTCTTGTCTTGTAAGATAATGATCTTATAGCTTTTTCTGGCTTTTAAACCAAGGATAATTGGGTTAATCTCTGTAGGAAGTCCATCTGTTTCCAGTAAACCATTTTAATTGTCGATGACTTTATTTTAGATACATTAAAAAACAAACAAAAAAAAAAGGTCTTACATTCTTTTCCTGATCCTGGGAAATGTAGAAGTGCAAGAATAGGCATCCAAATTCAAAAAAACCTAATATGGGAAGAAATATTTCCATGTTGATATATCCATCAACTAGTCCCTCGATGATAAGAATATTTTCCACTTGCCCAGCACTTCTCATAACAGATTTAAATAGTGAGTTCTATTCATCCAATAATTTTTGCAACAACCCTAAGAGAAGAGCAGATATGTATTATCTTGGTATCACCAATAGGGAAAATCATGAAATAAAGACTAAAAGGTTAATTTTGCAGACTTCCTATAGTACTTATCAAGAGTTGTAAAATTATCACTTCAATAATCACTTTCCTATTTTTTCCTAATTGTCTTGTATACATCAGTCAACTATCCAACTAGATACAACATTCCTTAGGAACAACTTCATGCCTCCCCTTGTCTTATACTTTGTGTCTAGAGTTAAACATAGAGTTAAATAAATTTAATTTACTCTTTTATTCAATATTTATAGACATAATAATGATAGTTGACATTTGCAGACTTCATTTTTTTTACCAATCATCTGGACATGTCTTTTTCAACGTTTGTAAATATTGTAAATACATTATTTCATTATTGTTTTGGAGTAATATACTAGAGAAGCATTAATATAAATACTATATTTGCCTCATAAAAGGTACTTGGTAGAATTTCTGTATTATATTGGGAATATTTGTTCTTTGAAAGGTTGATAGAACTCACTTGTTAAATTATTTGACCAGTTAAATTCATGCCCTGTGTCATTTCTTGTTTCTTAGGGAGAAGTCATTCTACTAGGCACTAGAGGAAATGTAATGATATTAAAAAAATGTTAAAGTAACTGAATTTAAGGAGTACAATCTAGAAGGCTTTAAATATGAAGAGAGAGATACAATTTAAAATATAATATGGCATACTCATTGAAGGAATTCATAGTGTTAGGGAAATAGATAAGGAAGAATACATTTCTGAGTGGAAGGTAGAAATCACAAATAAGTCACATTCAAGTTGAGCCTTGAAGATTGTCCAGAAAGGCAAAAGAGATAAAATAAAGAAATTCTGCATGTAGAAAATAAGGCAAGAATTTCTATGTGTAAAAAATTCTGGGTGTAAGAAAAGCAAAGAAGAAAAACAAAACATGTAGGTTTGAGGATATTGAGAAATTTATTTTGTTGAAAGAAGTAATAAATAAAAAATATATGTTCAGAACACTTTCAAGGGGGGAGCCAAGATGGTAGGGAAAGTTGAGCTCTCCCAATATTTACTTGAAATAATCTATAAATAACTATTCAAATCAAATTCTGGAGAGGCAGAGCAAACAAAAGTTCATACTGGAATATTCTTTCAGATCAAGACAACTTAAGAGATTAGAAGTAGAGTTTTATGACAGTGTCCATGTGTATGAACCAGCAGAGGTGATGATGACACAAGCAGCAGCATTTATCCTCTTCCACAGAAATAAACAATAAATTCTAACTGTAGATTGAAGGATATTTTTAAACTTTATTTTTTCTTGCTTTTTTCTTTGTTTTCTTTTGCAACATAACTAATATAAAAATAAGTTTTTTGCTTTACATATGTAATCAGTATCAAATAACTTGCCTTCTCAAGGAGACAGGGCAGACAGCAGGTAAGGAGAGAATTTGAAAATCAAAATTAAAAAAAAACATTGGCTATTTTTTCACATTGATTGGGAAATATCTAGTGAAAGAAATGAAAATATATTTTATAAAGAAATAGTGAGTACAATTCTGTTATACTTTGTGATCTTTGAAAAATAACAGCAGGAAAATTAGCAGAGCAGGAGAAAGAAAGATGTTTCACTTTTTTTAAGGAAGACAGAGCATAGATTTTTTATTTTCTGTCATGACAGGTAACTATATTAATTGTTACTCTCCCTATTACAATTCTTTTATACATGTTTATCCTATGTAACTTAATCTCTGTCCTCACAAATCAATCTACACAATTTTATTAAGCACCAACTATGTGTCAAACACTGTGCTAAATAATAGTGCTACAAAAAGAATCAAAGGGTAGTTCTTGATCTCTAGCAGTTTTTATTATAAGGGGGGGAGAAAACATCCAAATGAATATATATGCAAAACAAACTATATACAGGATAAATAGGAAATAATAAGCAGAGGGAAGATACTTGATCAGAGGTTCTCAAACTTATTTGTCCTACTGCCACCTTTCCAAAAGAAAATTAACCAGCACTCCCCTGGAAATCTACTTTCTTTAGCCCTGTATTAGTTTTGTAAAACATTTGCATTTAAAAGAATAAAATGCATATTTTAAAAGTAATACTTCTTAAATTTAATAATTTATTGTAAATTAATGTTTTTTTCCTGCATTGGAATTTTGATAACACAATATTGCATCATGTAGCCATGTTGTATCATATTATAAATAAGTCATTACATCCACATATTCCTGCCAATGTATCCTGGACTTCCTGTCAATGTGTGACAGGCTCTGCTCTCTATACTTGCCAGCAGACTTGATTAGCAATAGCTTTTAACTTTAATTTTCTGTGTGAATTTGGAAAACAACGTGATTACTGTGACTTTAACTCTTGTTATAAAGCAGATGAAATGTGTATGAATGATTTTTCAAAATTTTCTTCTCTTCATATGCTTTCACCACCACTTTACTTTTATTCACCCTCAATTGTACCCCAGTCTACTACTGGTCCCTCAAATTGTTCCAGTGCCCCTCTGTAGCAATACCTCCCACTTTGGGAACATCTTCACTAGATTTAAAAAAAAAGAAAAAAAAACTATTTTAAGTTTTTAGTAAAAGGTAAAATTTGATTTGGTATTTAAAGAAAACTAGGAAGGTCAGTATATGGAGGAAAGGGTGAAAAAAACAAAACAAAACAATATTACTGTGTGGAAAGCAGCCTATGAAACTCCTTAGAGTTAAAAGATGCAGTTTGTTGATAATAGAACAACCAGGAGGCCAACATCACCAGATCAAAGAGAACTTTCAGGGAGTAAGGTGCAAGAACCCTGGTAAGGTAGGAAGGAGTTAATTTCCTAAGGCCTTTGAATTCCAAACAACATTTTGCATTTGATCGTGAAGGCAATCAGGAGCCATTGGAGGTTATTGAGTATGAGTGTGGGGGTGGGGGGAAGGGAGTGGTAGTGGTGGTGACATGTTGTGATGTAATCTTTAGAAAAAATCATTTTAGGGGCTGAATGCAGGATAAACTGGGATAGGGAGAGACCTGAGGCAAACAGACCCAATAGCAGCCTTTTCCAACAGTTCAAGCATGAGGAATGGTAAAAGTGTCAAAGGAGAGAAGAGGGCTTGAGAGATATTAAAAATGTTCTATACAAGTTCTCCAGGTCTTTATGAATGTTTTCTTTTAATGCTTCTAAGATATGGGTACTAATGCAACACTTGAACTGTCTATCCATTATCTCTTACTCTTACTACATGTAAAAACAGCACCTTTGATGCCTCATCATAATATATGTTAGAGGTATAAAACTGAACCAAATTAAAATGTATTGGAAATGTTTAACAAAATACATATAAATATAATATAGTATAATAATGTTACTCTGTGGTTTCTTTAGTTGCTTTAGTTGACTTTATAGTTCAAGGTAAAATCAAAACCTGGATTTGAGGCTTCACAGAAAACTGTTACTTGGGAAACAAGTACAAATATACATACATACATACATACATACATACATACATACATAAGTACATACATACATGTGTATATACATAAGAGTGTGCACAAGTATGTGAATGTGCATGCAGACATATGTGTGCATACATACACATGACTATATGGCAATACAGGTACACAAAGTATTGGCCCTAGGATTGAAAAAAACTCATCCAGATCAAGGGAGAGGGAAACAGGTCCAGGAAAGTAACAATTCTAAGTAGGAATTGGAGCTAGATTGGATTGAGAACAGGTAACCAATTTTGGATATGGAAGGGAACATTCCTAATTATATGTACATATGGTAGAGAAATTTCTGTGGTCACTTACTAATTCCAGGCTAAGTTGGGGACATTTCCTTATTGGAACCTGGAATTGGGCAAGGGTTTGAATTGTCTCTGGGTCAGATGAAGAAGAGCCTATCAGTTTTATACAATCAGAAGCTGTAATCATTAACTGCTTGACAAAGAGATAAAATGAGTAAGAACAGTGGACAAGTACAAAACTGTCATTGCCTTTATGTTTTATGGATATCAGGACTAGTTAGACTAAGTGACTCCATACTGAAGTCATCATTATAACAACAACAACAAACAATATATTGGAAAAATCATAGTTATTACCTAAGTCAATGTGTCCCACAGGGATTGGTTTTTATTTGAGTTTGAAATCATTGGTGTAAATGATACTGGGTTGTCAAAGGCTATCTATTCCAAACAGAGCAAAAAGCACTTTCAAGTTTTTCTAAGCATAAGTCTGCAACTACAATATTGTTAATACACTGTCATTACTCTCTAGAGACCAGAGTAGCCAAATCTGGAGAGGCAATTTATCCATAGAGAAAGCCCCAGGGGTTGAGTTATTTGGGCATGGGAATTATCATGATGATGATATACACATTTATATGATTTGAGATAGGCAGAACAACAATAAACTTAAAATTCAACATGAATTTAAAATATATAAATATTTATATAAATATAATATGATATAAATTTATAATAATAAATTTATTAAAATAATAAAATAATACAGAATAATAGTCATAAAATAATATAAATTTATAATAATATAAATATCTATATAAATATTAATTATTATGATTATTGTTATTATTACTGCCACAATTGATGTAAAATATCAAAAATTAATTCTAAACAGATCAATTAAATAGTCATCCTTTAAGAGCTCAAAATTTCAGCTAGAAATCCATATCTAAGGAAGCTAGATTGCAGAAGATAGGAATACAAAAGTGACATATTTCCAGCAAATGCCTCCAGGGCAATTGAATTTTAGGGAACAGGAAAAAATGGAGGTCAAAACTTGATGAAGTGAATTAAGAGGAAATAGTATGGAGAATTCCAAAATCAACCTGGACAAACCGTGAAAGCAGTTCAGTACATTCCAAAATACTTCAAGATTTTCCTAGTAATTAAAGGTAAGACTTTCATCACTTGCCAGTATTTACTTAGTGGTCTTAGATAGTAGTCACTAAACATTCCCAGGATTCTTTCCATGTTAAGTTTACTTCACATGTTTCTTGTAGAGGTTGGCTGGGTTTTGTTTATTTCCTATAAAGATGTAAAATTCTTTCAGGGAGGCAAGGGAAAGAACAAAAATCGTTTTTATTACATAATTTTAGGGAAAACTACAGGACTTCAGATTTCTGCCTTAATAAGTAACAGTGCCTACTATATTGCAGAAATTCAGCCTCTCAAATGCTTCCCTGCCAAAATGTAGAAAAGATATAGGAAGGTACCTTGGGAACTACATATTATAAAGTATGGCTATAGAACTATTTCTACACCTCTCCCAACCTTATCTTCACCTGTTTATACAGGAAGAATCCAATATATTTTAGTACTTTGGGGCACATGCAAGCCAATTCCCAGAAATATCAAACAAATGTTTCCTCATTTTGAAGTTCTATACCTTTCTCCTAGTCTTTGGCTGATGCTCATTTGGTCTTTAGCTGCTGGCAGATATTGGCAAACTCATTGCTGCAAGTTGGTCCAGTACAAGATGAAGTCTGAAAAGCAAAAGGTATATAAATGAAAAGCAAAAGGTATATAAATGTAATTGTATGCTTAGAAATGAGGAAAGAGGTGGTTTTAAAAAGTTATGGAAAGACTGATATGAAGCTATACAAAGTAGATTGCGTAGAACCAGAAGAAAAATTATTAAAAAATGGATAATTTGAAATTTTTATAAGGTAATTAAAATGAAATGACAAAACCAGAAGTATTTATATAATAAAATACCTCTATAAAGATAAACAACTTTGAAAGCCATAGGAATTATGATGAACACACACACACACACACACACACACAGAACCAAACATTCATTATTTCAAAGGACTGATGATAGCATGATAGCAAGGTGCAGAATTTTATTTACATATACATATATATATACATACATACATACATACACACATCTATATACATATGTATATACACACATACATATACATACATATATAATGTATCTATGTACATACTCACATGTATATGTATGCATATACATACACACATACAGTTTATTATGTATAAGTGTGTTTGAGGAGAATGAGTGATAGTAATAGCTGTAGTAGTAGTAGTAATAGTAGTAGTAGTAGTAGTAGTAGTAGTAGTAGTAGTAGTAGTAGTAATGGCAATAGTGGCAATAGTAGTATGACAGTAACGGTAGCAGTAGTAATAAATAATAAGTGACAAATGATTAATAAACACAAATATCACTGCATTTCAGGAGAAGAAGCAATGCTTAGCAAGATCAATCAAGAATCCTTCAAAAGCTAAAGAATTTGTGAAAATGAAAAGTTATTTTTTTCTCCAGTTTCTAACATGACTTCAGCAACTCCTGCTAGACTTAATCCTTCACATTCACCATGGATTTGTTCCTTGTACAGCTAGCCCTTCAAGAAAATTTTAAAAATGGCATTAAGATCCTCTGCTAATGGAATGTAATCTCCCTGAGGGTAAGGACTCTTTCACTTTTATTTTTGTATTCTTAGGTAATAAAACAAGATTGGTCCATAACAGAAATCTAATAAATATTGATCAATTTATTGATGTTGCTACTTTGCATATTTAAACTTGGCAATATTGATAACTAGTTATTTGATTCACATTGTATCATCTTCAACATCTATAGAGGTCACATTAATGCATCACTCCCTACTCAGCTCTTGCGAAATCAAGACACATAGCTTGCTAAAGCAATAAATGATAGATTCTTTGAGTTATGCCCTCTAGTTCTCTTTTCTATTCCAATGTCCTCTTTTCAGGAAAGATGTAGAGAGGTCAGTTATGGAAGAACTGAAGATTATGCTACGTGAGGAACAACTAAAGGAGATAAAGCTGTATGTCCTAGGAGAAAGAATACCTTTGCTGTGGATTCTTAATCTTGGTTCCTTAACAGACCACTCTGACAGTACAGTGAAATCTTTGGATGCTTTCTCATATTTATATTTTTAAATACATAAAATAAAATATAGAATTGAAAAAAAGTTTTTCTAAAATATATAATTTATTCATATCCAAATTCATGAATTCTCCTGAAATCTCTCCATGAATCAGAGGAGAGAATCTGATTTATGGGTTACATATTCATAGCTGTCTTCAGGTATTTGAAGGATTGTGATTTGAGAGGACTTGTTTTTTTTTTTTTCTATTTTGCCCTTTGATTCTAGAATATCAGAGTAATTTTCCTTGATAATTTCTTGAAAAATGATGTCCAATTTCTCTTTCTATCATGGATTTCAGGTAGCCCAATAATTTTAAAATTCTCTCTGCTGGATCTAATTTCCATGTCAGTTGTTTTTCAAAGAGATATTATGCATTCCCTTCTATTATTTTTCATTCTCTTTATTCTGATTTTTGAGGAATTATTTTCTTCAATGAGATTTTGAACCTCCTTTTCCATTTGTCCAGTTTGGCTCTTGAAGACATTTTCCTTCTCTTTGGCTTTTTAGAACTCTTTTACAGGCTTAGCCTGTTTTGCAGTGATATTTTATTCAGCATTTTTTGTGTCTCCTTTACCAAGATATTGATGGTAGTTTTTTCATGATTTTCTTGCATCACTCTCACTTCTCTTTCCATTTTTTTCCTCCATTTCTCTTATTTTATTTTCAAAATCCTTTTTGAGCTTTTCCATAGCCTGAGACCAATTCATACCTTTTTCTTAGAGGCTTTGGATATAGGAGTCTTTGCTGTCTTCTTCTGAGTGTGTGTTTTACTTTTCCTCATCACCATAATAACTTTCTATAGTCAGAGTTTTTTTTTTTCTCCATACTTTGCATGTTTTCTCAGCCTATTAAATGACTGCTTAACTTTTTCTTAAGGTAAGATTCTGCTTCCATGGTGGAGGATGCACTATCCCAAGATTCAGGCATTTTGTGGAGGTATTTTCAGAGATACTTCTAGGAATTTGTAAGTTTGCAGTGCTTCCAAGGTGATATGATCTAAGGAGAGGTTCTTATTACTCTCCTGGCCTGTGTTCTTGTCTGTAAGTGACCACAAGCTTCACATGTGTTTCTCCTAAACAACATATTGTAGAACTCTGGTTTTTGATGCAGTCTACTGTTTGTGAGGCCTTCTTTCCAGCTTAGTTGTTTGTCCAATGAGGTAGTTTGCATTTTTTTCTATTTCTTTCTCATTCTTATTCTTGATGTCTTATAGAGTTATTAGCTTCCACTTGCAAAACTCTCATTTTAATTAATTACTTTCTTTTCTTAGCTTTTGTACCTCGTTTTTCATTTGGCCAATTCTACTTTTTAAAATTTTGTTTTCTTTAGTGGATTTTCCCCCATTTAGCCAATCCTATTTTAAAGGAGTTGTTTTCTTCAATCAATTCTGAGCTTTCCTTTTCAAACTCTTCACTCTTTTTTTACCCTGTGATTCTCTACATAACTCTCACTTATTTTCCCAATTGTTTCCTCATCTCAATTTTGATTTTTAAAATTCTTTTTGAGCTCTTCTAAGGTGACTTTTTGGGTTAGAAAACAACCCATATTCTTCTTTGAGTCTTTGCGTGAAGGTATTTTGAAATTGTTGGCCTCTTCTGAATTTGTGGTTTGATCTTCCCTTTCACCATAGCAGCATTCTCTGGTCAGAACTCTTTTTTTTGCTTATGTTTTTGTCTGTGTTGTCTTTTTGTGGGTTCTGTCACTCAAGAATTCATTTAGAGCTCTGCTTTAATGATGTTTTGAGGGAAACTGAGGAGAGTTCAGGCAACTCCCTTGCTTTTCTTCTCCATCTTCTCAGTGATATTTTCTAAAAGTTCTTGTCCAAGAATAGAAATGACTAAATTGCACCTACCAAGGTTTCTACCAAGTCTGAGGTTCTGTGATATAAACTATGTGAGTAGACTGAAGAAAGATTGTACATCCTTTCTTCAAAAACGTCATGATTTTAAAAATGGGGAAACCTCTCAAATTCCCCTACAACAAGTGTTTGGAATTAAAGATTTTTCCCTCAAAATTTCAAAAGGAGAAGAGGAACAGACTATGGAGACTCTAACAAGAAGAAATGTGAATATGTGTAACTTAGTTAGACTGAAGGTAATGAGATAGACCTAAGTAGGCATGAGACTTCTCAATTTTCTCTTTAGCTCTTATCTTTACAGAAACTTTTATTTTTTGGAATCTATATCTCATCAATTTTATTTGGTTACAAAAAGTAGACATTTTATCTACCAGAACAATAGTCCACAGTACATTAAATATAAGAGAATGATAGGATAGCAACTTGCCCTCAGACAATTTTTATCTGAACTCTATCAATCATTCAGTAAATAAGTGTCTGCTATTCCTAGTACGTACCCAGGAGTGTGCTAAGCACTGAGGATACAAAGGAAGACAGAAGGCAACATGCAAACAACAATGTACAAAGATTCCATAGGAAATAACCAGCAGACTGAAGGCACTAGAATTAAGGGGGATTAGGAAAGGATTCTTAGAAGGTGAGACGTTAGCTGCAATCTTAAAGAAGCCAGAAAATTCCATAGGTGGAGATGAGGAGGAAGAGCATGCCAAGCCTGGAAAACAGCCATAAAAATAGTCTGGAGATGGAGAGTCTAGTGAGAGGAAGAGTAAGGAAGACAGCATGATAGACATCCAAAAGTATGTGGAGGGGGATAAGGTAAAAGAAGACTGGAAAGATAGGAAGGGGCCCTGTGGTGAAGGGATCATCAAAAGAAAAAAAACGAGAACAAGAAAACAGTAATGATCATAGCCAACATTTATATAGTGCTATAAGGTTTCATAAAGTGCTTTACCAACACCTTATATGAGCCAAACAACAGCCTTGTGGGGTAAAGTATATACTATAGTTATTATTATCCCCATTTAACAGATGGGGACACAGACTCTGAGAGGTCAAGGGATTTACCTATGGTTTCATGTAAGTAGCACAGATGGAATCTGAAACCAATGCTTCAAGCCTGGCCCTCTTTCCACTGCAATATCCTGGAGAACAGAGCTGTTTTTTGGGCTGATGTATACATAATTGGAAGTATCAGAGAAGGTTTTCTCCTCAGAGTTACATACTGCAGTCTCTTTGGATAAGTATGTAGGTCTTAAAGTAAACACTGTATATACAGGGGTATGATTTATCATCGTCATCATCATTGTCATGGGAGCCTGGAATGGAAGAACTTCTCCTTCCTGTTCTTTTCCCCCTCAGTTGATCCATTGTAAGTCCCTCTCATCACCACTTCCATGACTTCCTTTCGCAAGTTCCTTTGGACATTGTAGGACATCAGGGACCTCAGAGGTCATCTGGTCCAAGCCCTACATTATACAGTTGAGGAATCTGACTCTGAGACATTAAGTGATTTGCCCAAAGTTACAATAGGTAATAGGTGGAAGGGCTAGTAGTTCAATCCAGTTCCTGTGCCTGCAAATCCAGCATCCTACCTGTTCTCTTTCTATTGCACCATTTCATCTCCTCATCTTTTCACCAAAATCATATCCTTTCCTTCCTCTTTCCTGACTTTCACATTCTTCTTCTATATCATTTTACTTGATCTATTGGTCTTAGTCATACTTTTCATTTTTCTTGAGGGAGGGACACTTGATTTTGCTTACCTTGTTATCTGTCATAGACATAGGCCCTCTGTAGATACTGTCTTGGTACCTACCTCTCTTTTTGATTGCTAGGTCATTTCTACTAGCCTTGAGGTATTAGTTGGGTATTCACAGAGGACTAGCATCTCTGGGGTGAGAACTTGCTGAACCTTTTACAGGGCTGCTCATACACTTTTGAGGTCTGCCTCTCAGTCAACTCTCATTTGTGGCTCAAAGAAGTTGCAGCATTTATAAGAAACCATATGCTGGTAAAACTGTCATGGAAGATGGAATAAATCAGGTTAGGGGTAACTGAAATGTCTCAAACTCATTGGTGAGTTAGGGGGATGTCTACGCCAAGCATGTGAAGACTTCTCCCCAGATGAATGGGAAGACAGGAACAATTCACTTCAACCTCCATGAAGGCAGATGAAACAGGCTCTATGGAGAGCTTAGAGTAGGTCAGACATTGAATAAGCTAAGGACACACATTACATCCCATGCCATCATTAATCATCTTGATTTCTATCTTTCCACTCACTTTTGATGACTCTTTTCAAGTTTCTCTTGAGTCTTGTGTTTGAAAGTCATATGTTCTGTTCAGCTCTGATCCTTTCATCAAGAATGCTTGAAAGTCCTCCATATCGTTGAATGACCATTTTTTCCCTGAAATATTATACTCAGTTTTTCTGGGTAGGTGATTCTTGGTTTTAATCCTAGCTCCTTTGTCTTCTGGAATAACATATTTCAAGCCCTTCGATCCCTTATTGTAGAAGATGCTAGATCTTGTGTTATCCTGATTGTATTTCCACAATACTCAAATTATTTCTTTCTGGCTGCTTACATTATTTTCTATTTGACCTGAGAACTCTGGAATCTGATTACAGTATTACTAGGAGTTTTTCATTTCAAATCTCTTTTAGGAGGTGATAGGTGGATTCTTTCAATACTTATTTTACCCTTTCGTTCTAGAATATAAGGGCAATTTTCCTTAATAATTTCATGAAAGATTATATCTAGGCTCTTTCTTTGATTATTGCTTTCAGGTATTCCCATAGTTTTAAAATTGCCTCTCCTGAATCTATTTTCCAGGTCAGTTGTTTTTCCAATGAGCTATTTCATATTATCTTCCATTTTTTCATTCTTTTTTTGTTTTTTTTTGT
The DNA here is from genome assembly GCF_028372415.1 of Notamacropus eugenii. NCBI lineage: Eukaryota > Metazoa > Chordata > Mammalia > Diprotodontia > Macropodidae > Notamacropus > Notamacropus eugenii. The sequence goes on from NC_092875.1 coordinate 334,756,257, forward strand.
AATTTCTTGGTTTCTCATAAAGTCATTAGTTCCATATGTTCCATTCCAATTTAAAAAAAAAAAACAAACTATTTTCTTCAGTGAGCTTTTGAACTTCCTTTTGAATTTGTCTAATTCTTTTTAAGGATTCTTCTTCTTATTGACTTTTTGGATCTCTTTTGCCATTTCAATTAGTCTATCTTTAAAGGTGTTATTTTCTTCAGCATTTTTTTGGGTCTCCTTTAGCAAAATGTTGACACACTTTTCATGATTTTATTACATAGCTCTGATTTCTCTTCCCAATTTTTCCTCCACCTCTTTTACTTGATTTTCAAAATTCTTTTTGATCTTGTATGTGTGTGTGTATGTGTATATATATATATATATATATACATACATACATATATGTATATTAAGGGAAGGGAAGGGAATAGCCATCTGTGTTGTGCCTACTAGGTATTTGATAAGTGCTTTTGACAAGTATTATCTCATTTGATCATAACAATAACTATGCAAGTTGAATGCTATTATTATACTCGTTTTAGAGTTGTGGAAAACACAGGGAAACAGGTGTTAAGTGAGTTTCCCAGGGTCATAGAGATAGTAAATGTCTGAAGCTCCATTTAAACCGCCATCTTCCTGGCTCCAGACCAAACACTGTATCCATTGTATTGCCATCTCTCCTTTCATGGATTTATAAGTAAATTCTGAGCTAAATATGTTCCCAAAAATCCATGTGCTTTTCTAGTACCCTTCTTTACCCACTCACTTTTCAAATCTTTCTGATCCATTTTCTGTCTCTGAATTTTCAATCCTACCAAATGTTATTCCTTATTCTTCCCTCTTGGCTGCTTTCTATTGTAAGATCTCCTTGGGCATACATAATAATAAGCCCTCTACCATACTTCCACCTGACTACAGAGTAAGTACAAAGATACATTGATGGCTTTCTATGGGTCATGATGAGAGTTTTAATGGATCACTGAGCTAGAATTCTATAAATACGTTAAAAAGACAATCCAAATCCTCAGGTGTCTTCTTCCTCATAGTCTTGCTTTAAAAAGATTCCTCTTGGTGCAACAGCATCGGTTGGTGGTGAACCTGCTTCCCCTTATTGAACAATAAGCTTGGAGCTCATGTGGAGAATGTATCTAAGATGGGACTATGTATTATTTCCTATGTTATATCTGTATGCATCTTTATGTATGATGGGAAAGCAAATATTATCAGCACACACAAATATACATGAATCTATTTTTGTATATATGCATGTATATATCTCATATATGCAAATGTATACACATGTGTGGATGCACATATATGTATACATAATCCATGAAATTGAAAATCAGATGTAGCCCTGAGATTTGTGGCAAATGGTAAACCTGGTCCTTGGGGTTGAAAGATTTGTGCTCACATATTGCCTTTTTCCTGACCTGATTCTGAAAATATTGCCCTGTGTTTTCACCTAGAAATATTTAAAAGTCTTTTTGTGTGGATGTTTTTATAGAGGTCTAAATGGAAACGAGTTGACTTGCCTCAGAGCAGCTATTGTTTCATCTAGTATTGTAAAGAATAAGCAGACAGCATAGATCATATAGAAAAGTGACAGACTTGGCAATCTTCCTTAATGGAAAGTCAAATTTCCTATCTGCCAGAACATCTTTCTCTTAATGTAATAAAGATTAGTCCCTTTGGGTCAAGGTGGAAGTACTTTAATGATAGAGAGTAGAGCCTACCTTGTGCCTATTTATATTTAAAATGGCCCAAAGATGACAAAACGTTTCCCCTTATGTTATTGTTAGTGTCTCTCTCTCTCTCTCTCTCTCTCTCTCTCTCTCTCTCTCTCTCTCTCTCTCTCTCTTTCTCTCTCTCTCTCTCTCTCTCTCTCTCTCTCTCTCTCTCTCTCTCTCTCTCTCTCTCTCTCTCTCTCTCCCCTTCCCTCCATGAACATAGAATTTATCATTTAAATGTTAAAAAGGGAAACCAGATGCTATAGTTATTAACTTTTGGAATCAACTATAATCTTCCTATTAAATTCTTCCATCCAGGTACAGGCAATTACTTGCTTGATCTAAAGGTGCAGAAAATGCAGGCACACAGGGTTTCAGAAAGTCCAGTTTAATAAGACAGGTGGGTAACTAATAATGTGGAAAATTACCTGCAGATTGAGGATATTGAGAATGACTAATGGCCAAAACTAAGCAAGTAAATTAGTTGCAAAATGATACCATTTGCGATAGTTGTGTGAATGGGGGACAGAAAGGCACAGTGGCATGTGGCAACGAGAGGAGTTGAGCAGAGTTTGAATACGGTCCAGGCTCAAGAAAGCATGCCATCAGCTTAGGTACATTTTTTTTTTTTTTTGAGGTGGGAGGGGGGACTTAAAAAAAAAATCCTCTTTCTGTGTAATCAGAGCTACTTATGTAAGGTTTAACAGCACAGACACAGGAGCCTAGTTAGATTTGTGAAGTTTAACAACAAAGTCATAACCAAGGTCAAAACATTTGCTAATGAAACTTAAGTGGGCAACAGAATTCAGAAGGACAAGCATACATTACATAAGGAGGCACATGGGTGTAGGGGAGAGAAGGTATTTTTGGAAAGACTAAATTCAACTGCTGTTAGTTGGATCCATACTGGGATTATAAACCTATAAAAATGTTCCTGGATTAGCTTAAAATATGTTGTTGGTGGTGGTGTTTTATTTCTTCCTCTTCTGGTTTGACTAAATAGAAATATCATAGTTCCATGGAGTTATCGCTAATGCAGCAGAAGACCCAGGCTGAATCTCACAAAATATTCCATATTCCCAGTGGACATTTTCATCCTGGTGACCACAGGTTCAAGAAACAGAAGCTCCTAGAGCCTTGGCTTAAAGGAATCTCAAAGGCAATTAAGTTCCACCACCTCATTTTATGAAATTGAGAGACAGGGAAGTTAAATTACTTGCCCCAGCATTGTCTGACTAGTTAGTGTCTGAATAAGTATTTGAACCAAGATCTTCTGATGTCAGAGGTAGTGTTCCAAACCACATGTTCAAAATAAAAACCAAGGAGAGACTTGAAAAGACATGATGGTCATTAACTCATAGCTTCCGGTAAATGCATGGGAAAGTAAATGATTAGTCCCACAGGCATTTGCCAGAGAAGTATGAGATATGTTTTGGGTTGACCATTGTTTTGTTGTTTGAGAGTTGGTTTTCTTTTTAATTTTTTACCTTTCTTTTTATTTTGTTGTTGTTGTTTAGAATCAATTGTCAAGACTCTTTTCCTGCCTAATGATACATCTGCTTGCTTGTATCAGCAGTCACCAAACTATCATCTCAGCTTGCTCTATGCCAGCAGTAACTTCATGAAAGGGTATTTACTGATATTGAACATATTTCTTACTACCAATAGGACGTTGCTAAGTTTCATGTCCTGCTGTTAACTCAGATATGAGTATATGTCCAAAACAATGTTTTAATGTTTGTTTTTAAAACTCTGAGTTCCAAATTCTCTCCGTTATATCTCCCCACCCACCCCCCTTGAGAAGGGAAATAATTCAGTATAGGTTAGGCGTGTAGTTATGCAAAAGACCTCAATAATAGTCATGTTGTGAAAGACTATACTTCCCTCAGTCTTATCCTAACCTCTAATTATTCAATTTTCTCTTTTGACCCTGTCACTTTTCTAAAGTATTTATTTCTGACTACCTCTTTCCCCAATCTTCCCTCCCTTCTATCTTACCCCTTCTATCATATCCCCTCCTATTTTGCTTCAGGGTAAGATATCCAAAAGACTGTACATGTAATTCCCTCCTTAAGTCAAATCTGATGAGAATAAGGTTCAATGACTCCTTCTCATCTTTCCCCTCTTTTCCTCCATTGTGAAACCTTTTTCTTGCCACTTTTATGTGAGACAATTTTCCCCATTCTATCTCTCCCTTTCTCCTCCCAACATGTTCCTCTCACTTCTTAATTTTAGATTTAGAAATCATACCTTCATATTCAGCTCACCCTTTGTTCTCTCTCTCACTCTCTCTCTCTCTCTCTCTCTCTCTCTCTCTCTCTCTCTCTCTCTCTCTCTCTCCATATATATATATATATATATATATATATATATATATGAGAAAATTTACCCCATACTATATATATATATATATATATATATATATATATATATATATATATATATATATATATATATAGTATGGGGTAAATTTTCTCACATAAAAAAGGAAGGAAAATGCTTTTACAATCTATCTATCTGTCTATCTGTCTGTCTGTCTATCTATCTATCTATCTATCTATCTATCTATCTATCTATCTATCTATCATTTACCTATCTATTTCCTCAAACTACCCTAATACTAAGAAATGTCTCATGAGTTACAAATATCATCTTTCCATGGAGGAATGTGAACAGCTCAACTTTATTGATTCTCTTATGATTACTGGTATACCTTTTCATACTTCTCTTTATTCTGACATTTGAAAGTCAAATTTACTATTCAGCTCTCATATTTTCATCAAGAATGCTTGAAAGGCCTCTATTTGATTTAATATCCATTTTTTTTCCCCTGAAGGATTATACATGGTTTTGCTGGGTAGGTGATTCTTGGTTTTAATCCTACCTTCTCTGACCTTTGGAATATCATATTCCAAGCCCTTTAATCCATTAGTGTGGAAGCTGCTAATTCTTGTGTTATTTTGATTGTATTTCCACGTTACTTGAAATATTTCTTTCTGGCTGCTTGCAATACTTTCTCCTTGACCTGGGAACTCTGGAATTTGGCTACAATATTCTAAAGTTCTCTTTCCAGAGGTATTGGTGGATTCTTTCAATTTCTATTTTACCCTCTGGTTCTAAAATGTCAGGACAGTTTATCATGATTGATTGATTTCTAATAAAGTCTTTATCTTTCATTTGTTCCATTCTAATTTTTAAGGAATTGTTTTATTTAGGGAACTTTTGGACCTCCTTTTATGTTTGACTAACTCTGCTTTTTTAAGGAATTATTCTCCTCATTGGCTTTTTGGACGTCTTTTACCATTTTGCCTAGTTTGTTTCTATTTTTTAATTTATTCAGTATTTAATTTTTCCCCAGTTACATGTAAAAAAGCCCAGTATTTTAAAAATATTTTAACATGTTTTCAAAACCTTGAGTTTCAAATTCTCTCCTCTTTCCCTTCCCAGACCCCTGCCACTGAGAAGGCAAGCAATTCCACACAGGTAATACATGTGTATTCATGAAAACATATCCATAATCATCATACTTTGAAAGAAAATATAGATACAAAATTCAAGAAAAGTAAGTGAAGAAAAAAATCAAGATGGTCAAGTAAAAGCAGGGACTTCCCTCCACTCCCCCCACAAAGCCCTCCAAATAACTGTAAAATTACTCTAAACAAATTCAAGAGCTACAGAATCTACAAAATGACAGAGTCAAAGAAATCCTTGGGTAAGACAACATGGAAAGTTGACAGGAAGGGTCTTTCATATTGGGCAAGGAGAGAGCATGGTCTGGCCATATGGATCTAAGTGGACCACAGGGAACTGAATCAATTGAAGCTGTGGCAGTTTCTAGACTTCTCAACCCACAAACACCAAAAAAGTCACTGGGATAACTCTGTGGGACCTAAGTTGAAAGAGAAAAACACATGCTCTGACTAAATCCAAACCCAGCCTCAGGATTTTTGGAGCTTCCCAAACACTGAGCTAGCTCTGGCAATGAGTGCATCAACCTTATTGTCAATGCGTACATCCCTGGAAAGTACATTACTAAGGTAAGTGAACTTATCCACCACATCCTAAACTTTTCCATTTGTTGTAACCCATGGTTCCCCTTATAGATGGTGTGGTGGTGGCTGATGGAGCACCTGTGTTTTCTTGCTATTAATTACTAGGCCAAAATTAGCACTGACAGCAGAAGACTGAAGCATACTTTGCTGCATCTCAGCTTCAGAGGTTGCACTGAGTGCACAACCATGAGCAAACAGAAAATTGTGCACCAACACTCCCTCCACTTTGGTCTTGGCACAAAGCCTTTTCAAATTGAAGAACTTACCATCAGTATGGTAGTTGAACTTGATGCTGTGCTCATCCTCATTGAAACCATTTGTCAACATGGCTGAAAACATAATGCTACAGGGGCGGAGCCAAGATGGTGGAATAGACAGATGCACATACGCTAGTTCTGAACACACAGCCCATAAAATATCTGGAAAAAAGAACTGCCAACAAATTCTGGAGCAGCAGAAGCCACAGAACAACAGAGCTGAGGAGATTTCTGTTCCAGAGAGCCTGCAAACCTCTAGCAAAAGGTCCTTCACGCTGCAGACCCAGAGCCAGCCAAGCACAGCCCTGCCGTGGCTGCAAGGCTCCAAGAGGAGCTGATCCAAGCAGGGAGCAGATCCGAGCAGGCTTCGGGGATGGAATCTCCAGTGGCCTCTCAGGTCCCTCCACCCACAGGTGACAAGGGCCGGTGAGAGGGTCTCTTTGGTGGGTCGAGAGGGGAGTGGGGTGCCCCCATAACTCAGGCACCCTTGGGAGGCAGCAGTGCAGGCAGGAGCAGACCAGGGCTCCCCAAGCAGGCAGGAGCCTGGATCCATTGTTGAAGGTCTCTGCATAAACCCCCTGAGGGAACTGAGCCCTGTGTGGCAGCCCTGCCCCCACCTGAGCACCTGAACTTGATCTCACACTGAATAGCAGCCCCGCCCCTGCCGAAGCCCTGAGGCTGGGAAGCAGCATTTGAATCTCAGACACCAAGCGCTGGCTGGGTGGATCAGGAGGCAAAGTAGGTGTGAAGAGAATATTCAGAAGGCAAGTAACTGGCTGGGAAAATGTCTAGAAAAGGGAAAAAAAATAAGACTATAGAAGGTTACTTTCTTGGTGAACAGATATTTCCTCTCTTCCTTTCTGATGAGGAAGAACAATGCTTACCATCAGGGAAAGACACAGAAGTCAAGGCTTCTGTATCCCTGTCCACTCAATGGGCTCAGGCCATGGAAGAGCTCAAAAAGGATTTTGAAGATCAAGTTAGAGAGGTGAAGGAAAAACTGGAAAGAGCAATGAGAGACATGCGAGCAAAGCATGAAAAACAAGTAAACACCCTGCTAAAGGAGACCCAAAAAATGTTGAAGAAAATAACACCCTGAAAAATAGACTAACTCAATTGGCAAAAGAGGTTCAAAAAGCCAATGAGGAGAAGAATGCTTTCAAAAGCAGAATTAGCCAAATGGAAAAGGAGATTCAAAAGCTCACTGAAGAAAATAGTTCTTTCAAAATTAATATGGAACAGATGGAGGCCAATAACTTTGTGAGAAACCAAGAAATCACAAAACAAAACCAAAAGAATAAAAAAGTGGAAGATAATGTGAAACATTTCATTGGAAAAACAATTGACCTGGAAAATAGATCGAGGAGAGACAATTTAAAGATTATGGGACTACCTGAAAGCCATGATCAAAAAAAGAGCCTAGACATCATCTTTCATGAAATTATTAAGGAAAACTGCCCTGAGATTCTAGAACCAGAGGGCGAAATAAGTATTCAAGGAATGCACCAATCACCGCCTGAAAGAGATCCAAAAAGAGAAACTCCTAGGAACATTGTGACCAAATTCCAGAGTTCCCAGGTCAAGGAGAAAATATTGCAAGCAGCTAGAAAGAAACAATTCAAGTATTGTGGAAATACAATCAGGATAACACAGGATCTAGCAGCTTCTACATTAAGGGATCAAAGGGCTTGGAATAGGATAATCCAGAAGTCAAAGGAAATAGGACTAAAACCAAGAATCACCTACCCAGAAAAACTGAGTATAATACTTCAGGGGAAAAAATGGTCTTTCAATGAAATTGGGGACTTTCAATCATTCCTGATGAAAAGACCAGAGCTGAAAAGAAAATTTGACTTTCAAACACAAGAATGAAGAGAAGCATGTAAAGGTAAGCAGCAAAGAGAAGTCATAAGGGACTTATAGAAGTTGAACTGTTTACATTCCTATATGGAAAGACAATATTTGTAACTCTTGAATCTATTCAGTATCTGGATACTGGGTGGGATTACACATAGACACATGCACATGCACACGCACACACACATAGAGACAGAGTGCACAGAGTGAATTGAAGAGGATGAGATCATATCTTAAAAAAATGAAATCAAGCAGTGAGAGAGAAATATATTGGGAGAAGAAAGGGAGAAATGGAATGGGGCAAATTATCTCTCATAAAAGAGGCAAGCAAAAGACTTATTAGAGGAGGGATAAAGAGGTGAGGTTAGAGAAAAACATGGAATTTACTCTCATCACATTCCACTAAAGGAAGGAATAAAATGCACATTCATTTTGGTATGAAAACCTATCTTACAATACAGGAAAGTGGGGGGCAAGGAGATAAGCAGGGTGGGGGGGAACGAAGGAAGGGAGGGCATGGGGAGGAGGGAGCAATTTGAGGTTGACACTTATGGGAAGGGACAGGATCAAAAGAGATAATAGAAGTAATTGGGGGCAGGATAGGATGGAGGGAAATATAGTTAGTCTTATACAACACGACTATTATGCAAGTCATTTGCAAAACTACACAGATTTGGCCTATATTGAATTGCTTGCCTTCCAAAAGGAGGGGGTGGGGAGGGAGGGAGGAAAAGAAGTTGGAACTCAAAGTTTTAGGAACCACTGTCAAGTACTACTCTTGCCACTAGAAAATAAGAAATACAGGTAAAGGGGTATAGAAATTTATTTGGCCCTACAGGACAGAGGAAAGGATGGAGACAAGTGCAGAGAGGGATGATAGAGGAGAGAGCAGATTGGTGATGGGGGCAATTGAAATGCTTGGTGTTTTGGGGTGGGGGGAGGGGACAATGGGGGAGAAAATTTGGAACCCAAAATTTTGTGAAAATGAATGTTAAAAGTTAAATAAATAAATTAAAAAAAAAAAAACAAACATCATGCTACAAAACATGTGAGCAAGCACACAGTCTTGTTTCACTCTATTGGTGACTGGGAAGGCACGAGAGCATTGTCCATTATCCAGAACCCAGACAATCATGTTATCATGAAAATGATGTCAAATACTGATGAACTTCTCTGGGCAAGCAAATTTTAACATAATTTTCCATAAACCTTCACAATTAACAGTGACAAAGGCCTTGGTCAGATCTACAAATATTGTGTACAGACCTTTGTTCTGCACCTGACATTTCTCCTGGAGTTGTTGGGCATCAAACACCACACTGACTTCTCCTCAGTCCTTTCTGAAGCCACACTGGCTCTCAAGTATATGACCATCTTTCAGGTGAAAGATCAACCTATTAAGAAGGACTCTATCAAGAATTTTGCAAGCAGTGACTAAGGGAGAGAGACCCTCTTGTAATTGTTGCAGGACAATCTATCCCCTTTCCCTTTATAGAGATGGACAATGGACACATCCTTGAACTCTTAGGAGATAATCTCATCTTGCCAAATAAACTGGAAAATTCAGTCAGCTTTTGTATGAGCAATGGTCCCTCTACCTTGTAAATCTCGGCTGGAAAAGAATCACCACCAGGTGCTTTGCCACATGAAAGAAATCTAATGGTCCTTAAAACTTCCTCTTTAGTTGGAAGTTCAGCTAAGGAGGTACTGACTTCAATCTGAAGTAAACGGTCAACGACCTCACCATTGATTGATAATTGTCTGTTGAGAACACTATGGAAGTGTTCAGCCCATCTCTCTGATCAATGTAGCTCCATCAGCACTATTAAGCTGGGTAGTTGTGATGCGCCATAAGTTTTTGGTTCATAAATAGCTTTCAGCGAATCATAAAAGTGCCTTGGATTTTTACTATCAGCATAAAACTGAATTTCATTTGCCTTCTTATTGAATCAGGAAGCCTGCATCTCTCTAAGTTTTGCTTGTACTTTGCTTTTGATGGAATTAAATGCTGCCTTCTTAGAGGTGTTTGAAGTATCTTGTTGGAAAATTCTATGAAGTTCTCATTTTTCGTTCAGCAGCTTCTGAATTTCCTCATCATTTTCATGAGACCAGTCCTGGTGTTTGTGAGTGTTCTGACCCAGATGAGCAAATGCAATGCTGTATACCAAATCTCTTAAAGCTGCCCACTCTTTTTCTGCTCCCCTGTTGTCAACTGTGTATTGGCTCAACTTTCACTCCCATTCTGATTGCTTACCATCTAAGGGAAGGAGGAGGAGTGGGAGGGAAGGAAATGTCAAACTTTGAACTCAAAATTTTAGATAAAAATGTTAAAAATACAATTGAAAGAAACAAAATAATTACAGCTTTAAAATAGACAAATGCTTGGGATGCAGCATGTGTGGGGGAAACTTGGAGTTCATAAAGGGATTCTATTGCAATCTATAGTTGAATGCTAGAAAAAGTATTCTTTCTATGATACGTAGATATCAACTTTGTGATAATACCTCATGTGTTACAATGAAGTCTCAAGGGTCTCAAAGACTGAAACGGGGAAAGCCACAAATAGATCAAGAAGAGATGTTTAACAAATATAATGACTTAAGTTTTGGGGATAAGAAGAATTCATTATTTGGTAAAAATTGTTGGAAAACTGAGAAGCAGTGTGGCAGAAAATGGGCATACTTACACCAGTGGGCAAATCTTACACGATTTCCTAAGATAAGATCAAAATGGATACATGACCTAGATATAAAAAGAGATATTACAAGAAACTTTGAAGAACATGGAATATATCACCTATTAGACTTATGTATTAGTGAACAATTTATGAATAACAAGACAGAGTAAAGTGTGAGGTGTAAAATGGACAATTTCAATTACATTAAATAAAAAAAATATTTTTGTACAAATAAAGCAATTTTGACCACAAGCAGGAGATAAGAGGAAAACTGGGTGGGGAGCTATAGTAGTTTATCACATGAAAGTCTCATATCTCAAATATATAAAGAACTTTGTCAAATCTACAAGAATATCAGTCATTCCTCAATTGATAAATGATCAAATGATATGAACAGGCAGGTTTCTAATTAAGAAATCAAAATAATTTTAGTCATGTAAATATGGCCTAAAGCATTATTGATTAGAGATACACAAATTAAAACAGATTGATTGATTGATTGATTACCTATCAGATTGACTATAAGATTGAAGCTGAAAGTGAAAAAATGTTGGAGATGTGGAAAAATTGGGAAACCAATCCATTGTTGGTAGAACTGTAAAATAATCCAACCATTTTAGAAAGCAATCCAGAATTATGTCCGAACTGTCAATATCCTTGGACAAAGTACTAAAATTACTAGGTCTATCTTCCTAGACGTTTTGGGGTAAAAAAGAACCTAAAACTGAAAACTGTATAGATATCTGTCAATTAGGGAATGGTTAGAAATGCTGCAGTATGTAGTTATAATGGAATACTACTGTGCTGTAAGAAATAATGACCTTGATTATCTTAGGGGAAAAAAAAAAAAACATGGATAGGCTTGCAAGACATAACGAAAAGTGAAATGAACATAAACAATAATGTTGTATACATTAAACAGCAATATTATTTTAAGAACAACTTTCAATGACTGTCATTTTAACTATTATACATATTCAAATTAACTTCAAAGGACCTATGAAGGAAGATATATTATTCAAGAACTGATGAACAAAAATACTTATAGAATGATTTTCAATATATTACATATATAGAAACATACATAAGTATATATATGTGTGAATATACACATATTTGTGTCTAATAGTAGTTATTTCTATGGAAATGAAGAACTAAAAAAGGGGGGAAAAGAAAGTTATATTATAACTTTATTACATATTTAAATGGGACACCAAGTTGAACATAATAGATTTGCACTTTCATGTGCAATCATCTTCTTTTTCTATTTTATTATGCTGTGGAAATGCTTGTCTTATTTATTAATATCAGAATAAAATAAATTTAAAAATTAAAGCCTTACCCATCAATCCTCTTCTTACTATTTTCACTGATAGTTCAGAATCTCATTATTTCTCATATAAAGTATCACACAAGTCTCAAAATCAATTTGCCCACCTCTAGCCTCTCTCCTCTCTATCCATCCTCTATATGTGCCTCTGTTATTAAGCAGATCAAATTGTGTCATTTCAAAAACACTTTAATAACTCTATGATACTCAACAACAAAAAGTCCAAAGTCTTACATTCAAATGATTTCATATTGTGGTCTTATATTTTGTCTCATTTGCACATATGTAAGGAAACAGAATATACATACAAACACATATAAAAAATGCATTCACACATATATACATATACATATATATACATATATATATATATATTATGTTCTAGATAAATTGGAATCATTACCATACTTGATTATGCATTGTGTTCCCCTACCTCTCTACCTCTACTTGTAACATTTCCTCTTCTTTGAAGGTCTCCTATTGCATCCTGATGATTATCTGGTCGTTGGATTCAGATGGCTCAGGAGGAGAAAGTGAGACTGGTGACCTTGCACAGCCCTCCCTCACTCAAAACAAAGTCAAGTGCAAGTCATATGATCATTTCTCTGATGTCATGGTCCTCTTTGAAAATGAAGGATGAACAGAACAATAGCCTGTTAATAAGTTTTGAATTGTCTTCCTTTGTTCAAGATCAATAATACAATGCCATCTTGTCTATTTAACCTTTCCTAGTACCTTTAGAAGGGCAGTTAGGTGGCACAGTGGATAGAGTACCAACCCTGGAATCAGAAAAACTCATCTTCCGGAATTCAAATCCGGATTCAGCCACTTACTAGCTGTTCAAACCCAGGCAAGTCATTAACCCTTTTTGCCTCAGTTTTCTTATTGATAAAATGAGCTGGAGAAGGACGTGACAAACCATTCCAATACATTTACCAAGAAAATCTCCAAAATGGTCATAAAGAGTTGGACATGACTGAAAAATAACTGGACAACAACAAAGTGCTCTCAGATGAAAGCAATCTCTTCCTCTACCAAATCCATTATGTAATTTTCTACCCCTTCTTTTCTCAGAAAACATAGATTGCATTGTAGTAATTTATTTACATATTTTATGTCCTCTATTACATTATAAACTCCTTGAGGGGAAGATTCATATTTGATTCAAATGCAAAATTTCTTCAGTCCATCATATAATGCTTAATACATAGTAGGTGTTCAATAATGTTTTCTGAATTAAAGACTTCTTTAGACAAACCTAACAGGTAGAATCACAGATTCATAAAGTATCAGAAAGTATCATAGTAATCTAAACTTCTTATTTTTAGAAATAAAGAAATTGAGGATCAGAGATTTTAAATGACTTTTTTTCTCATCTGGGCAAGCTGAATTTCTCATTTTCTCAAATCCTAGATGAAAGTCTTATGTCTTAAAGTATACAAATCAGGATTAAAAAACAGGACTCCTAAGTATCACTCCCAGGAGTCCTCTATTAACACGTTGATGGTTATAAAGCAATTACTATTCTAGTTATCTAAAATCAAGCAGGACAAATCAGGATAGTATGCAAAATTTTTCATTATTTCATAGTTTCCTTTCATCCCACAAATTCATGCTTTCTCTGGGAAATCTCTTCTCTCTATTATATTTACTGGTCAGCAGTAACTACAGCTTCCCTGAGTACTACCCCATAGCCTCCTCCACCTTTTATTGGGTGTTGCTGGTAGGTTGGAGGAGGAAGGGAGAAGCAGACTATCTTGATAGCTTCTTATAATAACTGACAATTTTAGAATTCAGAGCAATACTACAAAATTTACTTAGGACAAGAAGGAAGAAAAATCATCCTCAAATTTTAAGAAAAATTGTGTCATAATTACCATAAAATATATGCTAAAAGGAACCTTAGTGGTCAACTAATTCAATTCTATTGAATTTGTAGCACTTTAGATCAAGACTTCAGGTCAGAAGCAACCTCCTGGGGATAGACTGAAGATGAGTTCCCTGTAGAAGTGGTAATGAGGAGCCAGAGATCCTTGAGTACAATTACGGTTCAGAATTGTAGGATTTTAAAAAGATGCTGGCGCTGAGGTAAGCCACCTGATAGCTTTCTGTTTTAATTAATAATTCTTATTAAACTCAGTTGCTTCTACCAGCTAAATGATTATAAGTGCTATCAGTGATCTCCATATTTTGGCACTCTGGATCAAAATCCCAGTTACTTTGCCCTAGTGGTAGCTTTGATCCAACTAAAACAGTTCCCCAAACTCCTTTCTCAGTATGGATCCTGGCTTATGACAGATTTGACCTTTTTAGGAGCTATTGTTAGCAACCCTAAGTACAGCAGAAATTATACACACACATTATGTATATCTATCTATATCTATATGTATATGTACATATATGCTGAAAACACATGTATGTATATATGTGTAGCATACACGTGTATATAAATATATGTATATACACACATATGCATCATATGTGTGCACAGTGTGTGTGTATGTGAGTGTGTGTGTGTGTAATCAGGCCAGGGTTGGGTAAGCAGACAATTTTAGGGAACCTTTTCTAGACCCCTTCCTCATTCCAGGAGGTGAGCAGTGCAATCCTTAAAAGACTACTCAGACACCCAGGCTGCTGCTGAATCACACTACTGCTTCCAGTGAGAAACAACCCTACGGCCTGGACCTCCTGTATGCAGGATTGTGACTACAGCTCCCAGTGTATCCACACCTGCTGCTTCATAACTTGCCTGTCACCACAGGACTTTGAGAAATAATAGTAAAATGGTATGGGTGATATCTTTTGATTCATGTGTGAATTCATGTGTTTTAAGTGAGGCAGAGTTGCACGAAGTTATCAGCCTTGTTCTCTCCTCCAGAGTCATCATAGTCCAGTGGGAGGACAGAGTCAAGACAACTGGCAATGGCTCAGAATGTAGTGAAGACCTTGACATCTTCAATGTCTAACCAAGCTCTAAGTGTGCCACATTGCCTGCTTTAGCTGCCGTCATGGCTATTGGAGCAAATTGTTCTTACCAGCCCATTTCACCAAGGGAAGTCTTCACATGCTTGGGGTAGACACCCCCCAACTCACCAATGGATGTGAGATCCCTTTTTACTTTCAGCCTAGTTTGGCCCATCTGACAAAATGGTTTACCAGGATGTGGCTGCTGCACATGCTGCCGCTTCTTGGAACTACAGGTGAGAGTTGAGTGGAACAGGTAGACACCAAGGTGGAAAGCAGTCCTAAAATAGGCTCGGTAACCATCACACAAAAGGTGCTGGTCCTCCCTGAACACACCCTACATTCCACCACCAGTAGTTGTGACAGAGTGGTTAAGAGGATAGACTAGAAATCCACTGGGGTATCTCTGTGCAGGTTCCAATCCTGCCAACTACAAGGAGATACGAAATATATATGTATATATACAGTATCTGTATAGAGTGTGTATATATATATACATATATGTATTCATACATGCATGCACACACATACACATATACTTATTTTTATTTTACTTACTTCTCCAGAAGAAGTAAGAAACTCTGGTCCCAACTCATTCAGCACTCCTTGTCATTTACTCCCATCTTCCCATCAAACATGAACATTCTCTCTTATCCCCTTTAATCCTTTAGTGGTATATCCTTCAGCCAAATTCAATGGCATCTCTGTCCTTCTCTGTTCCAACTATGTTTTGAAAATACTTCTGATCTCTGTTTCTTACATTCTAATTTTGCTTATGGTTACTACTTTCTTCCCTTGTCCAGGGGATGAATGATGACTTTTACCAGTACTGCTGTTGACTATAAATGCTTGACTGGACACTACCTGGTGGCTAAATGTGATATTCTAATTGCAACTGTCTGGTTCTGTGTCAAATTACACCTCAAGGTTATTCAATTCAGATTCAAAATAAGCAACTGTTGCTATCATGTCTATTAACTAATGTATTGCCTTTGCCTTCACTCAACTGCATTTATTTATTCATTGGTATACTCTCACTGGAATAAATTATTTCACAAGCACTTAGATATAAGTATGTATGAAGAAATCTAAGGATTTTAGTGAACAAGTGGAATATTAGACAGCAGTAAGATATGGTAGACATGAAAGCTAACTGAATTTCAGGCTACATTTTAAGAGGTATAGTCTCCAGGAATGAGGAGGTTTCACTTAATTCTTCAGATGATATTGGGTCCAGTTTGGAGTTTCATAGATAAGAAAGAAAAGTGATAAATTATAAAGTACCCAGAAGAAAGTAATTAGAAATAAGGTGGACCTCAGTATGCCATATTCATAGTTGTGTGGTGCCATGGAGAGGGTGTTAGTCCTAGGGTCAGGTAGAACTGAGTTCAGGTCTAACCTCAGATATTACTTGTGTTGCCTTGGACAAGTCATTTAACTTCTTTCAGTCTCAGTTTCCTCTATTATAAAATGGGGACAAAAAGAGAACAAAACTTGCATAGCTGTTGTGATGATCAAACAAAATAATATTTATCAAGTACTTAATGGAGTGCCTGGCACCTATTACTCTGATGTATAAAAAACTTCAAAAGGCATAATTTATGAGTAATTAATCATTTTATTAATAGTATTAGTATATTATTAATAAAAGGATAAAAATTTAGTCATCTCTCTCTTAGACCAAAAGACAACTCATAGAAGTCACTCAATGCTTTTATGCACTTGAAAAAGTGGGTGTTCATGAGGGTGGAAATCAAGTCTGAATGGTTAACAAGTAATGATAGAGAATGAATATTACATTGAGAGGTAGACCTAATGAAGGACTGGGGCAAATAACTTTGATCGTATCATTTACTTCCAAATCACCCCCAGTTTTGGGAAATATCATCAAAGAATTTATTCCCACCTAACCCTAGATAAAACACAATGAGCTTCCGCACCTGGGTGGATTCTGAACAAGACTGAAGTGAAAGCCAATCCAATCTCTTTGTAAGCAATGTCCCTCAGATCCTGCCTTGTTCCTGTAGAGAATAAAGTTTCAGAGAGGGATAAATCCAACAAATTAACAGTCAGTTATTTAATAATTTCTTCTCTCATTTGGTGGCTAATGAATATTTGTCCCTTCCTTGCATCTGAATAATGCTTTAAGAAATGGCATTGTTGTGCCTTAAGAAGAGAAAAAAAAGGAGGAAATGATAATAGCCTTCAGTATTTGAAAAGCAAGTATACAGTAGAAAGGATTGGGTCAGTTTTGTTTGCCTTCTAAGGATAGGACTAGGGAAAAATGAGTGCAAAATGAAAAGAGGAAAATGTAGGTTTGATAACTGTAAAAACTACTAAATAATTTCAATCTCGAACTTTTAATAGTCTGCCTCAAGAGATAGAGTATTCCCCTTCACTTGAAGTCTTTAAATAAAGGAAAGATGACCACTTGCCAAGTAGCCTGTAGTGGGGATTCCTTTATAGGTTTGAGTTAGATGTGATGCTTTCTGATCCCTCAAAATTCTAAAATTCTGTGATAATGAGAGTGGTTCAATGTCAGGAACCACACACAGATCCCTAGTGAAGAACATTTTAAATCATGGGAACCTAGAACCTCTCCCACAAATATGGATATAATCAGTCCAATATTTGTAAACATGTTTTCTGAAGACAGCTTTGTATTACTCTGTCCAATATGACCTGGCTATGGATAGCAGGCAATCCAAACCTTGGTTTTAGAAACTTACCTTTTCATTTTATATATCTCTGGTTTTTAACCCCCTTATAAAATAGCCTCTCATAAAGTATCTACCAACTTTGGACCAGTTGGCATACGCTGATGCTACGAACTCCTTCCCAGTGTTTTCTAATGGTGTGAACTTGTCCTCAGTACTCTGTATTCTGTCCCAGAGCTGCCCTTTGGCTTCTGAGAACTGAGATGTATGAGCTATTCGAAGTGACCTCCATCATCATATCAACTTTTTACTCTTCCAGATACTAGCTGCATCTCACTTCTGCTTGCCTAGATGGTGAGAGTACTATCTTTCCTGCAATTTCATGTTGGGGCATATATCCAGTATCAGAAATACTATATTAGATTCAGGAAAGTACCAAAGATAATTATGAGGTCTGTGTCCTCATGCGGCTTAAAATTTTATAAGTTCTTTCAGATAAAAAAAAAAATAATTTAGCTCAATTAAGAAGACCTTTAAGTAGTAAAGACATTTCTGGGAATTTCACCTGCCCTAGCTGGCCAGTTAAACCTTCATTATTGTGAGTTGAGATAGATAATTGGGCAAGATCATTTCTCTCAGATAGAATAAGATAAGGTTCCTTCTCTAAAGAATACGACAGTCACTGACATTAGGGTTAAAACTGAAGTAAAATGTTTGCCTGAATACTTCATTTTTTTGTTTATATCATAAGGTTTCCATTTATAACACATCTACTCTCTGAGCGAGACAATTTTAAAATGTAGATACAGGTAGAACCCTTACAAGGTAATGCAAAGGAAAGAAAGCAATAGCTTCACTTTCAAGGAACAGGCATATAGACCAGAAAAGCTGCTGTGAATGTGCATTTTTTGAAACTCTTGCTTCTAACTCCCTGAGGTCCCATAACCTTTCCTGACACTAGTGAAAATTATTAGTTTTGTTGTCTGGTGCTATGCATCATGGTTACCTCTAATTGAAATGGAGGTGTTCCGAATGGCACAATCAGTTAAGAATTTTACCAAGTGCCTCTTTTGGTTAATTTATTGTGGTATCTGAAGCTTATGAGTTCAGAACCCATAGGTCCCTAGAGTCCTTAATTCTTGATCACATTTTGTGGTGGGACAATGCTTGATAAGAGTAGAGTTTGAAAATTGGTACTCACTGCAGATGTATTTGTCAAATACTGGTGTTCTCAAAAAAGTGATTTGAGATGAAGATTACCTATCACTGGAAATGAAGCACAAGGAGTATCTTAATTTGAAGAAAGGACAGGCTTGATGCTTTTTAATAAATGCCTGATATTGAATAAAATGTTCCAGACCACTCAAGTATAAATGAGTTATTTAATCATAAAAAAGAGTAAAGGAAGGAGAGAGGACTGAGTAAAAAGTGAAGGTGTTAATACCTAGGGATAAAATTCTACATAGCTAGAGGCATAATGAAAACATGAGTGGCCAAAAAAGGTAAGACCCCTAGTGCTCCAGTGCTCTCATTTACGGCATTCATTTCATTTACGACAGGAGAAACAGATAGAGACAAAATGATCTGGGGATTTATCATTATCTGTTATGATGTCAACATCAGAAGGTTAAGTATACCTCAAAAATATTCTTAATTTCCTCTTATCAACTAGTTAGGTGATGCATCCATGCATTTATCTGGATACTTAATGAATTACATTTTGCATGCTTTAAACCAACTTGTGCCTACAACATAAAGGTGGAAGTGGAGGTTCATTAGCAATTGCTTTAGGGGTGTGGACTAAGAAAAGGTTTCTAGAATCTGATGTAGCTGCCCTCCCAGGTACCAATATTTTAAGTGAGATTTGGGGGTGAGAGAGTAATTCTTGGAGCTTATTACAATTATAAAGTTCTGGTAATGTAGAACAGACTGAAGAGGATAGGTTTACCCAGAGTTATGTCAAATCACTTGACTAGATTATAGGAGAATACTTAAATTGTTTTGATAAGAATTTAAAACCAGTAGAATTGAAGGAGCCTTGAGCCTTTTTTTATTTTTACTTTTCTAGTTCAAGTTTATTCAATTAAATAGCCAAGTTTATTTCTAAATATCATGAAAAATAGTATTCCATTTATTTTTTTCCAAATTCAAACAGCCCACCATCATGAAAATATTATTATATTAATGGATCTGATAAACCTCATCAAGTCACGGATTTGAGAATGATTTTTTTTAACAAAGAGATATGGTGTGGATTGTAAAAAAAAGCTAAAATATGTTTAAAAAATAAGAATATCATGATAGGACATGATCTTCTCTTTGCGGAATGTCGCATTGCATCTAGTTTTTGTCTCTATCATCAACTAGCTATGTTTATTTAACAATTACTTCTTTTGAAGCTTTAGATTTTTCATCTTTAAAATGGAGATTTGAACTAGAGCAATTTATAATGCTGTGGTTGTGTTTTGATGGGTAATGAGAGTAAGAGATAACTGATGGGCAGTTTTTTTGTTCGCTTTGTATTCGTTGCTGACCTCAGGAAGGCTGAAGTTGAGGATGCATGGAGCAAAAATGGCAATGTGAGTCACAAGCAAGTAGCCAAAAGAATTTTATGAAATATAAAAAATGTGTGAAACTTATGCTTCTAACAGTAGGAGGAGCTCCTATTAATGTCCTTATTGAGCACCATAGCAATTTGTGGAACTCCTAGCATCATGGATTTGATCTGGGGAGTAATACTTCTAAACTAGTACACTGTATAACACAAAGGGACCCAAGAAAAAGTTAATTATGGTGACCAGATTTATTCAAAGATCATTTCTTATCTGAAACCAAGGGAGAACTTTTGTTTAAATTGACAAATAAACTCTTTGTCAAATTATGCTACTTTCAGATAAACTTGTAATATCTAGAGGAAGTCCCCCTACAATTGGGTAAAATATCTATTAAATATTTGAAAAAGAACATTAGGAGCAGTAACATAGAATAAGAAGTCTTGGATGGACTACAATCTCCACCATCAATAGAAGAATGAATATCAGTGAAGTCACAGATCCCTTGAAAGTTTCAAAGGTCACACTGGTAAATATCCTGATAAGAATATAAAGAAGTTTGACATACAAAAAATTATAAATATGTGAAAAAATGTGTCTGGAGGAAGTCAACTGATCCTCAACATTAAAAAAGTCCTTGAAATAACTTACTAAACTGACACTCATCGAAAATTGACTTAGTTTCATCTGAACAACAACAGAGAGATTTGGAAATAAGAGACAGAATTTGAAGTAGTGAACACAAGGTGTTTTACATTTCCAAATTCATGTCCTGATTCTTAGTGACTGAGGGGACAAAACAGTTACAAGTCAATGAGAAAGTATCTATTTCTCATGTGAGCCAGTTGAAGAAGTTTTGTGGGTAAGAAGACCATAAAACCTAGCTGAACACCACATCTCATCCCAGAGACACTCTGAAAGCCCAGCCTCTCCAGGACATTACCTTGCCATGACTTCTCTAGGGTAACAGGTCATGGCTAGGCTAAACCTATTTTGAATCAAAAAACTATCCAAAGTGGCTTTCACTCCAATGGCTTAAAATTTAATTTCCTGTCATCACCTAGGCAAATGATTTTACTTGGTACTGGCCAGTAGTCACTGGTCACTAATATTTGTTTGGTCCCTGGGGTCCACCAAAACACTCTCATATTCAATGACAACATCATGAATTATGTAGCACCAAAGATTAATATTTCCTTATTTCCTCCATAGAATAGAATGTACTCTATTCCATTACAGATACTGTGCTTTCATTTGCAAGAGCCCTGAACCAGCCAAATCATGGAAGAGGAGTGAGATGGAATAACCTCTCAATAACCTGCTTAAGTTCAACTCAAGATCTCAAATTTCCCTTACCCCTTGGGAATGCAAGCAATACCATTCTCCCCTGTCTTATGCAGCAGAAATAGAATAGGTGTTAAAAGGCTACCTTTCTTTGTTTGTTTGACAGAATTCCCCCAAGTTTATAAACAGTTTCCTTTTACATTTCTCATTTAATACAATCATATATTTAAAGCTGATCTTGACTCCATGGGATAAAAAAAGGGGAGAGAACTATAAGAAATTCTGGCCTGTAAGCCACATGAGAAGAATCTGACAGCAGGTAAAATGTGATTTTTCCCCTACTACCCTATGGTTTCAGAATTTTATAGTTCTTAATAATTAAAGAAAGTGTTTCTGAGAGAAAGTTTAGGATTTGATATTTTGTGTGATCTGCTCCCTAGGGAGGTGGAGAGTGAATGTTATAATATTTTGTAAAGTAGTAATACCAAAAAAATGAAATCAAAACTCCTGGATAAACCCAAGACCCTTCTCTATAGAGTTGTAGTTTTACATTTCTGGAATCAACATATCTAGTATTTTAGTAGCAAGTAGAGCTATTATTTAGATTTAATGAATATCAATCATTAGTGATATGATAAAGAGCAGTACTTCTCATCAAGATAAGCTACACTATTGTACAATCAAGAAAGGGTATGAGATTTATAGCATACACATTTATATGTATCATCTATACTGATGATTCACAATTCCATCCACCACACTCTTAGCTCCATACTCATAAAACCTTCAGAAGCTCTCTGTTGTCAATGGAATATATTATCATCACTATTTTACTCTAATCTACCTTTCCAGCACTATTTCCCCACTAATTCCCATCACAAACTTTATATACCAATTCAATTAATTGAGACTTAATATCCTGTACATTCTACGTGAAAACATTCAGGAAATAGACTTTTACACACACACACACACACACACACACACACACACACACACCTGCATGTGCATTATAATTCTCATTTTTTGAGATCCAACTCAAGTGCCATTTACTTTCCCTATATAGAAATGAGCTTCCTTGACTAAATGACCATTTATAAAGTAATTTCTTAATATCCCAGTGGTGTAAGATAGTATAGTTCTTATTAGCACTATTTTACAGAAAAGAAAATAGAAGTTTAATGAATTAACATGCAGCTATCCAGAAAGGATAGATTCAAAAATAGTTCTTTTTTAATTTAAGGCCAAGGATCTTTCCACTATATCACATCACTTTTCTTGAATCTTTGATATATCTCATTTTACCATCTTCTATGACATATCACATTCTATCTTGTTTCACAGCTATTTCTGTACATCTTATCCCCACACCCTTGACTGCAGGCACCTCAAGGGTGAAATATCATTGAGCTCATTTTAATATCAAACACCCAAGGGAACCACTAAGTAAGTTATTAAGTCACCAAGGACAAAAGCACCAGGGCTGTTTAGTGGCTAAACACATACTATGAATCCAATACCATTAAAGATTCTTGTATGATATGGAAAATGGGTTTACAGGATCCCACAATTAAAGACAAAAGGAACTTCAAGGGTCATCTATTCCAGCTCCCTTATTATACAAATAAGGAACTGAAGCTGACAGAGGGTAAATGTCTGGTCCAATGTTATAGAGCTAGTAAGTTCCTTAGTCAGGCTTATAAAGTGACATCATACATCACTCTGTTTCTGAAAAATAACAAAGGAGATGTTCAATTTGATGGAAAAAAATTCTACAAAAGCAATTATTTGACATAGTATAAACAAAATAATGATAAAATATTTCAATTCTCAAATAGTTGTTGATAGCCAAAAAGGATAATCTTACGAAATCAAAAATTATTTCCCTTTTTTTTACTTTTATCATACTAAAACTCCCATAAAGGACCAATTTATCAGGACCCCAGTAAGGTCTGATGGAAGCCATAGGAGAAGGGAATGCTTCTCTTTGTTTCTCTGTATAAGTACCCTTTTGAATTCAACACAGTGTGTGAGCACAGCTTACAGCATTTCCAATATAACATTAGAGTGTGAAAGAGAAAAGGCAGAGATCACCCTGAGAGAAATGCTACTGAGAATAACTGGAAAAAAGTCATCTTCTTCATGGTAAAATTCACAAAGTAATTCCATGGCAGAAGAGTCAAGGTAAATATTTACTGCAAGTTTCTTAGAACCTGCAGTAGTCTGAAACCTTCAGCTTTTACTATTTTAATATTTATCTCATACTTTTGTAAATTAGTTTTATGACCATTATTTCCAAAGGGTATCTATTTGTGGAAAATTGCTGCATCGGGGCCATGCTCTGTTGCTGATATGAAAGAAACTAGTTTTTCAATGAGGGAACAATGTCCCCATCAACGCTTTGGCATAGCAGGATCCTGTCTTTTCTGTGAAGTGCCCTTCCATCAGATAGTACAGTTGTGGGGTCACTAGTCCGATCTAGAAAATACAAGCCAGCTTGGAGATTTAGTCTGATAAGGGAAATGGAGATGACCTGAGAGGGATGCATGCTTTGCAGAGAAAGGTTCAGAACGAATTCAGGGACCCTTGCTGAATCTCTGATGAAGTAAACCCATTTATCGCAAAGCACTGTGTTTTCTGAGTCTCAAAGGATGCAGAGTTCCTGTATGATTGTCTGATTCCTCCATGTGGAAAAAGCTTTGTCTTTCTCCCTGGTGTACTTATAGGGTCCTATTAAAATGGACAAAATCCACAGAAACTTTTCTGATAAATCTACTGTTCAGCATTCAAAGCCCATCATAACCTCAGCCTTCCTTTAAATTCTAGCCTCCTTATAACTTACTTCCCACCATATACTCTCTGATCCAGTGACACTGGACAGTATCAAGACACCCCATTGTTCTGCTCTGGACATTTTCGTTGGCATTTCTCAATGCCTGTAATGTTCTCTGTCATCATTTCTCCTTCCTTGCTTCTCTGGCTTCCTTCAATTTTCAACCAATGTCTTTCTTCTATAGGAAGTCTTTTCCCCGCTCTGCTTAATTTAGAGCCTTCCCTGTGTTGATCATTGTTTATCCTGAATATAGCTTGTTTGTACACATTTGTTTGCTTGTTGTCTCAGCCATTAGAGAACAAGCTCTTTGAGGGCTTTTACTTCTTTTTCTACTTCTATCACTTAGGACAGCACCTGACACATAGGAGGTACGTAATAAATGCTTATAGACTAACTGACAAACATAGAAAACGAAGATTGACAAATAGGCTAATAATAATTCAATAATTTTATTTATTTGTCTGGATTGAAGGCCTGTACAACATTTGATAAGGAAGAACTATTGATGAAGAATAGTTCATGAGGTCAAACAGGGAAGGAAGAGAATAGGTAGTTAGAGACAGTTCTCACTTTACCCGAGTTCACTAAACCTCTAAGTGATTTCTTTACATAATACAAACTTGCCCACAGGAGTAGAGAAGGGAAGAAGTAGGCAGGCTGGAAGCAAGCAGCATTTGGTGGAGAGAGGAGTCCAACACAGAAGTGAAGGATAGTAAGGACCAGGGAAAGAGAAATGGGAGCAAAATGAGGAAAATGGGGTGGCTGAGGCTGGTCAGGGGTGAAGAAGGGTGCTGGTTGATAGGGAAGCACTGGTAACATGCAAGGAAGACAGATAACCTGAGGGCTAGACACACTGGCAGGTAGGTAGAACAGGACAAAGGTCTCTTCTCTCTATTGTAGCAGGTCTCAGTCAAAGGCCCAGAATCTGAGGAAGCAGTCTTTCTGCCTGTCCTTTTTTCTGTTTCACTTGGGAGAAGTTTTTTAAAGAAAACATTTTTAGGCTTTTATATTTTGGTAGGTTGGGTGGGAGGCCTCTGAGCACTGAGTGGAGGGGTGAGAAGAGAAAGAGTAACATATTATATAGTAAAGTTTGCATAATTGGGTTTTTTGAAAGCACACTTCAAAATCCCAGAATGCGAATTTTATGAAAAGCAAGAATTGTCTGTATAAGAACTCATGTATCATGCACTGTGTAAAAACGCTTTATGCATATTATCTCATTTGATCCTCACAGCAGACCTGCAAGATTATTGTTGTCATCATCCTTATTTTATAGTTGATGAAACTGAGGTTGAGTGAATTGCCTAGGGTTCCATAGCTAGTAAGTACCAAAAGTGGAATTTGAAGTCAGGTCTTCTAGACCTAGGCCCAGTGTTCTGTCTACTGCACCATCAGAGGCCTCTAGCAAAGCCCTTGATATTGCTAGAACTAGGATATAGGAGGGGGTAGAAGAGGTATAATGTAATACTGTAAGTGAAGTTGTTAAATGAGACAAGAAATGAGATAACTATTGCTCCCTAATTTATTTTTCTTCTGTTGTGACAACTGTCTAGCATAGAATCTGATATAATCATACTGAGATATATGGTATTATTATCCCATGGTTAAGACTCACTCCAGAAGGTAAACATATTTTGTGAGCCACTGAGCAAGCAATCTCTTTACCTTAGACTATTTTAATATTTCTCATATACTTATATAAGGTACTTTTAGGTCGAAATAACTCCATGTGATATTGACAGGAGCAAGGGGTAGCAATTTCCAGATCTCTCGTTGCTTCCTCCTTCATAGTGTAGTTTAATCCCTCAGCTGCAGAAGTGATTCTCTTTCTTCTCAAGGAAGCATGCTATTAAGAAAAATATTTCCTTCCTGAAAAATGGGTCCAAAATGTAAATACTTAGGAACTCTAAAATTTAGGAACTCTTAAAACTCTCCATCCATAGATGTTAGAGTTCATTAATAGACTGTAGTAGCTTTCCTCTCAGGCAATGTGTAAGCAATATCAGTCTCTTTAATAAGCTTTAGTCACAAATTGCCATCAACTGACAAAAATCTCACCCTGCCTGTTCTCCCAACACAGTTTGATTCTGTTATGCCCAGTCTATCTCTGCAAAATGGAGTGTGTTGGGGAGAGAGAAAAGGCAAGAGGACATGATTAAATTTCACATGCTTCAAACTAGTTGAGATTTCATGAGCTTTTTTAAAAGGATCTTTAAAATTTTATATTTTAAAATTTAATTTAAAAAAATTTAAATTAAATTTTAAATTTTAAAAATGTTTTTAAAAGATCTACCTTGAGGTTAAGATCTTCCTTCAAGAGGGAATAGAAATTATCCAGAGCAAAGGGGATTATGATAATGAATGATGATGACAAACACAACTAATTCAACTGTTCTTTTATTTTATTTTTGTTTTTCTGATTTCAAGGAGGATGATCTTTGAACAAAGAAAGGGAGAACATAACATGCCATCTCAATTGGTTCAAGTGATCAGTCCAGAACGGACTTTGTTTTAAGGGACTGAAAGAATTGTCAGATGAGATTTCTAAAGAGCTTGTTATGATCTCTCTCTCTCTCTCTTTCTCTCTCTCTCTGTCTTTCTGTCTCTCTCTGTCTCTTGTCTCTCTTTCTGTTCTCTCTATTCTCTCTCTCTCTGAAAAATTAGAACAGAATGGGCATGAGAGAATAATAAATGTTCAAATTTTCCTCAAAGGGAAAAAGGTAGGACCTATCAACTATAGACTACTGAACTAGAATATCAGACCCCGGAAGTGACATGGGAAAGTATAAGTGAAAGAAATTCTGTAATGTCTCATTAGAAGGATAATAATCAATAAGTGTCAACTATGTTCCAACTATTTCATTAAATGATATGAATACAAAGAAAAAAAGTGTAAGAGTGCCTGCCCTCAAGGAACTTACATTCTGATGGGGGTATTATAATTGCTTATATAGTTGTGTATAATATATAAAATATGTAGCATATAAATATATATAAACATATTTGCATTTATATTTTATATGCAGTATATTTGCATATACACATGCACATGTACATGTTTAGAAAATGAATAATGTTTAGGAGAGAGGTTTTGGGAAGGTTTTATTTCTTCATATAGTTGGTGGCACTTGTGCTGAGTCTTGAAAGATATCAGGGATTTCAAGAAACAGAGGTGAGGAGAGATTACATTCCAGACATGAGGTAGTGCCAGAGAAAAGGCAGAGCATCGAGACAGAATGTGATGTGTGCCTAACTTCCATTCACATTGTTGATAAAATTGTTAAACAGCATTTCAAAGGCAAAATCCAAAGAATCTTTTATCCATGTTGACACTGACCTATTAATATTCACTCTTTGGTTCCATATTTTCAATTAGTTCCAAATCCACATAATTTTAATGTCATGTAGTACATGTTTATCCATCCTGCACATAAGAACAGCATGAGAGATTTTATGAAATGCTTTGCAGAAAAGTATAATATATTTCCTGATGTGTCAATCTAGTTGCTCTGTGAAGACAGGGAATGAAGTTATTCAGGTAATGACTTGATCTTCATGAAGCCAGGATTATTTTTAGTAATCACTGCTTCCAAGAACTCTTAAATCATTTTTTTAATGAGACATTCCAGAACTCTTTCTGCTTTTACTATCCCCACCATGGACCAGGTCTGATGTTCTTGCTTAATAGTCTATGGTTAGTGAACTCTATCTTCTTCCCTTTTAAGAAAATTAAGACATTTACTCTTCTCTTCTGCCCGTTCTGTTCTAATTTTTCAGATAAAGATCGTAGCATGCAGCTTAGGAATACCATCTGACAGGTCTTTCAGTCCCTTAAAACCAAGTCCATTTGGGCATGGTCACTTGAACTGATTGAATTAGCATGTTATGTTCTCCCTTTCCATCTCCAAAGATAGAAGTAGAAATACAAAGCAAAAAGTATCTAAGTAATTAGTTGTGTGTATCATCATCAGTCATTAAAAATATCTCCTTTATTCTGGACAATCTCTACTACTTCCCTCTTAAGTGGAGGTCTTCTTAAAAGCAGGTCCAGGGAGTGCTTCTTCTCCTACACAACACCAACCTACCAATACCTTTGTTTCTTCTCTCAAGGAAGGGGAATTTAATCTGAGATAATTTTCAATTATTCAGTAATAGAGGAATGAAATTTTAGACCTTTTGGAATAGGAATATTAATGTTTTCTTCTATCTTACTCAAGAATAAACCTTGTCCCTAATATGACTTCAAATAGAATTTATCACCATCATCAGCTCTTTTTAATTCTAATATCACCTGATAGAATATTTACATTGTC
Source organism: Notamacropus eugenii (assembly GCF_028372415.1). Taxonomy (NCBI): domain Eukaryota; kingdom Metazoa; phylum Chordata; class Mammalia; order Diprotodontia; family Macropodidae; genus Notamacropus; species Notamacropus eugenii. Next base: position 334,784,745 of record NC_092875.1, read on the forward strand.
CTGTTACTTAAAAATTGTCCCATCATTTTTCCTTGTCCTGTATTTTATAATTCCTATTTAAAAATTCTAGTTGTTCAATGAGCCTCCTATGCATCCACATCAGTCTTGTTAGTTCCTCATTTTATCCTATTTGAATCATTTCCACTTGTGAAATATATTAGGAATAATGACCAATATCCAGATAATGCCCATGGAAAGAATAATTTAAAAACAACGGTTGTCTTCAGTCAATTGAATAAATAATTTCAATTCTCTATGATCCAGTTCCTTCATACTTAAAAAAGAAAAATCTGTTTCTAAATATTTGTATGCATTTAATAATGCTTTTTAAAAGAAAAACCACTTGTTTCCTTAAAATTATAAGCTTATTTCAAAATAACCAGGAAAAGAGGAGAATGTGATTAATTTTCCAGAAACGTGTTTAAAGTTCATGGATCTCACAATTCAAAACAAGGCCCGTGTTTCAGTCAATAATTTCTCATGTTGGTATCTACAATTAAGAATTAGGGTCTTGCATACCCAGATTAGGCTTACATATAAGTTAAAACTGTCAACTGTAAAAATTTAAGAAAGTGAAGAATGAGAACAGCGGGTCATGTTTAAAAGAAAAAAGACCTGGGAAGCAGGGTTTTTGCCTGGAAGGTCAAAAAATGGCAACATGTGACGTGGCTACTAATGGAATCAGATTGTATAGACTGAAGCAAGGCACTACCATAACAGGAAATAATGGTCCCACTTTGCTTTGAAAATATAAACCACAGAGTAGCTAATTTGGTAAATATTTATTAAGTCCATATTATTTACTAGCTACTGGGTATAAGCAACATAGTCTCTCAAGAGAATGAAAATCTAGCAGAGAAAGAACATGTGTATGTGTGTACATATATATCTTATATTTATATACCCACATTATATACATTAAATATGTATATCATATATAATGTAACTTGTAACATCTATAACATACATGTGTGTAAAACAAATTAGATTATGCATAATTGTATAGAAGTCAATCAGGGAGATATGGAATATTCAAGGAGGAAATTAATTATTCTTGGGTGGTAAATATCAGAGAAGTAAGAGACTGGAGGAGGAAAAATGAATATTTGATTGGAGAGTGGAAGAAACATAAAGAAAGGTATCCTAAAAGAAACAACAGGAACTTAATCTTGAAATAAAAGGCAAAGGAGTCCATTCAAGGCATAAAGGACAATAAGTATGCAAATGCATAGAGGCAGGAAAGGCCAGGATAAGATGCCAAAGAAGGGAGGACACCTAAGTAACTGAATCATGTAGTAGGCAAAGGAGAGTAGTGTTAGATGAGGTTGAGATCCATTATAGGAGTCCAATTTTCTAAAGAAACAAAGGTCAACTCTGAAGACAATTCCCCAAAACAGATTTTAAAGAAGGATCACTAAATTCAGAGGTGCTACAAAGTTAACAGCTAAGCTGTGACTATACAAAAGCTACCTAGTGTCTTCCATTGAAAAATAAACCCAGAGTAGAAGACATCTAAGTAAGACAATGGAAAAGTCTTTTCTTCCTTTGTGCCCCAAGAGGAATAGGCACAAAGAAAGTAGGCTGTCACAATGAAACCTGAAGTCTTTCCATCTGAACTAAGTTATCATTAAACAGGAACAACTCCTGCCCTATTCTGCTGCTGTCATTTGTTACTAAATCCATGCCATTAGCATTGATTTTTTAGAGAGGAGATTAAAAAAGGTTTAGTTAGGAGAGTGAGGCAGGAGTCTATATTACCAAGCCAATGTAGCTCTGGGTCTCAAAGATGACATTTCCTTCTCTCCTTCATTAACTTGCACAGTTTGTTGAGCCTTGACTCTTTCTAATTAATTCTTTTACTGGCTCTTTTTTTTTTCTGAATGTGTATCATCTCTCCCAAACCATATAAAATGAAGAAATCTCTCTAAGGTTTCACCCTTTTAATTATTATTTTTATTGCTTAAATGAAGCTCCAGAATTGCAAATGTTGACATTTTAGTTTATTCTAGTCATTAGAGTTTTCAAAGAGAAGGGAAAGAAAGAAAGGCAAAAGAGGAGACAGGGAAAAGGGTAAGGAGGGGAACACCGGTGAGGAAGGGAAATTAGGGTGAAACCAAATCCTGATTGCTGAGACAAACATGCAGGGAAAGAGGAAACAAATAGGTTTGTCAACAGTGACCTCCATGATGGCTTTGCCCTTTTAAATACAAGCAGGAAAGGAAACATCATTAGAGGCAATTTCTCTTGGTCTTTTCCACACACTGGTATGTAGATTAAATGGTGGTTGGCCCCTTCAGTGGCATTTGCTTTAACTTAAGCCTGTTGTACCTAGTAAGCGAGGCACACCCAATTTCCTTCTTTGCAAAGTAAAATGGAGACCAGCTTTTCAGGGTGGAAGGGGGAAGAAAAAAAATCAGAAAAGAAAATCATTTGGAATAGAATCACACTTGTTCTTGAAGTCCTCATAATAGCTAGTCAGACATTCACACACACACACACACACACACACACACACACACACACACCAATCCCCATCAGACAAGACCCTCTAATCAAGCAATAAACAAAGTTGTTTACCAAACACACACTAACTGGAAAGCACTATTCTGAGCACTGTGAAGTAAACAAAGAAATAGAAGAAAGCTTTTCTGTCAATCTGAATCTGAGAGTTTAATTGGGAAAATAAGACAAATACTAATAGAACACTGTCATGTGAGATAAATGCCCACAATTATGCAAACAGTCAAGCTGCCAAAAAACCAAGAAGGGACAGAATCCTAAAGGATGGAATAGTCAGGATAGAATTTATGGAAGGATTAGGATGTGAGCTTCACCTTAAATGATTTGTAGGGATGGGAAAGATCAAGAAGAGCTATCATGTCACTTTGGGTTGTTAGAAAGCAATGACATAAGACAGAATAGGCAGAAAGATCATCAATTAATAGCTGGGTCTGCTGGTCATTGAATACACAAGAGTCTATTCAGAGGACTAGTAATGATATTTTGTTGAAGATATTAAGCTTGCATTTGGGTTTGGAACCAGGGTTGAAGTGACACATACGGGCTATGTGATCCTTGGTAAGGAACATAACCTCTCAGTGCTATAGCAAGCTCTATACATTTTAAGTTGCTGAAAAATTTCCCATCTGATTTAACAGAGGCAGTTTCTCCTATGCCAATCCCTATTTGGTGGCTTAGGAAAGACTGCACTGATTATAAAGTAGGGCTAGATACTAGTCAGGTTTATGAGTCTTATAGCCTAGGCCCAGATCACTTCAAAAACTAATACAACACATAAAAACAAGCAAATATGATATTTATAGCTAGCATTTTATTGTATTTTGGGGTTTAAATATATTATCTCTACTATCTTATTTGATCCTTAAAACAACTCTTTGAAATAGATACCATCTTCATTGTAGATATAAGAAAACAGTAAAACAGATTCAGTTACTTTCTCAGGGTCACATGGATGATAATTATTTGAGGCAAGATTTGAACTCAAATTCTCTTGATGAATAGTCCAGCTTGATAAGTATGCCAGTATAGATACTGTCTCCAAAGATATTGTCCCCATCTTGTCAGTGACACTTGTCAGTGACAGTGTCAAGGAGAAATATGGATATGTTTGAACTTGATGGGTTTGGAAAAGTAGAGAAGAGATAAGAAAGGAACCTCATGTGGGAGAAAGGTTCTGTTCCTCCACTTGTCAAATGAGAAGGGCTCTTGCAAATCTCCCTTATCTGACAGTCTGTGATTCTTTGATTCAACCCTGAAACACTGATTACAATTTGAAGTAATAAGCATTCTATCAAATTACTTGCTGACTACAAAAAGAAATTGACACTCAAAGTTTATATGATTGGATATTAAATGCTAACTATTAAATCAGAGAATCAATGCATTCCTTTCTTCCTGATGTTTAGGGTATCATTTATGTTGTTCTTGTGTTTCCAAACTCCTTTATCCTGAGGTTACGTTAAATATAAAGTATACAAGTTTACATCAATACTTTCCTTATATCACTCCCATAATTATCTAGAGGCTCAACAAATACTACTCAATATTCAATAAGTACTCAATAAGTATATAAAACCTAGGTACTCAATTATAAGTTATTGATTGATTATCAAGAAACCTTAATACAGAGGATGTAGTTGGAGAAAGGAAGTTAGTAGGGATCTAAATTCATTTCTCTCACCAAAACAATGACTACTCCATAGGTCAGAAAGGAAGGAAAAAGTATTTAACAAGCATCTACTATGTGCCAGACACTGTGCTAAATGATTTACAAATATAATCTCAATTGATCCTCAGAACAACCCTGGGGAAAAGCTGCTGTAATCACTCTGATTTACAGTTAAGAAAATGAGGCAGATAGAAATTAAATGACTTGCCCAGAGTCACATAGCAAGTGAGAATCTAAAGCTGAATTTGAACTCTGGTCTTTCCTGATCCCAGGACATCTGTTGTATCCATTATTCTGCCAAGTTGCATCTATTAATTATCATTAGGTTTTCTTTTTGTTTTTGTTTTTGTTTTTTGTTTTTTTGTGAACTCCTTCCTTAGATCAGAATGGTTGGGTAGAGAAGTTACTTAATACTGTTACCGGTGTTGCAGGTATGCTTTAAAAAATTATATTTTTCCAATAACATGTAATAACAATTGCTAACATTCTTTTTTTAAAAAATTGAGTTCAAAATTCATTTTCTCCCTCCTCTTTCCTCTCATTGAGAAGGCAAGCAATTTAATATAGGTTATAAATGTGCCATCACGCAAAATATATTTCTACATTAGCCATGCTGCAAAATATGTGTATACAAAATATCTCAAGAAAAATTAAGTTAAAAAGATGCTTCAATCTGTATTCTGATTCCATCAGTTCTTTCTTTAGAGGTGGATAGCAATTTTTTCTTCTCCATAAGTCTTTTGTAATTGTCTTGGATCAAAGAAATCCTGAAATAATGAAGTCATTCACAGTTGATCATCATACAATATTGCTGTTACTATGTGCAATATTCTCCTGGCTATGCTCACTTCACTTTGCATCAATTCATATAAGTCCTCGCAGGTTTTTCTGAAAACCATACTGTTCATAATTTCTTATATATCAAAATAGCATTTCATCACAATCATAAATCACAATTTGTTCAGTCATTCCCCAATTGATGGACATTTCTTCAATTTCCAGTTCTTTGCCATCACAAAAAAGCAGCTGCTATAAATGTTTTTGCACATATAAGTTCTTCTCATTTTTTACTGATGTCTTTAGGGTGCAGACTTAGCACTGGAATTGCTGGTTCATAAGGTATGCAGAGTTTTATAGTCATTTGGGAATAGTTCCAAATTGTTCTCCAGAATACTTGGATCAGTTCACAATCACACCAAAAGTGCATTAGTGTCCTATTTTTTTTCTCATCTCCTTCAACATTTGCCATTTTACTTTTCTTTCATATTAGCCAATTGGATAAAAGTGAGGTGGTAGCTCAAGTTATTTTATATTACATTTATCTAATCAATAGTGGTTCAGAGCATTTTTATATGACAATAGATAGCTTTGACTAAAATAAACCTGTTTATATTTTTTGAATATTTATTAATTGGGGAATGACTAATAGTCTTATCAATTTGACTTTGTTCTACATTTTTGAAACATGAAGTCTTTATGAGAGAAACTTGTTATAATTTTCTCCAGTTTTCTTCCTTCCTTCTCACCTTAGCTGCATTGGTTTTACTTGTGCAAAACCTTTTTTTAACTTGATGTAACCAGAATTATACATTTTACAACCTTTAATGTTCTCTATCTCTTCTTTGATCATAATTATCCCCTTATCCATAAATGTGACAGGTAAAATGTTCTCCTGATCTACTTTTTTTTCTTTATTTCTAAACCATTTCAACCTTATCTTGGTATGAGGTGTTAGATGTTGGTCTATATCTAGTTTCTGCTAAACTACTTTCTAGTTCCACCAACAATTTTTGTGCAATGCTGAGTTCTTGTCGAAAATAACTTGTATCTTTGCTTTATCAAACAGCAGTTAACTATGGTTTTTTTGCCACTTTATATCGTGTACCTAATCTATTACACTGATACGCCATTCTATTTCTTAGCCAGTACCAGATTGTTTTGATAACTTTCAATTGATAGTACAGTTTGCAGTCTTGTACTGCTGGGACAGCTTTCTTCACTCCCCCCTCCGCCATTAATTCCTTGGATATCCTTGCCCTTTTGTTCTGACAAATGAATTTTATTATTTTTTTTCTAGTTCTGCAAAACAATTTGTGATAGTCTGTTTGGTATGGCACTGAATAAGTAAATTAAGTATAATTATAATTTTTATTTTATTGACTAGGTCTTTGCGTGAGAAGTTAATATTTCTCCAGTTATTTTAATGTATTTATTTGGGTGAAAATTGTTTTGTGATTGTGTTCAAAAAGTTCTTGGGTTTGCCTTGGAAGGTGAACTCCCAGGCATTTTATGCTGTCTGCAATCATTTTAAATGGAAAGTTTATCACTTTCTGCTGGATTTTTTGGGAAGTATATGGAAATGTGATAATTTATGTGAATTTATTCTATGTCTTTCAATGCTGCTAAAGTTTTTAATTTCTTTCAATATGTTTTTAGTTGTTTCTCCAGGATTATACAATTATATCATCTCAAATAGAATAATAAAGGTGATAATGGCCATCATTGCTTCATCCCTGATCTTACTTGGAAGGTTTATAGCTTATACTCATTACAGACAATGCTTGCTGATAGATACTACTTGTCATATCTTTTTTTTTAATAGTATTTTATTTTTTTCAATTATATGTAAAGACAATTTTTGACTTTCAGTTTTACAAAATATGAAGTTCAAAATTTTTCTATCTCCCTCCCATCCTTTCCTCTAAAGCATATGGTGGGAGCAAGTAGATGGAGCATCAGCCCTGGAGTCAGGAGGACCTGAGTTCAAATTCAGCCTCAGACATGTATTAGCCATATGACCCTGGGTGAGTCACTTAACTTTACCTTTCAAAACCAAAAAAAAAAAAAAAAAACAAAAAAAACAAAGTATATGAAGGTGGCCTCATGGCATCTACAGGAGAAAAGTGACAGGTGAAATAATATATTGGGAGATAAGGCAGGCTGATAGCTGGCGACCAGTTTGGGACTCTAGACCATGTACTATGTTTCTTATGTATAATAATCATTTACTCTTACATTTGTTGAAGGAGAGCTGCAAAGTAGATAGGGATCTAGCCTTGAAGCCAGGATGATCTGAATTTAAGGTGGGCCTCTGACATATACTGGCTGTGGAATCCTAAGCAAATTCCTCAAGCCCTCAATGCCTCAAACTACTCTTTGATGCTATAAAGTTGCAGGGAAAGGGTTAACTTGCCTTGGTAAAAGGAATTCCGTTTTCTGAGTGTTCAATCTAGCAATGAAATCACAGGTCCCTACCCAAGTCCTCCATAGTCTTGGTGCTTTCCAGAGACTACCAGCAATTTATCCATCTTATCTTATTTGCACATAGTTCTATGTTGTCTCCTTCATTAGACTGTGCTCCTTGAGAGAAGAAACTGTTTTTTGCCTTTCTTTGTATCCCCAGTCCTTAGCACAGTGCCTAGCATATAGTAGGCACTTAAATTCTTGTTGACTTGTCTTACTTGTTGGTCATCCTTATTCTATTGGATTTGTTAAGAGAGAGGGAGTATTATGGTGACCAAGTGGTTAAATTAGATTTGGACTGGAGAAGAGGCTGGTTGAGGTTCCTCTATGACATTTCCAATAACTTCATTAACTTTATGAATGTAATACTCCAAGTATATTATATCAAAGATACAGGAAAAGAAATGACAGATGGAAACGTTAGGTAGTCCTTTACAGGAAGAAGATGGATATAAGAAAGGCACAATGCAGAATCCGAAGATGATAGGTCAGGATAACCAGAGGATAAATTGATGTAGTGATAGGTCAACAAAGCAGCACTGTTGCTAAGACCATAGAGAACCATCTTATTCCTAAGCTTGGGCTTGGATGGGACCAGTGTAAGACAGTGCAAATTATAATACTCGACAACTCAGAAAAGATGTAGAGTTTATACTACATTATGGGTTGAGTGACAATCGGGGAGGAGCCACACCTTCTGGTTTTGGCTTTGATGTGAGTGAGATGGTGCTCATCTATTATGAGGTACAGCATCCAGAGAGGAAGCTGCACTCAAGCCATGAATAAAGTGATTTTGGCTCCTATAGCTCCAACTAAAGTCATCAGAAAAGGATGGCCACCAAAGAGTGATTATTATTTTGATTCTAGTTAAGCAGAATTAATATAATAACTGGATAATTCTTTTACATTACATCATGACCTCATCCACAACAGAAAGTGGAGACAGGAGACAGGATCTTGACTGTAAGCAGGATTCCTGATTGGCACCTTGTTTCAACAAAGGCTGCAGTTTCTAGGGAGGTAGAACATTAGAGTTGAGCTATAACACAGAAGATGGATCTTAACACACAGAATATTTGAGTTGAAAAGAACCTTGAAGACTACCTAGGTCAAAGATTCTTAACCTGGACTCTGTGAACTTGTTTTTTTTTTAAATATTTAGCTATTACCATTTCAATATAATTGGTTTACTTTGTAATCCTATATATTTTATTTTGTGCATTTAACAACATTCCTTTGAGAAAGGGCCCACAGGTTTCATCAGACTGCCCAAGGAGTCCAGGACATAAACAAGATTAAGAATTCTTAATTTGGGTCAACATTCTAATCAGAAAGGAAAGGAAACTGAGGCCTGGAGAGGCTAAATAACTACTGTAAGGCCACATAGGAAGTTAGAGGCAGAGCTGGGAATACAACACAGGTCTCTTGACTCCCAGGTTGGTGTTTCTTCTGCTAACACTATATAGTATGTTCAAGTCACTTCAGATATAAATGGCAAAGAAGTCCCTAAACTGAGCAGAAGATGCAGGAGTAGTCAGTACTTAGGACTTACTCAGCACTGAGGTCGTTTCATATCAATATTGCTCTGGGGATGATGCTACTGGACATTACTGAGAGAGGATCTTTCCCCACATGGTTGGAAAGGCTCTCAGTTGGATAATTCCATCATTAGGGGTCACTAGTTCTTCTTTAGGTCATCTGGTCCAAACGATGCAGGAAGTAGTTCATGGATCATCTTGACTTCATACATACCATTTGCTTTTGTCACGTAGACATACCGATGTTTTCCAAACTCTCTCACCACTTGTCTGCAGCCTCCACATGGTGCAACAAGGTCATCCTTCAAATTACTGGTAATAGCAATGGTCCAGAACTGTTTGTGTCCTTCCAAGATGGCCTTCTGAATGTCAGTGCATTCTGCACAGGTGCCTACTGGGTAGGCCACATTTTCTATGTTGCATCCTGAAAAAAATCTTCCTGTCCAGAGTCAGGAGAGCTGCCCACACTGGGAAGTTACTGTAGGGACAGTAGGCAAACTCCTTGACTTCTTGGCCCTTGCAAATGAGCTGCTTAATCTGGGCTGGATCTAAAGGTCCCTTGGTGCTTGGGCAATGGGGCAGACCAACAGGCACTTGGGCCATCTCCTTGACCCTGAGCAGCTCTTCTCTCAGGTCAGCAGCATGCAGAGAGCAGGCAAGCAGTCACTCCTTATCATTTAAAGGAAAGATCTATGAATTTTAGTATTTTAATAGGAATTGATGTTATATTTTTTCAAAAGATTTTTCTGCATCTATTGAAATAATCATTGTATATATTTTTTTGTGTTCTTATTGAAATGGGCCAATTACACTGATTTTCTTCCCTAATATTAAGCCAGTCCTACATTACTGCTATAAATCTTAGTCAAGGTGTATGGTTTTTGTGGTATACTATTATAATCTCCTTGTTAACATATTTTTTTTTTTGCATAAAAATTTATCAGGGAAATTGATCTACAGTTTTTTTTCTTAGATTTCACTTTTCTTATTTTGTATGTCAGCACCATATTTTTATCATAAAAGGAATTTATCAGTATAACATCTTTGGCTATGTTTCAAAATAGTTTATATAATATTGAAAATCATCGTGCTTTAAATGCCTGGTAGAAATTATTTGTGAATCTATCTGATCCTAGTGCTTTTTCTTAGACAGCTCATTTATGTCTTATAGAAGTTATTTTTCTTGTTGTTATCTTGTTGTGTAGGATCATTTAAGCATTCAATTTCCTCTTTTGATAATCAGAAAGAATACATATTTTTAAAATATTAATCCATTTCTTTTAGATTACTATGCTTATTGGCACATAAATAGGCAAAATTATAGCTTAGTGCTTCATTTTTTTCATTGTCGGTGAATCTTCCCTTTTTGATATTGACAATTTGGTTTTTTTCTTTTTCACTTAAATTAACCAATAGTTTATTTTTTCAAAAAAAAAAAAAAACAGCTGCAGTTTTATCTATTGGTTCAGTGGCTCACATAGAATTTAATTCACCTTTTGTTTTTTAAGATTTCTTAACTGGAGTTTACTTGAAGATTTTTAATCTATTCTTCTTCCAGTTTTGTTTTTTAGTTGCATGGCCAATTCATTGATCTGCTCTTTATTTTATCAATGTAAACATTTAGAAATACAAAATTTCCCCTGAGTACTGCTTTGACTGCATCCCATAAATCTTGATACTTTGTCTCATTGCTGTCACTCTCTTTAATGAAATTATTGTTTCTATGATTTTTTCTTTGACTCACTTTAGAATTAAAGACTGACTTTAGAATGAAATTATTTATTTTCCAATTACTTTGATGTGTTTCCACAGAACTTTTCTGGGTGTAATTTTCATTGCATAATGTACTAAAAATGGTGCATTTAATATTTCTGCTTTTCTGCACTTTATTGTTCAGATTTTTATGTCCCAATACAAAGATAATTTGTATACATGTGCTTTTTGCTATTGAGAAAAACAAATTTCTTTCTTTTTCCACTCAGTTTTCTCAAGAAATCTGCCATATCTAACTTTTCCAAGATTCTATTCATCTTTTCAACTTCTTTGTTTTTTTTTTTAATTCCTCTAGTTTTGAGAGGGGCAGTCTTTGGTCCCCTACTAATACTGTTTTACTGTGTTTTACTCTGTTTTGTTTGCTGTAACTCATTTACCCAACTTTAAGAATTCAGATTCTATATTTGGTATGCATATGTTTAATATTGATATTACAGCATTGTCTGTGGTACCTGTTAGTGAAATGTTTTGTTTTTTCCCCTGTTTATCTCTTTTAATTAGATCTATTTCTGCTTTTGCCTTATTCAAGATCATGTTTGCTACCTCTTTTTTTTGGTTTGTTTGCTTGTTTTACTTCAGTTTTAGAATAACAGTCTGCTCCAGCTCATTACTTTCGGTATATCTCTGTTTAAAGTGTGTGTTTTGCAAGCAAACTATTTTTAGATACTGGTTTTTAATCCTCTCTGCTATCTACTTCTGTTTTATGGGTAAATTCATCACATTCACATTCCCAGTTATGATTGCTAACTATGTGTTTCCTTCCATGCTGTTTTCTCCTATTTCTCCTTCTCTCGCTCTCCTTTCACCATCTTCTTCAAAATGCTGTTTTGTTTCTAACCACTGCATTTCCACACCCCCCAAAACTTCCATCCTTTCTGCCATCCTCCCTTTCTGTTATCCTCCTCCTCTCCTACTTCCCTAGCAGGCAAGATAGATGTCTATACTCAGTATAGTGTGTATATTATCCCCTTCTTTAGTCAATTCCAGTGAAAGTAAGTTTCAAACATTGCAAACTCCTCCATCTTCTTCTCTGCTTTAAAGTCTTTCCCTTTGTATCTTCTTTATGAGATAACTTCTGCAATTTGGCTTCTCTCTTCTTCCTTCTCCTGGGACATTCTACTTTTTCATCTCTTAATTTTATTTTTTGAAATATTTTCATCATTGTCAACTCACACCCATGCCCTTTGTCTATTGACTGCCCTAATTGACTGCCTCTTTCTGACTGCCCTAATCATGATAAAGTTTTAGGACTTACAAATATCATCTTCCTATACGTGAATGTAAATAGCTTGTTTATTGAATGACTTATAATTTCTCTTTCATGTTTACCTTTTTGTGCTTCTCTTGGATCTTGTATTTGGAAATCAAATTTTCTATTCACCTCTGGTATTTTCATCAAGACTCGCTGAAAGTCTTCCATTTCAGGAAATATCCATCCCCATCCCTCACTTGGCCAAATTATCATACTCAGTTTTGCTGACCAGGTCATTCTTATTTGTAATCTTACCTCCTCTGCTATCCTAAACGTCACATTCCATGTTCTGTACTCATTTATTTTTTTATTTCTGATTTATTTATTTATTTTTAGTTTTCAACACTCATTTCCACAAGATTTTGAGTTTCAAATTTTCTCCCCATCTCTCCCCTCCACCCACCCCAAAGCAGCATGCATTCTGATTATTCCTTCCGCAATCTGCCTTCCTTTCTATCACACCTCTCCCTTCCCTTATCCCCATCTCCTCTATTGTCTTGTAGGGCAAGATAGATTTCTATTCCCCATTATTGCATATCTTTTTTCCCCAATTGTGTGTACAAACAATTTTCACATTCATTTTTAAAACTCTGAGTTCCAACTTCTCTCCCTTCCTCCCTCCCCACAAATCCCCACTGAGAAGGTAAGTAATTCAATATATGCTATATATGTGTAGTTATGCAAAAGATGTCCATAAAAATCATGCTGTGAAAGACTATGTTTCCTTCCATCCAATTCTGCCCCTCACTTAACCCTATCCCTCATCAAAACTGTTTAATTCTAATTACGCCCTCCTTCCATTTACTCTCAAACCTCACTTATCTCCTTTTCCCCTGCTTTTCTGTAGTATAAGATAGATTTTCATAGCAAATTGAGCATGCATGTTATTCCCTCCTCAAGCCAAATGTGATAAAGATTCACTTTTTCCCTCTCACCTTCCCCCTCTTCCGCTCCATTGAAAAAGCTTTATCTTGCCTCTTTTATGTGAGAGACAATTTGTCTCATTTGATATTTCCCTTTCTCCTCTCAATATATTCCTTTCTAACCCCTTAATGTTATTCTTTTAGATATCATTCTTTCCTATTCAACTCAAGTTGTGCCCTTTCTATATATGTATATAATCCATCCAACTACCTTAATACTGAGAAAAATCTCAAGAGTTACAAATATTATCTTTCCACATAGGAATGTAAACAGTTCAATGGTCCCTTAGTATTTCTCTTTCCTTTTTACCTTTTCATGCCTCTCTTGATTCTTGTGTTTGAAAGCCAAATTTTCTATTCTGCTCTGGTCTTTTCTCAAGAGTACTTGAAAGTCCTCTATTTCATTGAATGCTCATTTTTCTCCTGAAGTATTCCACTCAATTTTGCTGGGTAGGTGATTCTTTGTTTTAATCTTAGCTCCTTAGACCTCTGGAACATCACATTTCAAGCCCTGTGATCCCTTAATGTAGAAGTTGCTAGATCTTGTTTTATCCTGATTGTATGTCCACAATAAATGAATAGTTTCTTTCTGTCTGCTTGCAATATTTTCTCCTTGACCTGAGAGCTCTGGAATTTGGCTACAATATTCCTAGGAGTTTTCCTTTGGAGATCTCCTTAAGGAAGTGATTGGTGCATTCTTTCAATATTTATTTTACCCTCTAGTTCTAGAATATCAGGACAGTTTTCCTTGATAATTTCTTGAAAGATGATATCTAGGCTCTTTTTTTGTTCATGGATTTCATGCAGTCCCATAATTTTAAATTGTCTCTCCTGGATTTATTTTCTAGTTCAGTTGTTTTTCCAATGAGATATTTTACATTGTCTGCTATTTTTTCATTCCTTTGTTTTTGTTTATAATTTCTTGGTTTTTCATAAAATCATTAGTATCCATCTGCTCCATTCTAATCTTTAAGGAATTATTTTCTTCAGTGAGCTTTTGGACCTCCTTTTCCATATGGCCAATTCTACTTTTTAAGGCACTCTTCTCCTCACTGGCTTTTTGGATCTCTTTTGTCATTTAGGTTATTCTATTTTTTAACAAGTTATACCTTTCAACATTTTTTGGGTCTCCTTTAGCAAGCAGTTGACTCATTTTTCATGATTTTCTTGCATCACTCTTTCTCTTCTCTATTTTTGCTCTACTTCTCTTACATGACTTTCAAAATCTGTTTTGAACTCTTTCATGGCCTAAGACCAATTCATATTTTTCTTGGAGGCTTTGGATGGAGGAGCTTTGACTTTGTTGTCTTCTATTTTCATGTTTTGGTCTTCCTTTCACCAGGGTAAGATTCTATAATCTGATTCTTTTTCAAATTTTAGTTCATTTCTCCATTTCTCTCTCTTTATTTTTATAAAGACTTTTGAAGTCTTTATAAAGGTAGTTTTCTTCTTCCTGTGGGGATGGAAGGATATACTCTCAGCTGCTTGATCCACCCACAATCTGTGGGGCTAGAGCTCCAGAAATAGTACCTCCAACTACACCTGCTACCTCAGGTTCCTCCACCCTTTTCCCCCCTCTTCTGCCCTGGGGCTGGGGCCTGACCACTCTACTCTCTCACATGGGTCCCATAGGTTTTTTCCACTGACCTTCCAATGTGTCCTCAGTGTTGTGGTGTCATGAAGTCCGGAAACCACTAAAGGTATAAGAGATTCAATTCCCCCAAGGCCTGCTCAGTTCCTATCTGTGCTGGTGCATCCCATACTGGACTTGCTCCTTATAAGGGATCTTGAGATCATCCCTGATGCTCATTACATATCTTTTGAATTTAGTGTCTGTTATCATATGGATGACATACTTCTGTTTGTTAAGCAAATGTTTGTTATTTCATAGATGTATTTTGATGTTCAGATTTCCTTCCTATAGATATAGTAGTTCTAATGTTATGTATCCATGAAATTTCTTTTCTTTTTTCATGGAGTCTCTTAGATTTGTTTTTGTCCCTTCCTATGAGGAACACAAGAGGGCCCAGCTATTATTTCCTCTTATTTTACTGATAAGAGCAATGCATTTTAAAGTGACCTTGATGATTTCTAGATGTATTAGGGCCATTTCATTAAGCACCCACTTCATGAGTAGCTTTTAGTCAGGAGGGTTAGCTGTAGTTTTTGCCTGAGCTCAGTTACGTTACAAAAAAGGCACATACAGAATCCTAGGTCTAGTACTGGAAGGGATCTTAGGAGTCATCTACTCCAACCCTCTCACTTTATCTATTAGGAAACTAAGTAGGTGACTTGCCCACTACTCACCCAGTGGTCTTTCCACTGCACTACCATGCCTTCCCTGGATGCCAGTATTGCTCAGTTGACTGAATGAAAATCATATTCCATGATGCCTGTTTTTGCTTTCCCTAGAGCACAAGTTTGTTTTAATGTAAGCTTAAACACTATCCTTCAATGAACAGTTCCCCCTTAATTAGAACACAGAAGTCCCAAGTTACTAATTGCATATTCTCCTCAAAAAACTCAGAGTGACTTAGAAAAACACATTCCACATATCTGAGAAAAAAGATTCTTCTATCCAGTCTCTTGAGGAAACATCTGAGGATTGGAATTAGGGATGAGAGACATTGGCATTAGGAGTTTTAACCTTTTCTCTCCAATAATACTGAGGCCCATTCCAATTAGCTTCCAGCAGTGCATTCATTTGCCTACATCGTGAGGTAGGAGAGCATTAGAAGGGAGCAAGAGGCTGCCTGTACTTGGGTTTGTCCTTCATATAACTGTCAGGTGTTCTGGCAAAAGGCAAAGGCTGATGCTGAAGGGGTTTGGAAAGAAGTTTTCCAGAGGGAAAGACAGAAAGAATAAAATCCATAAAGAGGTTGGGTTGCTGCCACAATGACTTTAACTTTCCTGAAGAAAATATATGAATAAAATGAAAGAAATATATAATATTTGAATGGTTGTGCCTATTGTCTGTGTATCTATGTGATGCTGGAGAAAGGGAGGATGGGGCCAAAGAAGTAGAAATTACTGAGGAGTGGAACTTTCTCCAGACAGGTGGCTAAATCTTGATCAACTGCCAAAGCACTTAACAGCAGCTCAGGGCTGCTTTGCCATGCTTTTAATTTTTTCCAGACTGTAGCACCTTGAGCAAAAGGGACTGCCAGAAACTGCCATCAAAGGAAGGGTTATGCAAGTGACAGGAGGTACAGTTAGGTGAGGCAATTAAGGTGATAAGTGAGAAAGAGGATGGGAGACAAGGTGAGTAGTAGCTACATGGGTGAATGTACAGGAGCCAGATACAGAGTCAAGGCTTCAATTTATTGAAAGACAATGATAGGGATGGGGGTGGGGGAAGGTGAAATGAAGGCACTGATCTGGAAAACGATAATTCTGGAAGTGAATTTCACAAGAGATTGTACAATAAAGGACAAGAGAATATCCCAGGATGCTAGTCAAAACATTGGCTCAGTATGTGTTTACTTAGAAACACGAAGAACACTGTATATTTATTTCCAACTCTTTCACTGATTAGCTATGTGACTTTGGCCAGTTTATTTAACCTGTATGGAACTCAGTTTGTTTATCTGTAAAAGGAAGGGTAGACTAGAGACTCCCTAAGATTCTTTCCAGATCTAAAATTTCAACTCTTTTCTGATTGTTCTAAAGAATATAGGATGAAAAAAGTAAAGTACTGAGCAGAGCTAAAGAAGGAAAAGGAAATGACAAGGGAGCGTGAAAATAATAGATATTTTGTGAGGTTACCCAAAATTTCAGTTTATTTTTGGTGTGTGAGGTGAGAATGTTATGGGATTAGGTAAATGTCTATGTGTGTGTGCACACACATGCAAGGGATAACATTATTGAAAGCTTCGTTTGACTGAAATGAAATGCTTCTAAGCTCACAAAGACGGAGAATTTGTCCTCAAACCACCTTCACTAAAAGTTCCTTTGTCTACAGGGACAATAAGTTTGTGAGAATCACTTTCATGGCTACAACTACCAAATGATTAGAGAAAAAGAGAATTGATGAAAAGAGCATTCAAGTTGTAGTCACAAGACCTGTTCTGCCACTTGTACTGACCATTGGCAAGTCATTTACTCTGAGCCTTAGTTTCCTCATTGCTAATGTGAGGTGATCATACTTCTCAATCCATTTCACAAATTTATCATCAGATCAAGTGAAAGAACTTTCTAAAATGTTTGGCAGATGTAAGGGATTGTATTTCTTCATACTTAAGAATAAATTTTTCAGCCATAATATTTGCCTGCAAAGAAAATATTGTAGAGTGAGAATAATTCATGTAATGAAATCAGATCTCAAAGTCCCAACTGCCCACATCCCAAAAAACAACAACAACAAAACTGCAGGGGACTAAGAGAGGAGATGCTGAATATATAGCTTGGTATGATTTCAAAGTTATCAAAAATGGGGTCCCTGTCCAAAAGTATAGTTCAGAGATCAAAGGCAAAGAATATTGGATTTGAAATCAGACATTCAAAGGCCAGCTGTGCTACAAATATGACCTTGGGCATGTCACTCACCCTCTTAAGGCCTCAGTTTCCTCATCTATAAAATTCAGAATAGAAACATCTATAAAGTTCAGAATAGTTAATTTCTAAAGTTTATTCTAATTCTAAATCCCATGATCACTAAAAACTCAAATTAACCCAAGGAAACCTAACACATTAAGTTAGACCTAAGATGTAATTAACTGATAACAAAATTTATTTGGATAGAATTGAGAATAATGAGCATTTGAATCGCAGAGAGGCAAAGGGCTATCATAGGCCTAGCCTTCCTTATTACAATCTATTTTTTCTACTTTTTTGTAATTGTTTTATGCTTGGAATCTTCTGAACTAGATATTTCCATCTTTCCTTTATCTCTGACACTTCATGTCTAATAGCATTAGAGGTGGGAAGTCAATTAAATACTACTACTACCACAGCCCTTCTCTGAAAAAATCTAGTCCTTAGATCATATAGAATGACTAGATTGACAGTAGTTTTTTTTTTCCTAGTCTAGCAAAGACAGATAAGAGCTTAGTTTGATGATGCATCAGGTTTACAGAATAGACCTAGTTTGAG
This sequence comes from Notamacropus eugenii, assembly GCF_028372415.1. Lineage (NCBI taxonomy): Eukaryota > Metazoa > Chordata > Mammalia > Diprotodontia > Macropodidae > Notamacropus > Notamacropus eugenii. Next base: position 334,802,754 of record NC_092875.1, read on the forward strand.
AAGTGAATACTGTCCTAGTGCCTTTTCTTTGTTGTCCCTACCTTTGGCTCCCTCTCCTAACTCTCTCTACATTTTCATGCCTCAAGTTAAGCCAAGAATTATCTCCTCACACAAGTTAAAATGCAACAAAGTAAGACCTATTTGTTGGTTTCCAATATTGAATGACATCTAATTCTTCTTATGAAATCTCCAAAATCTCTGGCTCACTCAGGGAAAGGACAGACAGACAGGGGATACAGAAAGTGGTGCAAAGAAATGTCACTAGTTTTACAAGTCTATCCTCAGTTGACCTTAGATAAGAGTGAGACGTAGGCAGGGTTGACAAAGCACAACAGGCATTTGGAAGCTGGGCTTATTCATTTTGGTTTTATCTACATCTGTCTAGCTATCTTACTGTAGTTGTCAACAGGAAATCAAAATAATGACTAATAAATAAATTATTGTACCCCAACTACTGCTATGTACTACTATGAGTAATACAAAAGAAAAAAGAGGCACTTAAGAAATTGTGGAGAGCAATGTAATGAGTTAGTGCTGTAAGAAATAGAAGAGTACAGGATCAAATTCTAGTACTAATTTTGTAACCAATTAATTGTAATTATAATGACAAGTCACCTCTTGAAACTCAAGGTTATTTTATCCATAAAAATGAGAGTTCATTACCCTCTTAGGAAGATCATAGAATCTTGGAATGTCAGAGCTCATGGAGAAAATACTTTATAAATTATTGATATTGTGTGAACCTTACTTTATGGGGCTAGAAATAATGTAGCCAGAAACCATAGTTCATGATGAGCTGGGAGATTCTCCAAAAAAGTAGGAGTGCTTGGTTTGTGTCTACTCACCAAGTCTTGGGTCCACCCAAAAAGTTTGTGTTGTATATTTACATGATGATATATATTTCAACAACTTTACCTGGAAACTGTCCTTTTCTGGAAACTGCCTGTCTGTCTACTGGCCATCCAGCTTCTTATTCCCATGCTCTTGCTTAAATTCTATATAATGGAAACTTTACAGAGACTAAAGAAGAGCCACACCATTTTTATGGTTCTCTCTCCTCTACCAAATGCTAATATTTTTACTATTTTTTTTTAGGTTTGGGGTTTAATCTCAACTAATGAGCTACACTGGAAAAGTTATCTAATTCATCCAAAGATAAAAAAGTTGCAATAAAGAAAATTCAGTGACATACCCAAAAGGGTAGAATCTGGAGGAACCAAGACTTGGTCTCTTAACTCCAAACCCAGTCATGCTTCCATTAGATCCAATTGGACTGGAATGTTAATATGTCTTCAAGCTCTATCATTCAAATTTGATGGCATACACTTTAAGTGTTGTGGTTATTTGGAGAGGGAAAAGAATAAAAAAACTAAAAAATGAAGATGATGTCTTAGTTATCAGCATATCTTTCCCACAGTAAGTCACATTGTATTGAATAGAGAAAGAATTTAATTAATATTTTGTAAATTTAAATTACAAACCAAGAGATTTATTTGCATTGAAAATTATATGAACTAAAATCATTACGGCTGAGGCCATACAATGGTAAGGAACAAATGTTGGGATCAGTCAACTAATAAGCAGTTATTAACTGCTTACTATTGTCAAACACCAAGATAAGTGCTAGAAATACAAAGAAAGGTTAAAACCCTCAAGGAGTTCAAATTACAATGGGAAAGGCAATATGTAAATAACCTGATATATACAAGATATACACCACATATGGTGTAGTTGTAAAGTAATTTCAGAGAAGGTAGTAGCAGTTAAGGATCTAGGGAGAGAGAAAGTGACTGAGAAAGTCTTCCTGCAGAAGGCTGGATATGAAGAAATATGAAGAAATCAAAGAAACAAGGAAGCAGAGGTGAGAATGGAGAATATTCCATGAGTAGGGGACATCCAGTGCACAGATGTGGTGATGGTAATGGAGTATCTTGAACAAGGAACAGCAAAAAATCCAATAAATCTGGATTGTACAGTGTGTAGAGGAGAATCCAATATGAAAAAAAATTAGTAAGGTTGGAAGAGTCTATTTTATAAACATATATATATATATATATATATATATATATATATATATATATATATATATATATATATATATATATATATATATATATATATATATATGTAAAACATCCCACAGAGCATTTTATATTTATTCCTGGAGGTAATCAAGATTCACTAGGGCTTATTGATGGGGTAAGGGGGGGGGGTAAAAAGGGGTGTGACATGGTGAGATCTCTGATTTGGGAAAGTTACTTTGGAGATTGAGTGTAGAATGGAATAGAGTGGAGAGAAACTTGAAACAGGGAGCACTGCAGGGTAAAGGGAATGAGGTCCTGAACTTGAGTGGTAGCTGGGTGAGTGAAAAGAAGGGAACATATAAAAGGTATGTGATAATAAAAATGATGAGATTTGGAACTGATTAGGTACAATGGGTGAGTAAGATCAAGGTTGTAAATCTGAACGACTGGAAGAATGGTGACACCTTCATCAATAATAGGGAAGTTCAGCGGAGGAGTGAGTTGAGGAGGAGAGTGGTGATTTCTCTTTTGACATGCCAAATTTGAGATGCCTACAGGACATCCAGCTCAAGTTGCTTAAATGGCACTTAGTGTTTGAGGACTGTAGCTCAGAAGAGGGCCTAGGGTTAAGTACTTATATCTGGCAATCACTGACAAAGAGATACAAATTGAACTCGCTGAAGCTAATTAGATCACCTCCTAAAATACAGCAAAAAAAAAAAAAAGGAGAGGCCAATGCAGAGTTTTGGGGGACACTCATTTTCTAGGCATGACATGGGTAAAGAACCAACAAGAATGAATGAGAATAACTGTTCAGGCGCATAGGAGGAGAACCAGGAAAAGACAGTGTCAGGAAAGCTTGGAAAAGATAGTATCCAGGGAAATACATCAACAGTACATTAAGCACTTGCTATGTGCCAGGGGTATACATAAGAAGGCAAACAACAACAGTCCCTACCCCGAAGAATTCATATTTTAATGAGTGAGACAACATGCTGACCACTTATGTACATGCAAGATATATTCAAAGTAAAATGTGTGTAAATGCTGAGGGAAAGCACTACCATGAAGGGGAACCTGGATAGATTATCTCTAGTGTCAAATGTTGCATAGAAAACAGTAAGGAGGATGTTGGTGAAAAGGCTATTAAATTTGGCAATTAAGGAATCACTGATAAAGAGTTTGAATTTACTGTTATTAGGGGGCCTTTGTTGCTGAAGCAGTTGTTTCTCGATGAAAGCCGGAGTTGGGGGGGGGGGGGGGGGCGGAGAATTTAATTGGCAGCCATATGTAGGCTGTATTAAAGGAGAAAAAGCGGCCAGAGGCATAGTGCTCAAATATTATTGCTGATACATCAGGCATCTGGCCACTGAGCCACCTACTTCCAAGCCAGGACTAATGCTTCTACTCTCTAGTAGAAAGAGAAAAATTAACTTCTGCTATAACACAAGGCTAGGAATTGGCATTGCTGAGAGTGAAGGAATATTGATGAAGAGAAATTCAGGGCACACGTAAGAGTTCACAACATCCATCTCTGCTTTCCCGATTACTGATATCTTAACTTCAATTTAATCTTTAAATGTTGGTCCTATGAGTAACCAGTTCAAACTTATGTTGTCATCTTACCCCCAAATCCTTCACCATCTTCAGGTAATTTTTTCCAAGCCCCACCCCTATGTTACTCTCAACCTTCTCATGCCACTGAATGGTACTGGCATATGTCATACTAAACACGTCTGCTGAATGAATACACTGCAATTTTTTTCTGAATCATACCTGGACCCTTACTGATACTTGGCCATTCCACACTTTTCCTTCTTTGTTTCGGCTGCTAACCTCTACTTTCTATCACCTCCATTTCAACAGAACATTTTGACCAATGATATAATGAGCAAATAGAGGTCATTTCTTATGAGTTCCCTCTTCATACCAATTCTACACCTTAAATACCTGCATTATAAACCCCTCCTAGTCTTTCTTACTTTGCCCTAGAAGGAAATGATGTACTTTTTCTTTGCAAATGCTAATCTCTGTGTTTACATCCTTGATCTTACCTCCTCTAGAACCTTTCCTCTACTTCCTTTCTCATTCTCTTAAAATCTTCCCAAGTTTCTCTAAAATTTTAAGAGAACAAACAAACAATAAAGCTTCCCTTGGATTCTTCAATATCTTCATCTCTATCTCTCTTCTGATCTATAGTTTAGATCCCAGAAAGAAATTTACGTTCATAACTTTTACTTCCTTAACCCCTTCCTATTCATTTCTGCATCCATTGCAGTCTGGATCCTAAAACCCACCACTTGTTTGTAATTGTTCTCTCCTAAATTACGAACAGTTTTAGATAATTTTCCTTCCATTCTCCAAACAGCTGGCCAAAGTGATGTTCCCAAAGCACAGTTCTGACCATGCTACTACCCTTTCAAGAAATTTCAGGGAAAAGGATGACATGTGGACAATTAAAAAAAAAAATTATATCCTTAATAATCTGGTTCTAATCCATCCTACCAGTGATTCCATATTGCCCACCTGCAAGAAGTCCATCTAATCCCCACCAGTGCTAATGACTTCTTTTTGAATTACTCCCATCTTATCTTTTATCTGTCTTGTTTACATGTATTTTTTTGCATGTTGTCTTCCCCATCAGATTCTGAACTCCTTAAGAGCAAAGAATGTGTTGTATGAGTGTTTGTTTTTGCCTTTCTTTTCACTCTCAGTGCTTATCCCAGTGATTGATTGACATATGGTAGTCACTTAATAAACATTCATTGAGTGACTGAGTACTAGAACTTAGATCTCTTCAAGCTCCAGATCTATGTTCCTGTGAATTCTGGCATAGTGTAAAACAAAGAAAACTTTACATATCCTTTAAAATAAATACATGTGCTTCAATGCTCTGGCAAAATTGTGAAGTGATCAGATTTTGGTGTCAAGGATCCACAGCCTCCTTTTCCTTTACTCTTTTTGTGCCTCCTTTTCACTCATGAATAATTCCAGCTGCTTTGATTCTTATCAAAATAGGGGCAGAACTGACATCACAGATTGATATATGTTTGTAGGATCATAGAATTTAGAACCTAAGGGAATTTTAAAGCTCATCCAGTTCACCCTACCCCAATTCCAAGGTCACATGAGTCATAGAAAGGATTTCATCTCTCAGCTCCTATCCTCAGCTCCAGATTAAAATCTTTCCACTACACCACCAAAACTCATTCATGCTGCACTCAAAAGAAATATTTGCATTTTAAGTATTTCTTAGGCAATTATAAATTGAAATGCTTTCTTTCCTGTTAAAATATTTTTCTGTAAAAGCAAGATGATTTAGAGATCATGTAGTGGACAAAGATTAAGGCAGATCCTAAAATCAAACTTAAAATATTAACTTTGGCCATGAGGGGAAGCTTAATTTAGTATTCTTAGAGAGACTTGGATCCTGAGAAGAATCAGTCAAATGATACACACACACACACACACACACACAAATAATAGTCCCATCTCTCTCTACCTTGGGGAACCTGAGCTCAGGACAAGACTGATTGAAGCTACTGAATGACAAGTCCCATGAGTTATAAAGAGCACATTTCAGGAAAGCTGACAAGTCCCCCCTCCCATTCCCCTCTTCACATTTCACATGCAAAGACCTGACTACAATTCTGAACCCCTTGCTCACCTTTTAAAAATTAACTCTCACCTCTGCCTAGCTCTCCCTCTGCTCTAAGACGATTTGTTTTCTGGAGCATTTGAAACAATTTTAATTGGAATTTAACAAATTTCTGTGTGCTAGAATCTCCATTATCTTACAACTTTTATTTCTACCTCTGGTTATTAATTCTTTAATGAAGAACCACAGTTATTGTAGTGCACTATTTTTTTTTTCTTCTGGGAAACATCCTTTAATATACAGTATACTTATACATTTTCCCACAAACTAGAGTTAGAGTAGGACCTGCCCATTAGAGTAGCATTGTTAAACGATTGTATTGAGGACAAGCTTTCCTAATAAGAGAAATTATTTTGTCTATCTTCAGAGTCATTCCTTCAAACATCAATTTTGGGAATGTTTACTCCATAACACCATTGTTTTGATCACTCTTAGGGTGATAAGAGGAATAAAAATAAGTCATTACCTTCCAATAGTTTATAATCTATCATTAAAAATGTCTTACACAAATATGCACACACACATACCATTGTATATGGGCATATATTGATTTATATTTATATATACATGTGTAATATTATGCTACAATATACAATATTGTGTAAATATATACAAGCATATTTGGACTATATACTATAACATATGCACATGTATGTAGGAACATGTACATGTGCAAATATATGTATGTGTGTAGATATATCTACATATAGTTGTATGTCAGTCTACATTATATAGTGCATGCACTTTTTCCCAGAAGCTGTCCTGTGAACCTCAGGGTCCTCCACTGAGACTGGTTCAGATATCTGAAGGCCCAGCTTTGGCCTATATTGCTCTGTTCTTACCCATAACTTCCAGTTCAGTGACTGAATGAAATATAAAGCTGTTAAATATTGGCTATCCTGACATCAGTGTGGCTTTGATTCTAAACAAAGCCTTTCCTGACTTGGTTTTTTATGAAATGATGAATCACATATGCATAGAGTAAAGGTTTTAAGGGGGGCATTTCTAATGCACTGCTTGTGGTTTAAATTATCATGGGTTTGAGAGATTCTTTAATATGCATAATCTGACCCAATATTGAGATGATTTTTAGAAAGATCCTTAGGAAAGAAAAAAAAAATGAAATAATAGCAGGAAAATTTCCCAAGAGCAAAACGACTTAATTCAGTGATCCTTTGCTGCATTTCTGATCAGAACCTCTAGAAACCTGTTTGTCCTTTTTGGATTTGGCTGCCTGGCTATTCCATTTCAGTAATCCCCAACCATGCTGCAGCATCGAGGATGTCAGACACAGGCTTGCTTATGATTTTTTCAATCCTCTACAATAAAAAATTTCTCTAGATAAAGGGGTTGGGAGGAAGGAATAAGAAAGTAAAACCTTCCAGAAAATTCAAGAGAGCTTACTTTCTGTTATCTATTTTCTAAGAGAGGGCTGGAAAAAGAAGCATGAGGAAATCCTGTAGACCATTGTCTATACTTGCCAAATGTCCAACTGAGTCTGCACATAATCAATCAAGCAATAAACAAATAAATGTTTGTTGAATACTTAACAAGGGCAAAGTATTATACTTGAGGGATAGTGAGAATACAATATATCATTGTATTAATTCTGGGCACCTTATTTTAAGGTATACATTGACAAATTCTAGTTTGTTTACAGGAAAGTGATAGGTGTGCTAGAAGGGATGACATGAGGATCAAGTAAAAATAATGAGCTTAAAGAGGAAAATACCAAAAGAACATGATAGTAATGATCAAATATTTAAAGGCCAACCATATAGAAAAGGTATCTGATTCTCTATTATTTCTTTATTTTTAATTTATTTAGTGTGTGTGTGTGTGTTTGTGTGTGTATGTTCCACAGGGGTTATAACTGAGATGAATGGGTGGAAGTGAAAGGCAGGCAAATTTTCTATTTAACATAAGAGAAGAGTTCTTGACAGTTATAATTATTCAAAAATAGGATTGCCTGTCTTGTAAAATGATGGTTTCCCTCTAACCAGAGGTATTAAAACAAAGGCTAGAAAACTATGTCCCAGGGAGATGGTAGAGGAATTTCATGTGTTGATTGGATATAGGGTTGAACTAGTGTTGTTCTAATGTCCCTTTGGATTCTAATAAATTCTAGGATTGTATTTGATATGTTCTATTCCTTAAGGAGCTTACCTTAGCTGGAGAAGTAATACATGTATAAATAAGAAATTTGTTGGAAATATTATATTTTAATATATCTGTGAGCTTACTAATATGATCACTCTTGGCCAATGATGCAGATTGCAACTCATAAATATTAACCCATCTTCTGCAATCCTGAACATGGGTTACAGCATATTATAGTAGTCTAGTGCTTGGTTCACTATCTTCATTTCCTTACCAATACTTGCTTTCATTGGTAGAAGATTTCAGCATGTTAATAATATAGTAATAAATCATACTTCCTCAAACTCCATAGCCTCTTTGGTCATTGATTTTCCTATTTTCCATGAGCTATCTCATCAGTCTATTGCAGCTATACACAAACATGTCCATATTCTTGTTCTTGACATCATCCACAAGCATTACACTTCCATGTTCATGAACTTTGACTTTCCCTTAATTTACCACAATCTGTTTTTATTCTCCATCTCTCAGATTTGCAATCCCAAACTTTATTCTTTGTCCTTTATCTACACTACCCTCTTTCCTCAAATTTTTGGTCTCCTTTTCCTTATCCTATCATGCCTCAGTCTGGATGCCTTCACCCATCCATTACTTTCACCCCTATTCAAATATTGCTGAGCCAAACCAAAGCCTGGTGAAGTGATGAAATTGTACTGACTGAATCCAGTATAAATGTCTGTTACATAATTTCATCTGGGCATCACTATGAAAGATAATCCTTTAATGCTTCTCTAAAATTCCATCTAATTAGGATTTCATAAGGACTAAAAATGGGTGTGTATGTGGGTGTCTGAAAAGATAAAAAGTAGGTAATTTACAAAGTTCACACATTTTGATTCAGCAATTATCAAATAAGTTGTGACATATGAATGTAATAAAATATTACTGTACACTAGGAAATGAATAATTCCTGGAATGTTAGGACATACAGGATGACTGCTACCAACTGAAAAAAAGGGAAGAAAGCATAAACCAAAAAAGAGTGATTATTACAGCATAAATGAAAATAACATTAAAAGTAGTAGAACTCAGATTAAATGTACAAATAAAAAAATGAAAAGTGAAATGAGCAGGACCAATATAACATTGCATACAGTAACAACAATATTGTTTTAAGAACACTTTTGAGTGACAAAGTAATTTTGACTATTATGAATACACAAATTAAATACAAAAGACATATAGAAAAGGCACCATCTTCATTCAGAAAAGGAACTGATAAATAGAGTATGTAGAGAAACATTCTACTTGAATACAACAAGTAAACATACATATACATATATACACACGTATACATATTTGTGTCTAATGGTAGCCATGTCGAGGGTGGGGTGGAGAGAAAATAAAAAATAAAAACTACATGAAAACTTTGCTATATCTTTAAATGGAATAACAAGTAGTATACAATAGATTTGTAGTTTCATTTATAATCTTTTTTTCTTTCCATGGACTATATTATTTTATTTCTTAAATTCAGAAAAAAATAAATGTTTTTAAATAGAAAAAAGTTGAGGAATATCTTTAGCAGAGTGCATAAGGACATCATACATAGTATAGTGAGTGACATAGATACAGACAGTGTGATGAATGATATTTTTTAACTCTTTTATTTTGTTTCCTTTTTTATAAAATTTATTTATTTGTTTTCAAATCAACAATCACTTACATAAGTTTTAAATTTCCTCCCTGCCTGCTCTTTCCACAAGACAGCATGCAATCTTATATGGGCTCTGCACATATATATATCTATATATATAGATGTAGATATGTCTATATCTACATCTAGATATATCTATATCTATCTATATATAGATATATATATTTGCATTTAAATTTATTTGTTTAAGTTTTCAACAATCATTTCTACAAAATTTTGGGTTCTAAATATTTGTCTCCATTTCTCCCCTCCCCCCACCTCAAAACGCCTAGCATTCTAATTATCCCTACTACCATCTGACATCCCTTCTAACATCCCTCCCTTCCCTTATCCCCATCTTCTCTTTTGTCCTGTAGAGCCAGATAACTTTCTACACCTCATTACCTGTATTTCTTATTTCTTAGTAGCAAGAACAGTACTTGACAGTTCTTCCTAAAATTTTGAGTTCCAACTTCTCTTCATCCCTCCCTCCCCACCCAATCCCTTTGGGAAAGCAAGCAATTCAATATAGGCCATATCTGTGTAGTTTTGCAAATAAATTCCATAATATTCATGTTGTGTAAGACTAACTGTATTTCCCTCCATCCTATCCTGCCCCCCATTGCTTCTGTTCTCTCTTTGGATCTTGTCCCTCCCTAAAAGTGTTGACTTCTAATTGCTCCCTCTTCCCATTGCCCTCCCTTCCATCATCCCCCACCCTGCTTATTCCCTTCTCCCCCACTTTCCTGTATTGTAAAATAGGTTTTCATACCAAAATGAGTGTGCATTTCATTCCTTCCTTTAATTGAATTGATGAGAGTAAGCTTCATGTTTTTCTCTCACCTCCCCTCTTTTTCCCTCCACTAAAAAGTCTTTTGCTTGCCTCTTTTATGAGAGATAATTTGCCCCATTCCATTTCTCCCTTTCTCCTCCCAATATATTTCTCACCACATAATTTCATTTTTTTAAGATATGATCCCATCCTATTCAATTTACTCTGTGCTCTGTCTCTGTGTGTGTGTGTGTGTGTGTGTGTATGTATTCCCACCAACTACCCAGATACTGAAAAAAGTTTCAAGAATTACAAATACTGTCTTTCCATGTAGGAATGTAAACAGTTCAACTTTAATAAGTCCCTTATGACTTCTCTTTGCTGTTCACCTTTTCATGCTTCTCTTCATTCTTGTGTTTGAAAGTCAAATTTTCTTTTCACTTCTGGTCTTTTCATCAAGAATGCTTGAAAGTCCTTTATTTCATTGAAAGACCATTTTTCCCCTGAAGTATTATACTCAGTTTTGCTGGGTAGGTGATTCTTGGTTTTAGTCCTAGTTCCTTTGACTTCTGGAATATCATATTCCAAGTCCTTTGATCCCTTAACGTAGAAGCTGCTAGATCTTGTGTTATCCTGATTGTATTTCCACAATACTTGAATTGTTTCTTTCTAGGTGCTTGCAATATTTTCTCTTTGACCTAGGAACTCTGGAATTTGGCCACAATGTTCCTAGGAGTTTCTCTTTTTGGATATCTTTTAGGAGGTGATCTGTAGATTCCTTAAATATGTATTTTGCCTTCTGGATCTAGAATCTCAGGGCAGTTTTCCTTCATCATTTCATGAAAGATGATGTCTAGGCTCTTTTTTTTGATCACGGCTTTCAGGTAGGCCCATAATTTTTAAATTGTCTCTCCTGGACCTATTTTCCAGGTCAGTTGTTTTTCCAATGAGATATTTCACATTATCTTATATTTTTTCCTACTTTTATTTTTGTATTGTGATTTCTTGATTTCTCATAAAGTCATTAGCCTCCATCTGTTCCATTTTAATTTTTAAAGAACTGTTTTCTTCAATGAGCTTTTGAACCTCCTTTTCCATTTGGCTAATACTGGTTTTTAAAGCATTCTTCTCCTCATTGGCTTTTTGAACCTCTTTTGCCAATTGAGTTAGCCTTGTTATTTTCTTCAGCATTTTTTTGGGTCTCCTTTAGCAATGTATTGACCTGCTTTTTCATGCTTTTCTTGCTTCTCTCTCATTTCTCTTCCCAATTTTTCCTCCACCTCTCTTACTTTATTTTCAAAATCCTTTTTGAGCTCTTCCATGAGCTCTTCCATTGAACATTTATTTTGGATATTTGGGATACAGAAGCCTTGACTTTCATGTCTTTCCTTGATGGTAAGCATTATTCTTCCTCATCTGAGAGGATGGGAGAAGATATCTGTTCACCAAGAAAGTAACCTTCTGTAGTCCTATTTTTTTTCCCTTTTTTGGGCATTTTCCCAAGCAGTTACTTGACTTTGGGGTCCTTTGTCAAGAGTAGGGTATACTCTGGGAAACTGTAGGATCTCAGTTCCTCCAAGGTGGCACAATCAAGCATGTACTGGTCTGGGAGCAGAAAGGGATTTTTGTGCCCAGAATCTTAGCAGTTACCTCTCCACAGGCACTTGGCCTCCAGTTCCACCAAGTCAGTGCTGGGGTCTGATTTTCAGATAAGCTGGATGGTCAGGGCCCATTCAGTATGAGACAAAGGTCCCCACAGGGTGGAGGTAAGAATCAGCTCCTCAATGTCCCCAGGGTTTTTACACTCCAACAATGGATGTGGCTACAGTAGGGGCTGCAGTAGGAGCTGCTGCCTAAGGCTGGAGCTATGGGAAGTCCCTTCTCCCTCCTTGGCCAGCTGAAAAAAGCCCGTCACTTACCTTCAGTGCCTGTGGGTTGAGGGATCTGTAAACCTGCTGTTGGGACTGGGGATTCCTCGACTGGAGATTACACCCCTGAGGGCTGTTCAAGAGCCCTGCGCCACAGCCAAGGCTAGGCTGGACTAGGCTCTGCTCTGTGTCTGGTGCAGCAGATGTTTCCTGTGGGCCTTTCAGGTCACTCTAGACTGGAAATCTCCTCCACCCTGTTGTTCTCCACTTCAGCTGCTCCAAAATTTCTTGAGAGTCCCTCTCTACAGGTATTTTATGGCTGTGTGTGGAGAGCCTGCATTGTGTTTCTTTCTATTGTCTGTCTATTCTACATCTTGGCTCTGCCCCCATATATATTCTTATTAAACATATTTTCACATTAGTCATGTTGCATATAGGAATTCAGACAAATGGGAGAAAACATGAGGAAAATAAACAAAACCAAACATAACCAAAGAGAAAATTGCTTCATTTTGCATTCTGACTCCATAATTCTTTCTCTAGATGTTGATGGCATTTTGTACCATGAGTCCTTTGGAAAAGGTTTTATGTCCATGCATTGTTGTGAAGGGGTAAGTCTATCAAAAAAAGTCCTCACACACTGTAACTCTTACTGTGTACAATGTCCTCCTCATTCTGCTCACTTCACTCAACATCAGCTCATATAAGTCTTTCCAGGTTTTTGAAGTCCACCTGTTAGTCATTTCTTATAGCACAATAGTATTGCATTACATTCATATACCTCAACTTGTTCAGCCATTCCCTAATTGAAGGGCATTCCTTTGATTTCCAATTTTTGGCCACCACAAAAGGAACTGCTATTAATATTTTTGTACATGTGGGTCCTGTTCTTGTTCTTATGACCTCTTTGGGATACAACCCTAGAAGAAGGATTGCTGGGTGAAAGGGTATGCACATTTTTGTAGCTCTTTGGGCATAGTTCTAAATTGTTCTTCAGAATAGTTGGATCAACTCACAGCTCCAACAACAAGGGATTAGTGTTCCAACTTTCACACATCTCCATTTATCATCTTCCTGTTTTGTCATGTTAGCCAATCTGATAAGTGTGATGTGGTACCTCAGAGTTGATTTGATTTGCATTTACCTAATCAGTAGTGATTTAGAGTATTTTTTTCATATGACTATAGATAGCTTTAATTTCTTCCTCTGAAAAGTGTCTGTCCATATCCTTTGACCATTTGTCAACCGGGGAATGACTTGTATTCTTTTACGTTTGACTGAGTTCTCTATATAGTTTAGAAATGAGATCTTTATCACAGCCCCTAGTTACAAAATTTTTTTCCCAGTTTTCTGCTTCCCTCCTAATCTTGGCTGCACTGGGCTTGTTTGTGCAAAAACTTTTCAATTTAATGTAATTAAAATTATTCTTTATGCATTTCATAATGTTCTCTATCTCATTTGGTCATAAATTCCTCCATTCTCCATAAATCTCACAAATATTTTTTGCTCCCCTAATTTGTTTATGGTATCAGCCTTTACACCTAGATCATGACCCCATTTGAACTTTATACTGGTGTACAGTGTCAGATGTTGATCTGTGCCCAGTTCCTGCCACACTATTTTCCAGTTTTCCCAGCAGTTTTTGTCAAACATTGAGTTCTTATTCTAGAAGCTGAGGTCCCTGGGTTTATCAAACAATAGATTGCCATATTCACTGACTACTATGTCTTGAGTACCTAACCTATTCCACTGGTCTATCCCTCTAGTTCTTAGCCAGTACCAAGTGGTTTTGATGATTGCTGCTTTACAATACAATTTAACATTTGGTATGGCTATAACACCTTCTTTACCAATTTTTTCATTAATTCCCTTGATAATCTGGCCTTTTGTTCTTCCAGATGCATTTTGATATTATATTTTTTTTAGCTCTAGAAAGTTGTTTTTTGATAGTTTGATTAGTATGGCACTGAATAAGTAAAGTAATTTAGTAGAATTGTCATATTTATTGTATTAGCTCAGCATACGCACAAGCAATTGATGTTTTTGCAATTATTGTACCTGACTTTATTTGTGAAGAAGTGTTTTGTAATTTTGTTCATATAGTCCCTGGGTTTGTTTTGGCAGGTAAACTCCCAAGAATTTTATAGTGTCAATGGTAACTTTAAATGAGATTTCTCTTTCGTGTTGTTGCGTTTTGTTAGTAACATATAGAAATGCAGATGATTTATATGGGTTTATTTTGTGTCCTAGAACTTTGCTAAAGTTGTTTATTATTTCAAGTAGTTTTTTTTTTTATTTCATTTGCTAGGATTCTCTTTCTCTAAGTATATCATCATGTCATCTGCAAAGAGTGATAAGTTAGTTTCTTCTTTACCTATTCTAACTCCCTTCATTTCTTTCTCTTTCCTTATTGCTAAAGTTAACATTTCTGGCACCATATTGAAAAACAGTGGTGATAATAGACATCCTTGTTTCACTCCCAATCATATTGGAAATGCCTCTAGCTTATCCCCATTATGTATAATGCTTACTGATGGTTTTAGGTAGATGCTACTTATTATTTTAAGGAAGCCTTCATTTATTCTTATACTGTTTTTTCTTTGTTATAAGGCAGGGTGGTGCTTATGAAATAAGTATGTTGAGAAATGATTGTGGTCTAAAAATAAGAGGAATTATTAAAAATAAACAACTACAAGGGAGCATAGGACCACAGAATTAGAGTTGAAATGATTCAAAAGATATTACTAAGAAAAAGTCATCAGGACTTGGTGACTCACTGAAGTGGAAAAGAGTGAAGAAATTAAAGAAAGTGGGGAGACAAAGATGACTCAGAGCTTCTTAATCTATGTAACTGGAAGGATAAAAGAAATAGGAAGTCAGAGGAATCTAGCTTGATGGGGGAAATGAGATTTTAGGGCTAATAAAAGAAAGCCATGAATTTCTAAGTGTAAACCTTAAAATTATAGACCTCTGTTCAAAGTGTTTCACAGATATCTGTACATAAGGATTAAGAAAAAATAGTAATATTCATTGTGAAAGCAGTTCATTCTCTTTGAGCTATGATGTTTCTTAAGCATTTTTAGATCACTTAGTGTCCAGTTTTAATTGCTGTGGCAAAAATGGGAAAGACAGATGGGGCAGATAAAAAGCAAACAGAAAAAAACCATTTTTATTATAATAAACATTTCATAATGAACATGGGCCAGAAGGCAGATGCTAGATGCAATGGAGGTGATTTTGCAACAGTTTAGTCAATAACTACATTGGAAATGGTCTGTTAGAATGGTGTTTACCATGGAGGAATTCTGGAGGCACCAAAAATATAACCAACTTACAGACTCAGCTTTGCAGACTCTTCCTTGGGATTCATGCTTTCAATTGCCTTTCAACTGGCACAGGGTGAGCAGGTCTAGGCTGGCCTTTGGCAAAATTGTAAAGTCAATGTATATCTTTGGCCCCCATGCTCCAGTGAATAAATAGCTCCCTCTCAACAAAGAAGACATGGGTTCAATCCTATTTTTTTTTTTTTGGCATAGACTGGCTATATACTCATGAACAAGTCAATTATTGTCTCATTGTTCTAAGAATCTATGTAGTATTGCAAGTTACAAGCAGCCTACACTGAGAGAGGACATTCCCTTGTCAGGGAATTCATTAGGCCAATATGAGTCCTTATCCCTAACATATTTCAAAATTATCCTTTCCTTCCTGGAGACTAAAGTTCTCATTCTGTTTCCATCCTTGCCTCCACATAGGAAAAATTAGAATAAAACAGTAGACAATGCCTTATGTGGATAACATTGCTCCAAGAATCATAACATCATGGGTATAGTGTTAATTTTGTCAACATCTTACCATGACAATTGATTTTCCCTCTCAGTGTCTTAGTTCCACTATTTGTAAAATGATAGAGTTGGTGTGGATGAACTCTCAGTTCTTTTCCAGTGTTACAATTCTGATTCAACAAATATTTCATTCATATTGGTGTATATGTTCTCTTTTCCCAGGACTATTGGCTTATTTAGAGAAGGACACTGAAAGTAATACATTGCTAAAGAAGGAATTCCAGACACCCATAAATTCAATATTTTGTCACAAGACTGTTCAATTACTTCATATAAGCACTAAATTTAAATTGATTCTGTAAATGCCAAATGCATGCAAAGGACAGAATCAGCATGGAGCACTACCTCCTCATTGTAGACCATATGATTTAGGGCCTCCAAACATGAGCTGCTCTTAGACATTTCCTTCACGGTATTCACAATCATTGATTGTTCACTTGATTTTGAAACAAAGTCCTTGCCTTGATTGGTAATATTAGTAGACCAGTTACCATTATATATAACCATCTGTGGTTATATCTAACTTAGTCTTCGTTATTTCATTTTACATGGGCACAAGTCATAATGATAGTGAAAAAAGTTATGTTGTCCATTTTTTCCCAGTGGTGAAATCATGAAAGAGTAGAAACTTCTCAAAATCTGGACCTCAAAGCATCTCAAAGAATTGTCTGAAATATCAATACTAAATAAAGCTCCTTAGACCAGACACCAAATGAATTCATTAAAACACAATAGGTGGTACTGAAAGTTGAAATAGGTAAAAAAGGAGCAACATTTATTCATTTTTTTCCTTCATTCTTTTCAATAGCTTTTTTACCTCTCCCCCCACACACATGCATAAAAACACACACATTCATATCTTACATTTACATCAGCAATATTCCCCAAAGTCCTTTCACTTTTCTTCCCGTCTTCAGTACACAGACTGTCTTTTGAAAGAAGGTATATTGCAATACAATAATCTTGCCTTTATTACTTTTTGTTTCCTTCTTTTCCCTCCATTTACCCTCCTTGTCTATTCTCTTATCTCCAAATCCAGGAGGACTCAAAAGGTGTTGGGCTATGTTCCATTTTGGAGACATGGAATCAGTGTTGGAGAGTAGGTCCTTGTAGCTCCCCCTCCTCCCTTCTCCCACTTCAAGTGCAGCTGGCTAATGTCTGCATCACTGGATCAGTTATACATGAACACCTCTGTGGCCCGAACCTCAAGGCATTTCTGTGATATTCAGGATAAAATCATAAAGCAACCAGTGGAGATGCCAGATCTGTAGCAAATAGAAAAGATTTCGTCTTGCCAGCTAATCACCCACCAGATCTGCTTCATTGAGAAAGTCAGCCTTTGGTGGCTCACATTTAAGGTAGAGACAGGCAGCAGATGTCAGGTTGTCATTTCTGATCCAGAGCCTCCCTGTGTGTCATGTCAGGCAACTCAGCACTTCCATGGGATCAGGAAAGAACTTTCCAAACAATTTAGAAAGCCAAAGTTGATCTTTGCCTAGCAAAATGACAAATGCTCAAAGTAAGTGCCTGGCTACCTCACGGGGACCATCAAGGCCTCCTTCCCATAGAGGTAAGGACTAATCTTTTGGGTCTGTGGCAAAGAACAGACCTTTTTGATGCTGAAATCTAATGTAAAAGACCTCTTCAAAGCTCTGATATTGCATCTTTTTTCCCTGGAAATTACTGCAATATTCTTTAAATAAGCATTTCTTGGATAACTTTTTGACACTTCCATTTTCTGGCACTGTATTTCATTCAATTCAGTGGGTATAATTATTTTGTTTTGTTGAGTTTTGTCTTGTTTTTTGTTTTGTTTGTTTCTTTTTTTTAGGCATTTCTATTATATACCTGGCATTAAACTTAGCTCTCTGGCAGATGTAAGTGAAAGGGGAAACATCCTAACAAGCTTCTAATCTAGATGATGAGACAATTTATAAATACATGGCATAGTTTTAGAATATTGTAAAGACAGTAGGCAGTAAAACATTGAGTACTTACACTCACAGTCTTGATGAATGCTACTAAGAGTTGGAAAGGGGAAAGAGTCATATTTATTTTTTGAGATAGCTCAGAAAAAGAATTATATAGTTTGTTTACTCAGAGCAGGGGATGAGCATCTATGGCAAAGAAAAATAAAAACAAAACAAAATAAAAAGAAGAAAAGAACATGGGTAAAAAGGAAAAAGGTTCTAGGACCATTCTACGAAGAGTGAAGAGTGCCCTTTAGGACACAGTAAATTCTAAGATAGGATGACCAGGACATTATTCTAGAGAGTTAAATTTAAAAGTCATTAAAAGTCGTTTTAAATTTTTAAGCAACTAGGCACAATAGTGCTTGAACACTTAGTTTAAAGAATTTTAAAGTAGATGCTACAGACATGGGGGTAGTTCTGTGACATAGTGGCTAGAGTGTCAAGCCTGGAGTCAGGAAGACTCATTTTCCTTAGTTCAAATCTGGCCACAGATGCTTACCAGCTGTGTGGTCCTAGGCAAGTTACTTAACTTTGTTTGTCTCAATTCCATCACATGTAAAATGAATTGGAGAAGAAAATGTCAAACCACTCCAGGATCTCTGCCAAGAAAATCCCAAATGAGTTCACAAAGTCAGACATGACTGAAAAATGACTGAACAAAAGAAGCTATGGATATGTTACTCAGATAATCTTAGGCCTCAAAAAAAAAAATGCTGCTTCAGAATGTCCCAGGATCTCTCCATAGTGGGCATAATTTCTGTTACACAGGCAAAAATATTGATAAATATAAACACAGGCAAATTCCTACTCAATCACTTGCCACCCCACATCCCCACATTATTTTCCTTTATTCTTGAATTTCAACCTTTAGGAAGACTAGTTGCTCCAATGTTTACTTCCACATACTTATTCCAGACAAAGCACACCTTCATTCCTTACACACAAATAATTCTGTTCATGAAAGCTCCTGATCATATCATTCCCCTCAATTCTCATTTTGTGCCTCTCCACCCTCTTACCACACACCTAATCTAGGCTCTAGTCTGGCCTGGCTCTATCATGGCCCAAAGTCTTTAAATATTTGCCTCGGAGAAGTCATCTCGTTTCCTTGAGCTTTAGTTTCTTCTTTGTAAAATGAAATAGGTAGAATAGATTATCTCAAAGATCTTGTGTATTTAAATAAATAAATAAATAAAGCCCTTTTCCTCCACCTACTCAAATTCTATACATAATTCTTATTTTATTTCAAATTTCTGTTTCATTCCACTAATAGTTTCATTGATTTTTCCTCCATTTTATAATATTCTTTTGAGTATTTTATCATATATTTTGCTATGCTATTAATAACTGATACACTTGTCCTGGCTTCAACTATCTACAAAAATCATACTACAAAGGTCAAAGAAGCCATGTTAAATTACTTTGTTATCATTCCTCAGTGCCAAGGATATCAACAGCCATAAAATATGTTCTAAATTAATGCCCTGTGTTTCCCAAATAAATGAATGAGTGATCCATCCAATTAAATGAATCAATGGCCTAGGTGGAATGTAATGGTGGCTCTGAATCAGCCTATGGAAACTGAGAGTTGAAAAGGAATAGGGAATAGAGACATCCCTATTTGCTACCTACCTTCAGGATATATACTATCCTGGGTATTATGCAAAATGTTCTTCTGGTTGCTAATTGGCACATGTAAAAGTAAAAATTCAGTTCATTATAAAATTACCATCAATTTAAAAATTTTGATTTTTAAAAAAAAATTCAATCTGACAAATACAGGTGTGAATATTTCCATCTACAAAGAACATAAAACAAATATCACGTATGAAACTGTTAATCTATATTATGTATAGCTTGTTTCTTATAAGTATGTTTTAAATTCAACTTATTAATTTCTAAGGAGTCCTGTTATGTGTGACTGCCTCTTATCTTCCTTCTCTTCTGTGCATTTTTATTGTTGAACTCTTTTTTCTTTACCTTTTTCCTCCCTTCTTTTCTTTTTTCCATTCATCCTCTCTCCCTTCCTCCCCTCCTCCCTTCCTCCCTTTCTTCCTTCCTTCCTTCCTTCCTTTCTTCCTTCCTTCCTTCCTTCCTTCCTTCCTTCCTTCCTTCCTTCCTTCCTTCCTTCCTTCCTTCCTTCCTTCCTGCCTTCCTGCCTTCCTGCCTTCCTGCCTTCCTGCCTTCCTGCCTTCCTTCTTTCCTTCCTTCTTTTGTTTATTTTACTTTCCTTTCCTGGTACAATAAGTAGTCCTTCTTTCCCACTAACAGGCTAATTTTTTTTTTATCTTCACACATATATTTAAATGATATTTCTATGTATGCAATGTATGTGTGTATATCTGTATATAGATATACACACTTGTGTGTCTGTACTTTTCTCTAATATCGCCAGTTATTAGATGTCTAACTACAGGGATTCTTTTTTTTTGTATTTAAATTAATTTATTTAAGTTTTTAATATTCATTTGAACAAAATTTTGGGTTCCAAATTTTCTCCCCATTTCTCCAGTCCCCCACCCCAAAACACTGAGCATTCTAATTACCCCTATCACCAATCTGCCCTCCCATCTAACATCCTTCCCTTCCCTTATCCCCATCTTGTCTTTTGTCCTGTAGAGCCAGATAACTTTCTGTACCTCATTACCTGTATTGTCTTTTGTCCTGTAGAGCCAGATAACTTTCTATACCTCATTACCTGTATTTCTTATTTCCTAGTAGCAAGAACAGTACTCCACAGTTGTTCCCAAAACTTTGGGTTCCAACTTCTCTTCATCTCTCCCTCCCTACCCATTCCCTTTGGGAAGGAAGCAATTCAATATCTGTGTAGTTTTGCAACTGACTTCCATAATAGTTGTGTTGTGTAAGACTAACTATATTTCCCTCCATCCTATCCTGTCCCCCATTGCTTCTGTTCTCTCTTTGGATCCTGTCCCTCCTCAAATTGCTCCCTCCTCCCATTGCCCTCCCTTCCATCATCTCCCCACTCTGCTTGTCATCTCCCCCACCTTCCTGTATTGTAAGATAGGTTTTCATACCAAAATGAGTGTGCATTTTATTACTTCCTTTAGTCAAACGTGATGAGAGTAAGCTTCATGTTTTTTTCTCTCACCTCCCCTCTTTTTCCCTCCACTGAAAAGTCTTTTACTTGCCTCTTTTATGACAGATAATTTGCCCCATTCCATTTCTCCCTTTCTCCTCCCAATATATTTTACTCTCACCCCTTAATTTCATTTTTTAAGATATGATCCCATCCTATTCAATTCACCTTGTGCTCTCTCTCTCTCTCTCTTTTTCTCTCTCTCTATGTGTGTGTGTGTGTGTGTGTGTGTGTGTATGTGTGCGTGTGTAATCCCACCAACTACTCAGAGACTGAAAAAAGTTTCAAGAGTTACAAATTTTGTCTTTCCATGTAGGAATGTAAACAGTTCAACTTTAATAGGTCCCTTATGATGTCTCTTTGCTGTTTATCTTTTCATTCTTCTCTTGATTCTTGTGTTTGAAAGTCAATTTTCTTTTCACTTCTGGTCTTTTCATCAAGAATGCTTGAAAGTCCTCTATTTCATTGAAAGACCATTTTTTACCCATTCACCATTCAATTCCTGCTTATTTTCTTGCATATACACTGAATTTGGTACATCTTTATTTGCACAAAATTATTTTTTGGGACATTTATTATAAAATTTTACATTATATAAATCATACTAGAATTGAGACCTGTGATAAAGCATCACAACTGAAGTTTACTCTGTTCTCTACATGGCAAAATAATCTGAGCTTATCAATTTGGTCAAAGAACCAATCAACTTTGCACCATGGAATTTTGACATTTAAAATTGAAATGTCAGTGTGAGAAAACAGTTTATGAAACAGAAAACCAACCTTTAAATGAACTAATTCAGTATATCACAAAGCTTGGTGCAATGCTAATGATGGTTTGGGGAAGAGCTGTTTATGGAAAATGTCATTTTCAGATAATAACAAAACGAAAGATATAAATATGAGGAGGATCTAAGACTTGAAAATAAAACAAAATTTTCTTTCTATAGGAGCTCTCAAAATTATAATTTAAAGGAGACACAATTTTATGGTAAGAAAAAATAAAAAAAATATATTCAAGATGGATGTAACTCTTTTTATATGCTTAGATGTTTTTCATTAAATTCCAAGGGATCCTGAGTCTTGTGCTTCTACACTTCTGTACCTTCTTCCTACCTACCTTCCTGAAACTTTATATAAAAAGCTGTCCCCTCCGTTTCCTGAAGCCATACTGCTAATATTGTGCATAAATTTTTCTTTCAAGTTATTTCACACAAATCTTAAAGAAGCAGAAATTCTAAGAATCTAACAACTAAATTAAACTAAATTGTTCATATATGAAAAGTTCTAAATTGTTTAAATTTCCTATCTTTAAACAGTGGTATAAAAATTTAAATCCTATTCTTTTCAGGATGTTGTCGTCAAGCTATTCCCAGCCTAGAGATGAAGATTTTGGGGAGTAAATAAGAAATTTAACCAATTAATCTGGGAAATGACCATACTCTTCCATCTACTAGTGATTTAACCAATGGAGGTGCTGATGAAATATGGCCTTGTATTCTAATATTTACATAACTTTGAAAAACTTTAGATTAAACTTGCCCTGGAGCAAATTTTATTATACAATTAATATTCTCAATTTGGATATCTTTTGTGCCCATCTTTGGAATATGCCTCTTCTTTTACTATTTCCTGCCTCAACTGATAAATTTTTCTTCAAGAGCAGATCACTTTCATTTGATTTAGAACTTTCCAAAACTTGGCTTCCATTTTCAAATTTGGTTCCTTTCTCATTTTCTGCCTAGGTCTAAGAAAGCAGCCCCTCCTCTTTGCTACTATCTACTATCACTTGGGGACTATTTTTTCTTCTGTAGAGTCACTTTCATTTGACTTGAGACTCTCCTTGTCTGTTTCAAAATTCCAGTTTTACCTTGTTTGCATTTCTTATTTATGCTTCCTGGACAGGGTTTGGTTGAGACTCCTTTTTGTTATTCTTGACTACTTCCTGAAGGTTGTATTTTCTGAACCACATATAATCTCTGACAACACTCAAGCAAGAGATAGGCTATAATGAAGGTTACTAAGATCGACTTTATTTTCAAAATTAAGGCAGCCCCCTATGCCTCCTAGTTCTTTAATAACTTTTTCTCCACTCGTGACTATTATTTCATGCTTTTAAATAATCTAGAATGTCCCTTTATTTAGCACTTTAAGGCAAGGTTCCAAAAAGTTTTCAGCATATTTTTTCATATGTTATAAGAAATTTTGTGTGTACCTGATATGGGCAATCTGCTCTGAATAAACAGCATTTTTTTTTCTTGGTTGCATACATATCCTTTAGGATATGATGTACAAGTTTTTCACGTTTTTTGCCAAGCATTCTAATGAAGACCATGTTATTTGCTCTACTCTTCAATGACTGGCATCATCTTAATCTCAGTTCTGTAGTGGCCTGAATCTCATTGACTTTGAGGCAGCTTCTGAATCATCTTCCTCTTCCACCTCACCTTCAGGTGGTTGCTTAACTTTGTCTACAAACTACACAGGCCTGTAAAGGTCAGCCCTATACTCCTCAAGAAGCCTGTAGATCTCCCCCAAGAACTTGTGCTCATTCATATTGCAGGTAATAAGAATGCTAAGCTTGAGGTCAAGCTGCCTCAGGCCACAGCCACCACTCCAAGCTGGGTCCTCTTAGCCTGCAAGTACTGGAGCTTCCCTCTTCCTTTTATCCAGTCCTGTGGGGGTGCTGTGATATTATTGACCATATTGAAGAAAGGCATGGGGGGCGGTTCTTTAGAGATAGACTAGGCAGGGTGGAAAAGGAGGAAAGCTTGGAGCAGCATTTTCAAACCACATGTTCTGTCTATGTCTTGTTATAGGTAATCATTTATCTGTCTATTTCAATCATCGGTAAACGTTTCCTTTTCAATTATTCTACTTTATTCAATTAACAAACCTTTATATTTTTTCTCCTACTTCCCCCCAAAAGAGAAAAAAATAGGAAAAAGAAAAAGAAGGAAAAACAGGGAGAAAGAAAGAAGGAAGGAAAGAAAGAAACTAAATATGATGCTGTGGTTCTTTAGAGGCCCTAAACTTCTATTAAGTAATCTACTGTTCCAATGCATGCCTCCCTCCATGAGTCATAAAAGGATGATGTTTATTATTTTTTCTTCCTCACTGAGATGCTTTTCACAGACTTTTTCAAAGGCGCCTTTTTCAGGTTCTTAGTTCTCATCATATAATGATTCCATTGTTGTTAGAAAATATAGGCTAATCTCTGAAAGTTTCAAAAGTGAAAAAGTATCCTTGAGGGCTGTGATACCACAAATATGCAAGTAGGCATGTAGGATTTGCAATAGAGCTATAGAAAAATAACTCAGTGAACTGAATGTGCTTTTGGAAGAGGTAGAACTCTGGACTCCTCTAAATTGATTCAATTGTGGAAATAACCAGTCACCCATGTAATCTTTCCCCTTATCCAATCCATTTGTTTGCTTTTATAGTGAATCAGTGCAGAATAATTTTTTACATCAATTTATACAATCACAATAATGTGTGTTGTGCAGAAAGAGCTATTGTCATGGATTCTATTCTGATTTAAAATTACTAAGCAATTATAAACAGAAGAGTTTCAAATAATAGGAACGTCAGATATCTAAATTATAATGATTATGGGATCACAGAGTTTAGAGGGGGGAAGTACCTTAAAGATCAGATAGATCGATTTCTTCCTTTTACAAATAAAGAAATTGATTCTCAGGTTTTTTTTTTTTTAAGTGTCTCTTCAAAGGTTCCGACAGCTATTTAGATGTTGAATCCAGAGATGGAATCTAGAACTTTTGAGTCTAATATTGATGTTTTTAATACCAGAGTTGGAATAGTTCTTTCCCTTAGATAGAAGATGACATGAAAGTGGCTATCAGAGAAGCAGTTTGTAAAATTGAAGGAAATATGCCCAGTGTTCGTTATAGATTGGTTATATTTGGTATCACCTGTAGTAATTGAAGTACACTGGTCTTTGTTAAATGAGTCAGCCAAGGATCAGGAGAACAGGTGGTCAAGCACAATTTCATAAGCACCTGTTTAATATTTGGCTTAGACATTTCCCTGAAGTTGTTCAAAGGAGCACTATGATCATTACACAAAGATTGTTTAGAGAGATGGAGCCTTGACTGATGGAAAAAGCTAATTAGAAACTCATCTTTCCAATCTGGAAAGAGATAAAGTTTAAATAAGTTTGGTGAGTCATGGATTGACCTGGGAAATTTGTCCCAAATCACTACTCTTGTCTTTCCACAATCCAACTTTATAGCCCTTTCTTCTAACCAAATATCTTTCTCCCTTTGTAAGAGGAAAATTTCATAAACAGAACATTAGTTCTCAGTTTTTAAATGTGTCTTAAATAACTAGTAACTCGTTGAGTCAGAGAGAAGTTTGTCCGTATGCAGAAGATGGGGACAGAAAGACCAAGAAATAAACATAATTTACTTTGTATTATCAGATACCGTGAAGTGAAAGAGAATGGGAAACGTTAGTAACTCATTAGAAACTCAATAATTGAATTGCTATTGTTTTTTTAATATGTGATAAATAATCCCTTTCAATTCTTGTAATAGATAGCTATAAAATTTTGTCTGTTTTCTGTGCATTTTAGCTCAAGACATGAATTCTGACTTTGCTACCTTGTCTCTTATTTGATAAGGATTAAAAATAATCTGAGGTCTATTTTATATCCCGGTCTGTCTGGTATATTAACTTGAGTTTAAAGAGTGCCAGATTCTAGGGTTGGCAGAGTATCATGAAAAATTACCTTAAATATTCAATACAATGTTATGTTCCCCTATCAAATAGTTTACATCAAATCATATACCACTTATTGGCTACTGGCTTATTGAGTCACTGGTAGGATTTTTTTATTGGTGGCTTAACACAAGTAGTAACACCATTCTCATCTTCCTATGCCTCTTTTTCTTCTTTCTCATCATCATGTCCACAAAGTCAAAATTCTATTACTTTTATACCTGCCATTCATAATTTCATAGAGAAGGAGGGAGAAAACTTGTTATTTTAAAAAATACTTATTCAGTATTTTATTTCCCCAATTAGATATAAAATTATTTTAACATTCATTTTTTAAGCTTTTGAGTTCCAAATTCTCTTCTCCCCTCTTCCCTCACTGAGAAGAAATTTGATATTGGTTATACATGTGCAGTCATGCAAAACATATTTCCATATTAATCAGTGATAAATAAAATAAAGAAACCCCCCCACAAAAAAAACAACCACAAGAAAAGTAAAGAATATTTAAAAAATAGTTTACTGTGATCTGCACATAAACACTATCAACTCTTCCTCAGGGGAGAGATAGCATTCTTCATCACAGGTTCTTCAGACTTGTCTTGTAGCATTGTATTGCTGAGAATAGCTAAGTCATTCATAGTTGATCACTGTACAATATGGTTGTTATTTTGTACAATATTCTCTGGTTTATGCACATTTTTATTTTGCATCAGTTCATTTAAGGTAAGATTTTTTTTTCTGAGACTATTCTGCTTGTCATTTCTTATAGCAAAATACAATACCTTCACAATCCTATGCCACAGCCATTCCCCAATTGGTGGGCATCCCCTCAATCTTTAATTCTTTGTCATCAGAAAATAGCTGATAGCTTGTTATGTAAAAAATAGTTTGAAAAGATCAAAGCAACCAAATTAGAGTAAGTTTCTGTATGTAAAGGCAAGTCATAAAACAAAGCTATCAGACCAAAATATTACCATATTTTTGCCCTAAATAGTATTTAATTTTTCTAATTACATGTTAAGATACTTTTCAACATTCATTTTTATACAATTTTGTGTTCCAAATTTTTCTCCATCTCTCCTCCTTCCCCCTCTCCAAGGTGGCACAATTCTGATAGAGTTTATACATGTACAATCATAGTTAACCCATTTCCACATTAATCATTTTGCAAAAGAAGAATCAAAAAAAGGGGGAAAAACATTAGAAAGAAAAAACATAACATGATATAGCATGCTTTGGTCTGCATTTGGAATCCACAGTTCTTTCTCTGATGTGGTTACTATTTTTCATTATGAGTCTCTCAAAATTATCTCAGATCCTTGCGCTGCTGAGAAGAGCTAAGTCTAGCATAGTTAATCATTGCACAAAGTTGCTGTTGCTGTGTACAGTGTTCTCTTGATTCTGCTCACTTCTTTCTAGGTTATTCTGATAATTTCTTATAGAAAAATTGCAATATTCATATGTCTCAACATGTTCAGTCATTCCCTAGCTGATGGTCATCCCCTCAATTAACAATTCTTGGCCACCACAAAGAAGACATAAATATGTTTGTACATTTCGGTTTTTTTCATAATCTATTTTGAATTCAGACATAGTAATGGTATTGTTAGATTAAAGGGTATACACGGTTTGGTTGCTCTTTGGTCATAGTTCTAAGTTGCTCTCCAGAATGGTTAGATCATTTCACAACTCTGCCAACAATGCATTAGTATTCCAATTTTTCCACATCTTCTCTGACATTCATCATTTTCCATTTCTGTCATATTAGCCAATCTCATGGGTGGAAGGTGGTATCTTGGAGTTGTTTTAATTAGCGTTTCTCTAATAAATAGTAAGTTGGAGCATTTTTTCATGTGACTAGAGATAGCTTTAATTTATTCATCTGCAAATGGCCTTTCCATACCTTTGGACTATTTGTCAATTGGGGAATGACATATTTTTTATAAATTGTACTCAGTGATACACACACATATGCATATGTATGTGTGTATGTATATATATGTATATATGTGAGTATATGTGTGTGTATATATGGATATATATGATATTTATCAGAAACACTGCTTATAAAAATTTTCACAGCCTTTGATTTTTCTTCTAATATTGGTTGAATGTATGAAATTAAAATCACTTAGTAGGTGCTTACTATGTCTCAAGAACTACACTTATTACTAAAAACAAAAATGAAGGGGAATTGGATAGTTCCTACTCTCAAAGACTTCTCATTCGTTTTGAAAAAGACACACATAAAGAGTTCAGTTGTAGAAGGATACAAAATTCTAGAAATCCTTAGAGAGAAAAGGCCATCAGATGAAAAGGGTCCAGGTCCCATAGAGTTTTTCAACAAGTTAGATGACAGTGCCAAGGGGTCTAGATTGCCCAGCAGGTGTGCAAATGATAGTATCTACCAGTCTTCTATTTCAATGGAAGTTTTAAAGTTGGTGACTCCTAATATATCTGATTGGGATGAATATCTACATCACTAATCCCATCCTGTCTGCCCAAATGGACAATCCATGTAAGGGGAAAGGCAAAGAAAAGCCAAGGGAGAAGAATCCACACTCTTAGTTCTTTCCAATTAATCTCCCCACCATCAGATCTTGTTCTACAGGTTAATATGGGTAGTATTCTTTCTAGTGTAGTTGTTCAGTATAGTTGCTGCAGTAGGAGAGCTCAGACATCTCTGCTCTTGACCATGACAATGAGTGTGACTTATACATACGTAATAATTTATCTAATACTTCTAGAAAGAGAAAGAGTGACAATGTGGGATGATCCTCTTGGTCATTGCATTTTAATCAAATATCAAAAATTGTAAATTTGAGAAATTGCTCAATAATTCATCTGTGTCAGTGGTAGTAGCAGTAGCAGTTAAAAGCCAGTGTGATAGAAAAGGCCTTATTCCCATTTTAAAGATGAGAAATTTGAAGCTCATAGAGACAAATGGCTAGTCTAGTAATCCTGAACTTCTATCATGCTAGAGCGTTCCTCATGCTGTAACAGCTGATCCTCTGAAGCATTTGTCATTCATCTCTATCTTGATCATTTTTGTATCAATGATTATTTATAGACACAATCAAAGGTTTATGACAGCCAGTAGAAGCCATGTTTTTGCCTCTATTGACTGTCTAGACAATCTTTCTATCTTTGCTATTTTCCATTTCTTCATATATTCTGTAAAAATAAAAGGTGAAGTTGATGTTTTGTAATCCAAGTCTTCATACTCCAAAGTAAAAGCTGAGTATTTATTTAGGACCAGAGGCTCCTATTTGCTTAGAAATGACCTTAGAAACACTAAATTTACTGAGGAAAAAAATAAAGCTTAGCAGTTTAAGTGACAACCAAATTAAATGGGAATCTTAGCCAAGATTCAAACTAAATCTTCTTATTCCAAATTCACTGCTAATTCCACTTACAGAATGCTTCAGGAATTTGAACCCTATGAACTTTCTCCTTCACCATTCAATTCTTGCTTATTTTCTTGCATATACACTGAATTTGGTACATCTTTATTTGGACAAAATTATTTGTTAAGACACTTATTATACAATTTTACATTATATAAATCATAGTAGAATTGAGACCTGTGATAAATCATAGCAACTGAAGTTTGAATCCCTTCTTCCCTTTTCTTCTAGTAGTCAGCTCTGCCGTGAAACCTAAAAATATCTTTTCATTACCACAGATATGAGAATTTCTCTTTCAGGTAAAATCTCAATCATCATTCTCTAGAAAGCCTACCTGGGGGGGAGAGGTTTTGGGGAAAAATAAGTAAGTAATAATCAATAGATATTTCAATTAGATCTCATCCTCAAAGATTTCCTTGATACTCCTTATAATAAATATCCTTTTACCTTCCTGAGTAGAAAGGTATTACCATCTTTATTACATCTGGAATAGCACTTACTCTCCTATGCTACTTTATAACATTCCCCCTTTGTTTAGTATCCAACTGTACGGTCATGGAGGGCAAGAACTGTGTCCCCTTTTCTTAAACTCCATACTGGCTAGGACAGGGCTATAAAACCAGCATATACTCAGTAAAATATTTGTTGAATTTTGTTGGAATTTAATATCCAATTGTAGTGTCAATGTGACATTAATAGCATCTATGGAGGCCATGAATATCCCAGTACAATTCTGAATTGCAAAATACAACAGACTCTCCACATGGAAAACAGAACCAAACATTTATTCAGACACCAGAAAGCCAAATCCATCAATGCCAACAAAGAAATCTATACACAATACAGAGAACAACACCATCCCCAAGACTTCCCCCTGGTAGGCTTCCTACAAACCAGCTCCATTTAACAAGTCACAATCAGGCCTTCTTAAACAAAATCATAAATAAGCTCTTTCACTTAGGCTAGCCAGCAGCCTACCTGCCTGCATCCTTTCCAGCTCTGACTGCTTGCTCTCTGACCATTTTCTTTTCAGTTCTGCTCTAGCTCTACCTCTTTCTGTTCCACCCTTATTATTCTACCCATTCAGCAAACTCCTTCCACCACAGGTTCCATGGGACTTAGACTCATGTGACTCAGGTTTCCATGTGACCCAGGCAGGTTACAGGAGCCTATTAATGAATATGAAATATCTTCTCATTTAAATTACTATAACATGGAGCTCCATGATCTTTCATTTTCATTGCGTAAATCAGTGGGGCAACTGGAATCAAGAGAACTTTACATATAGCAGGGATCACACAAAATAAGGATACAAAACAGTATCTTACAGTGGGACTTGAGTATAAGCACTCCATCACTCCCCCCTCAAAAGAATGGGGCTCTGAATCTTGAGGTAAGGGACAAAAGTTCTCTCCTTCCATAGCTATTTCCTGCTGAGATTGGTCATAGAGCTGTCTCTGCCCCAAGAGGTTCCATTCAAGGGGTCAGTTCTTTAGTTGACATCGGAGCTTGGTCAAAGCCAGGTCAAAGGGTACACAATCACACTGATGGATAAAGGGTAACATCCAGCTTAAGCAATCAGGCATCTGCAGGTGGAGGATATTAAGCCTGCAGAAAACAAATCTGACAAACAAGGTCAAAAGCTAAAAGAAACAAGGAGACAATAATCAGAAGCAGGATAGATATAGGGTCAGCCAAACTTCTAGAGTCCATGAACCCACTATCAGAGCCTCATTCACTGCTGTTTTCTGTTTTCTATTTTGGGATCACCATTTGGCTAGAGTATACTTTCTTTAATCTGAACTGGGACCTTTCAGAAGGATCTGCAGGGGCAGTTCTCATCTCCCTGCTCAGTCTAAAATCAAACTTCTTCCCTTTACACATTTTATATAGATAATTAGTTGGAATGCCATCTATTCTTCCAAAATCTACCCCTGCTCTCAATAGAGTAGTAAACAATTCTTTTCTTGTCAATCTATTCTGACTTTGAATCCACTGCCTATTCATTCTTCTCTCTCAAGGAAATTTATCTTTTTCGCTGATGTTTACCATCCAAGGTACCAGTGATTCTCCCCTCCTCCCCTCCACTTCATAATATCTGTGATCTCCTGCTAAATAAAATCCTTCATTACCTCCCCAGACACTATGGGGGGGCGGGGCGCCCTGATTCTCCTGCTTCCTTCTTAGTACTGGCCCAACCTCAGCCTCCTCATTTGTTTTGTTCTCCTCCCACCCATTGTCCTGGACTGTGTTCTGGCCCCATTCAAGCCCAACCTGTGCAAGGGCTCCATTCACTTTCCTGTTGTTAACTTTTCTTCTCATCCTGTGACCCAAACCAAGAACAACCACCTGAGACTTTCCACCTTGCTCTTTTCAAGGAGTGATTGAATGCTGCCACATAAAAAAAAAAAACAAAAAACAAAAAAAAACCTCTCATGCAAACCAGGCAATTCTCTTTATATCTGAGCCCCCTCTTCCTCCAGGAATTTGTCTCTGTTTTTACATATAATTCGAAAGCTTGTTAGCAAGGCCCAGTCTCTCCTACACACCTCTGCCATTTCTTTCCCTGGTTCTATTGATATTCCCTGCAAATATCTTTGTAAGTCTCTGGCTCTCCCTTTCATAGCTTTGGTTGCCAGTTTTCACAGAGCCCTGTGCCTTTAGCCCATTCTACCCATGAGCAACTGAAGTTTTGTTTTTTTTTTTTTCCAATTATTTAGATCCGCCTTTATTTGTATGAAAAATATTTCGTAGTTGTGTTCATACGGTTTCTGGGTTTGTACTGGCAGGCACACTCCCAAATATTTTATCTTGTCTACAGTAACTTTAAATGGAATTTCTCTATCTGTTGCTGTTGAGCTTTGTTAGTAATTTATTGAAATGCAGATGATTTCTGTGACTTTATTTTATATTCTGAACTTTGCTAAAGTTGTATATTGTTTCAAGTAGTGTTTGATTCTCTAGGATTCTCTAAATATATCATCATACCATCTGCAAAGAGTGATAACTTAGTTTCTTCTTTGCCAATACAATTTTTTTCTTCTCTTATTCCTAAAGATAACATTTCTTGTACCATGTTGAATAAGAGTGGTGATAATAGACATCCTCATTTCACCCCTGGTCTTATTGGAAATGCATCTAGCTTATCCTCATTACATATAATGCTTGTTGATAGTTTTAGGTAGATGCTACTTACCATTTTAAGGAAGACTCTATTTATTCCTAAACTCTCCAGTATTTTCAATAGAAATGCATGTTGTATTTTGTCAAAAGCTTTTTCTTCATCTATTGAGGTAATCACATAGTTTCTGTTAATTTTGTTGTTGATGTGGTCAGTTATGATGATAGTTTTCCTAATATTGAACCAGCCCTACATCCCTGATATTACTCCTACCTCATCAAAATGTATTATTCTTGAGATAAGTTGCTGTAGTTTTTTGCTGTTATCTTATTTTACAATTTTGCATCTATATTCATTAGGGAAATTGGTCTATAATTTTCTTTCTCTGCTTTGGCTCCTCTTGGTTTAGGTATCAGCACCATATCTATATCTTAAAAATAATTTGGTAGAGCTCCTTCTTTGCTTATCTTCCCAAATAGTCTAGATAGTATTGGGATTGATTGTTCTTTAATTGTTTGATAGAATTTGCTTCAAATCGATCTGGTCCTGAAGATTTCTTCCTAGGGAGTCATTGATGACTTGTTCAATTTCCTTTTCTGAGATGGAGTTATTAGGTACTTTACTTCCTATTCTGTTAATCAGGGCAATTTATATTTTTTGGAACTATTCATCCATTTCATTTAAATTGTCAAATGTATGGGCATACAATTGGGCAAAATAATTCCTAATTATTGTTTTAATTTCCACTTCATTGGTGGTGAATTTACCCTATTCATCTTTGATACTGATAATTTGATTTTCTTCTTTGCTTTTTAATAATCAAATTAACCAATGGTTTATCAATTTTACTTTTTTCATAAAACCAGCTCTTAGTTTTATTTATTAGTTCGATAGTTTTCTTAGTTTCAATTTTTATTAATCTCTCCTTTGGTTTTCAATATTTCTAATTTGTTATTTAATTGGGAATTTTCAATTTGTTCTTTTTCAAGTTTTTTCAACTATATACCCTATTCATTGATCTCCTCTTTCCCTATTTTATTCATATCAGCATTCAATTATATAAAATTGCCCCCAAGAACTGCTTTTGCAGTTATTCCTTTCTATCTCCATTCAAGTATCTCCAGAGATCTATCATATCTATGTTTTCTAAAATTCTATCCAACTCCTTATCTTCTTTCTTGTTTATTTTGAGGTTAGATTTACCAAGTTCGGAGAGGGTGAATTAGAAATCCACCACTAGTATAGTTTTGCTCTCTATGTCTTCCTGTAATTCCCTTAACTCTCCTTCAAGAATTTGGATGCTATAGCACTTGGTGTATATATGTTAAGTATTGAAATTATTTCCTTGTCTATGGTGCCTTTTAGCAGGATATGATTTCCTTCCTCATCTTTTTTGATTAGATTTGCTTTTGCTTTGTCTGAATTAGTATTGCTACCCTTGATTTTTTTTTTTACTTCAGCTGAAGTATAATATATTCTACTACAGCCTTTCACTTTTACTCTATGTGTATACTCCTGTTTCAAAGGTGTTCCTTGTAAACTAAATATTGTAGGATTATGGTTTTTAATCCATTCTGCTATTCATCTGTGATTTATGGCAGAGGTCATTTCATTCTCATTCATAATTATGATTATTATCTGTGTCTTTCTCTCCATCCTATTCCCCCTACCCTGTTTATGCTTTTATATCTACCTTTTCCCTTGTCTTCCTCAAATCTTCCCTCCCTTCTATCAGCCCCCATCTCTTTTCCCTTACTACTTCTTGCCTCTTTCTAACCAGCCCCTCCCCACCTTTTCTTCTCCCTTTCCCCTCCTACTGCCTGTAGGTCAAGTTATATTTCTATACTTAAAAGAGTATGTTATTCCCACTTGAACCAAATATGATAAGAGCAAAGCTCAAAAAAATGCTCATCTCCCTCCCTACTTTCCCTCTGCTGTAATGATTTTGTGCCTCTTTGTGTAATATAATTTATCCTTTTCTGTTTCTTCCTTTTCTC
Organism: Notamacropus eugenii; assembly: GCF_028372415.1. Classification (NCBI taxonomy): domain Eukaryota; kingdom Metazoa; phylum Chordata; class Mammalia; order Diprotodontia; family Macropodidae; genus Notamacropus; species Notamacropus eugenii. Next base: position 334,837,054 of record NC_092875.1, read on the forward strand.
TTCTCCCATTATAATCCCTTTGCACTTCTTAATTAGATTTTTTATCATCATATCTATTAATTTATGCCCACAACCTCTGTCTATGTATATCCCTTTTAAATGTTGTAATAAATATACCATTCTCAAGATTAACAAGTATCATCCTCCACTACAGGGATTTAAACAGTTTGCCCTTATTGAATAAAAATTTTTCCCCCTGTTTTCTTTTCCATACTTCTCTTAAGTCTTATATTCGAAGAATAAATTTTCCATTGAGCTCTGGTCTTTTTCATCAGGAAAGTCTGAAAGTCTCTTTTTTTCACTGAATGTCCGTCTCCTTGCCTGAAAGATTATGCTCCGTTTTTCTGGGTAGTTGATCCTTGATTTTATTACAAACTCCTTTCCCTTATAGAATATCACATTCCAGTCCTCCATCTTTTAATGTAGAAGCTGCAAGGTCCTATGTGATCCTGACTGTAGTTCCATGATATTTGAATTTCTTCCTTCTGGCTGTTTGCAATATTTTTTCCTAATCTGATAATTCTGGAATTTGGCTACAATATTTCTTTGAGTTTTTAATTTGGCATCTCTTTCAAGAGGTGATCAGTTAATTCTTTCAGTGATTATTTTATGCTCTGGTTCTAGGAATTTGGGGCAATTTTCCTTGATGATTCCTTGGAAGATACTGTCCAGGTTCTTCTTTCATCATGACTTTCCAGGAGACAAATAATTCTGAGATGGGGCTTGCTGGACACCTCTGGGGTTACCCAGATCCCCTTCCACCATAGTAAGAGGGACCTTTCCTGCTGATCTCCATAGCCTCCAGAACTAGAAGACTGTCGTATCCCTTCTGTTGGCTCCACTATTCTGAGATTTTTCTTGGAGTAATGCTCTCTGGGTGTTTCAAGATCAATAAGGGGGAATGAGACCACTTATGATTTACTCTGCCATCTTGGCTGTTGGAAATTCAAGTAGATGACTTTCAAACATTTAGTCTATGGGCTGATACCTCCAAAAGTAGCTGCTGCACCTGCTGAGGGCCTCCTCACTCAGCTCTACCAGAATCCCGTCCTGAGCTAAGAGGTTTGGGAATTGCCACTCTGCTGGTGATTCAGTTGACCAGGGCCAGTTCCCACTCTGCTATGATTGAGTGTAGGCCCAGGTGCTCTATACTATCCCACCCTGGTGTCCCAGATCCTTCTCACTGATCTTCTGTATTCTCTTGGGCTGGTAATCTGCCATACTCTGTCTCCTAGTGCATTCTGTCACTCTCACCCTTTTAGAGGTATCTGAAGGAATTTGTGAGAGAGCTTTCACTCCACCATCTTGTATTTACTGATATTCTAATGTGCCCTTAATTGTGCTAAGCTGTAGGGACTGTGATGGATACAAAAAGAGAAGAAAACCCTAACCTTAGATTTGGTTTCAGCTCCATAACAAGATGCCCTTACAAGCACAAACTGATCATCTATAATCTCATCATTATGTTATTTAATTCAACTTTTGATATCCAACACTTGCCCAACTCTCTGTCTCCTCTCCTGTCTCAGTGGAAAGCTGGGAGGTGGATCATCAACCTCCTCCCAAAGTTTTCCTTTATGAAAGGAAGGACTTGGAATTTTCAGCACACTCCCCACTTTCCATCTGCAGCTCAGATTGTTTTGAACTCTAAAAGATGCCCCTAGTAACTCAAATGCCCTGGTAGTCCTCCTGTTTCCAGGTACTGTTCCCATGTTGTCCTCCTCCATTAGACTGCTAGCTCCTTCAGGGCAAAGACTGCCATTCATTTTTTTTTGTTGTTTTTTGTTTTTTTTTTAATTATATCTTCAGTGCCTAATACAGTGCCTGACACATAGCAAGTCCTTAAAAATGTGAACTTGATTTAATTTAATTGAGGCACTTGGGAGCTCTTTGGAATGTGAAATGTGAAATAATCAGAAAGTCACCCAGAGCTAAACTGTATGCTACTGATTGTGACCTCCACAGTATCTCATCCCTTTGAATCTCTTAGCTAAATTTTCATCGTTTCTTTCCTATATTACTATATTAATCATCTGTTTTTTTCTTCTTTCCTATTATCTTTCGTGCCCTCTTTCACAATGCTAGTAATCCATACTATGTCATCCCTTCACTCAAAAATATTTGGTCACTCTTTATTGGATACATAAAATAGAATAAATTAATCCAGGCATTCAAGGTTTGCCAAAATTGGGCAACACCTTACTTTTCCGTCTTTTTCTCCTACCCTCCCCTTCATATATTCTGTAGCCTGGTTAATCTAAACAATTTTCTGTCCCCTTCAGTTTCGGTTATCTTCCTGTGGTCATCCTATTGGGATACTCAAGTTCACTTTTAACCTCACTGCTTCAGTCTCTATTTCTCAAATTCTGTTCTTTGATCCACTTTCTATTCCAAATCCTGCGATAAATCCTCTCCTGACACTCATTACTGAAAATGCTCTTCTACCCCACATATTTTGCATAGTATTTTCTCCCTTTTGCTGTAGAGTTCAACATTATTTTCCCAGTCCTTTAAGCTCTCCTTTGATACTGCTACCACCTTGGTTCAGGATCTCATCACCTCATTCCTTTTGCAATATCCTGCATGTGAGTCTACCTGCCTTAAGTCTCTCCTCACACCAATCCATTTTCTTTTCAGCTGCTGTAATTTTCCTAAAACTGATCATGTCACTGTCCTATTCAATAAATTCCAGTTGCTTCCTATTGCCTCCAGGAACAAACACAAAATGCTCTGTTTGTTATTCAAAGGCTGTCATAATGTAGCCCCTTCCTATAATTTACTCTCAGAAAATAATTTTCTATCTATTGACACTGGCCTCCAGGTCATTCCATAAAAAAGATAGTCCATCTCTAAGCTCTGGGAATTTTCTTTGACTTTCCTCCATGCCTGCAATGCTCTATCTCCTCTCTTCTAACTACTGACTCCCCTGTCTTCCCTTTAAGACCTAATTGAAATTTCACTTTCCTCAGGAAACCTTTTCTAAACTATTTTTAATTCCATGACTTGACCTTTTTAATTATTTCTTATCTGATACTGACTCATAAGAGATAATTGTCAAAATTTCAGAATTGACATTTATACCTCTGAAATTGGCAAAAACTATAAATTGTGGCTTGATTTATCATTTTTTATTGTCTAGTCAAGAAAATTATTGAAAAATGTTGGTAATGCAGATACAAACTTATAAGTGTGTTGTGTATACAATTTAAAAATATGTTTATCAATACAACACTGTACATATCTATTCCACCCATTAGATGATAAACTTTTTGAGAGAAGAGTCTACCATTTCAATCTTTGTACCTTCATTGTTTAAAACATCACCCTAACACATGGTACTTTGATAGCCCAGTAAATTATCACTGTCTTGATACATAATAGGAATTCAGAGATGGGGTAGATCAGTGCAGGACTGTACACTGAAATGGTGATTGAAGGCTTCACAGAGGAAGCACCAGAGCTGGGCCTTGATGGATCAATCAGTTATGTATAGTCAAAGAGAAAATCAGGTCAGTTCTCAGAACAAAATCTTCGTTTAGTAGTGTAGTTGCTGCACTTTCTCTACTTCCACACACAGACAAACCTAAAAGACCAATTAACACACTGGAAAGCACTTTGGAATTGCTTTCCAAACTTAGTATAATGAAAACAAATGGACATTTTGATTAAATAGATATCATTAATATGACATGTTATGATCTGAACCCATAGTTTAATGATCTAATTAAGACCAAGAAAAATTCATTATGGACTCTCAGATCAAATAACTCATTTTACAGAGCTTAGAAAAAAGGAGGCCATTCATATGAGCAGAAAAAGGATACTGTTGCAGCTGAGGGAAGAAAAGCAATTTGACTGTGGAAGGTTAAATATGACCTTATTCTGAAGATCAGAAAAATAAAACAGAACATAGCAAAACTGCAAAGAAGGGAAGCGCCATTGTACAATAGAGAATGTCCTAGAACAAAAAATTACTTTTATCTTAGGAAATTTCATTTCATATTTATGCCTCAGGATCTCTGTTAAAAAGATTTACTAATTTTTTTTCCAGAATTTTCTTTTTATTGTGAATTTAATAATCATAAATATTTGAAGTCGTGAAAATTTTTTGAAGAAGTGACTAACTGCTACCATCTATCCATCATTCAGCAGCCACATAGGTGATGACTCTATTTGAACTTAGTCAGGTTGGTCTTTGATCAAAAGATATACAGCCCACCAATAGACGTTTTGTTGAAATCTTTCTAGCCGCATGGGGCCTATGAGGTCTCATATTCTACTGTCATAGTTTGTTACATTTAGTACCTCTTTCAGGCTTACAGAGTTACCAGAAAAGGACTTTAGTGGAGGACAAATCTACTAAATGAAATTTAGTAGAAATGCTGAATCAGTCCTACACCTGAGTAAAAAATGAACGACTGTGTTTAGACAAAACTTTGTGGTAAATAGATCAATGGGATTCATTGATCTGAAAGCTACCTATCACACAATAGGTAACCTAAGTCAACCTCATGTCGGCATGCATTAAACAAGATGTAGTCTGCAGTCTCTTTCAGAATTGGCATGATTCTGTGAATTCTTGTTCAATTTCTTTAATTAATAACTGACACCACAAATCTTCTGGGCTTTTTGGTTTCTTTTTTTAACCTGAGAGACCCAGTTTCTTCTACAGCTTTGAAACCTATTCTCATGACCATATCTTCCGTTACAGTCTTTTGATATCTTTTTCTTCATAATCATTTTCAAACCATACTACATGTACTCTGGTCTGTATTTTCACATTTCTCATGATCTCCTTTCTTCCATACATTCAGACTCTATTCTGGGGAACCACCGTGGAAATTATTATATTTCCCCTATATATGTTGTCTTTTTTCCTAAGAATGTAAACTCCTTGATGGCAGGGACTATTCTGTTTTATTGAATTTGTATCCTTAGCACATAGCATAGTGTTTGGTAAAGGATAATCACTTAATCAATATATTACATCTGGCATTCATTAATATTTATGCATTTTCTAGTTGCACCTTTTGCCAAAAGGTTCAAGTTTGTCTGTAATTCCTCCATGATGGATATGTCCAAAACATTGAAAGCTTTCCTTTTTTCTTTTATTCACTTAGTCTGTCACTATTATTTTTCACTATTGTTTTATTTGTCATATATACTTTTGAGATTATGACATCTTAAAATTTAAGGCCATATAGAATTTCAGAATGTTTTTTGGTATTAAGGAGATGATAATTCGGGATCAATTGAGGCAATGTATAATTTGTCCAATGTGAAACTTCTCTTCCCACTGTCGTTGACATCCAACTTTTTGCATCTATACTGTGCTTATCCATTATGTTCATATTTATTGGACTCATTAATTTGACAAACTGCATATATAGTTACAGTATATGTACATATATAAATCTTATCAATATGAAGATTTTTATCTTTCTTTTTTCAATGTAGATGCTTACAAAATTTTACAAACTAAATTTTACAAAACTTTACAAAATAAAATTCATAATGTTTTGTGACTCCAATAATACTTACGTAGAAGTCTGTCTCACTTTATAGGATTTTTTCTATTTTATGGGGCTTCATAGGCTTATCATAGGGCCTTAAAGTTGAAAATGAACATCTAGTTAGATCCCTCATTTAGAGATGAGAATGATGTAGCTAAAAAAACCAAAGTGATTTTCTTGACATTGTAGATTAATGTTTCTTTCATCTGGAAAAAAAAATACCAGGACATTTTTAGGTAATAAATGGTATCCTACAAAATTTTGGCAAGATTATCATTTAACTTCATTAGTATGCTTACTAATTTCACTTCTATTTGTGTACAAGAATTGTGCTTCCTCTAAGAGCTTACAATAAAAAATGGAATGATAACACATAAAGAAATAAAATTAAATAATAATATAAGGGGTGTATAGGTTAATTCCAAAGATGTATTATGTAGATTATGTATGATAAAGGAATGTAAAGAAAGGATAAATCAATGTGGACTGTAATATTAGGCAAAACTTTGAGACTTTGAGATTTAACGTGGACACTGCTGAACACATAGGATTTGGCTAGGCAGAAACTGGGTGAAGACTTTATGGGTTGGAGCCCTTAATGAGCAGAGATTTGACCTAAGAAAAGAATACAGTATCTGATGATAAGTATACTGACTTGGTTTAAAGAAAAAAGAGCACTGGAAATTCACACTGGCAGTGATGAATTGGAATTCATCTTTTAAGTATTTGGGAGCTACTGAAGTTTCCAAATGTGGGATGGAGGGATATGGTGAAAGTTAAATATCCTCTTTGTCTAGTACAATGGTATGCTTTGTTCTAGAATCAGGTACTTTCCTCCTCTCAGTAATCATCAGACTTCCAGAGAAAGTAATTCTGATAAAATGAGCATCGTTGGTCCTCTTTGAACTCCCAGATAAAAACTTAACCCTCCAGAATTATCCCACTTCAGTAAGGAGAAGGACCCACATGGTGGAAGACAGGTTTTCGTTTATTTATTTTGTTTATAATATTTCTTGTCCAGGTCTAGTACTCTGGAGCTTCGAAGCATATTTACAAATGTCATAGGAAAGAAAGTGTCTTTGCCCTTGCAATGTATAATCGATAGCAAACAACATAAACCCAGACCACGCAAGCACAAGCTCACTCTCACATATTTAAAAATGAAATAAAAGGTCCCTGCTGCATCCTAGATCATTGTATGATGTTCCAAAGCATAAAAAAAACCTTAAGGCCTCAGATACAAACAGCTAAGAGGACCAAATACAAACTAAGCCCTAAGCCTGTATTTATATAACACCCAGTATCCAGAAGAGAAGTTGTGGTAAGCCTCCAGATGGTCCCAAATATCCAGATGTTCAGCATCATGTAGCCCCAACATCTGGATGATGGACTAATTTTTTTTCACTTTTCAACTGGATGTTTGGTACAAAGATGTAGTGAAAGATATTGGTTTTTTTTACACAGCAAACTTAAAAAAAATCCCTATAGAAAAACATATCTTAGAGAACAATTCATAAAGAATGACAAGTCAACTTCAGCAAAAATCAATCAGTTAATCCTGGGTAGAGTTAGAAGGAATGAAAGATTGTGCTTCTTTCTTCTGTAATTTATTTAGAAGAATGTGCAAATTCATCGCTTTAGCATTTCATAGGTCAGTGGGGCAGTAAAGACACTCTTTAGGTCACTTACCTTCCCCCTATACAAATCCATTTGACTGAAATTTCACATTTGTCAAAATGCTCAGAGAGCTGAAACCTGAGTAGAGGACCATCTAAATTTTAAAAGTTAAGTTTAAAAAAATGGCGATAAAGACAAGTTAGTATTTTTTTTTGTTTTCACAGCAGAGATGTAGTGCACGTGAGTGACTGATTTAGACCTCCCTCACAAGTCACTCACAGAAGTAGGGGACAGAAAGTATTGTTACAAACTTTTGTTTTTATCCAGTTGACATACAACATGACATTACTGAGTTGAGGCAAAAAGAAATAAAATGTTAAAAAACCCTTCCTTAAAAGTAAAACTTGGCAGCTAGGTGACACCATGGACAGTGTCAGGTACTAGAGTCAGGAAGATTCATCTTCATAAGCTCAAATCTAGCCTTAGTCAATTAATAGCTGTGTCACCCTGGAAAAGTCACTTAACAGTACTTACCATAGTTTTCTCATCTATAAAGTGATTTAGAGAAGGAAATAGCACACCACTCCCAGTATCTTTGCCAAAAAAACCTCAAATTGGGTCATGAAGAGTCAGATACAGCTGAAAATGACTCAGCAACAATAACAAAAAAAGAGAAGAGATTATAATTTTGAGTAGTACAGGGTATTCAGTTTTGCATTTTGTTTTTAAGAAATTATTGTGGGGGTTCTGAACTATTTTTTAAAATTTTGTCATCTGGTGAAGCCTATGGAACCATGTTCAAACCATATTTTTAAATGCATAAGCTAAAATATATAGGATTATAAAGGAAGCCAATTATATTGAATTTATAAGTTTTGCTTATAGACATTAAAAGATTATAGATGTCAGGTTAAGCATTTCCTTAATGGAATTTATTCAGCCATTTGACTACTGGTATTTTCAATTTAATTCTATTCAATTCTGTTAGCCCTGATTAAACCACAGAATGTGTAAGGCACCATGCTCTACATTGACAATACACTGATAAAACAAAAGATAGTTCTTACCTTTTCTTTACCTTATATGATATTCAAAATATATTTTAACAATTTAACATTTATTACCAAAGTGCATCCTTACAATGTATTCAAGAAATAGGTGGATATTATTACCCCTCATTTTATAGCTGGGAGTACAGAGGGCCCATTAATTTTTCCATGGTGGCACAGTTCAACCAATGAAAATCCAGGTGGCTGATTCCAGGCCTCTGATTTATCTTCACACTATGATCCCTTCTTAATAATTCCAACTATTTGATTTCCTACTAGGAAAATTAAATATATTTACTATTATGTAGAACAGATATTTCTTATTTCCCCATAAGTACAATCTTTCCTTAAACCTAAATCAAAGGATTCAAAAGAATGATAAAGAATGATATGAGGACTAGAACTTTTTAATACTAGAAAACCCTAAATCTCAAAATAACTCAAGATTAAACTCACTTTTTCCCAATTTTTTGCTGGTACATCATACAATTGCCTCTATTGAATTAACTATCTACTAAAACCTTAGATGTTTTCATCAAACTACTGTTAAGCCATACTTTCCATTTTGCAGTTGTGAAGATGATTTCTGAGCTTTTGTAGGAATTGACATTTTCCCTATTAAATTTTAATTTATTAGTTTGTGCTCAGTGGTCTATTCTATCAAGAACTTTTGAAATTCTTATTCTGTGTCAACCATCCTTCCCACCTTTGTGTAATCTTCACATTCCATAAGGGAGGTGCAGTGGATAAAGCACCAGTGTAGGAGTCAGGAGGACCTGAATTTAAATCTCACCTCAGACACTTGACACTCACTAGCTGGGTGACCTGGGCAAGTCACTTAACCCTAGTTACCTCATCCTAGGTCATCTACAGTCATCTTGATGAATATCTGGTCACTGGATTCAGATGACTCTGGAGAAGTAAGGCTGGTGACCTGCACAGCCTTCCCTCACTCAAAAAACAAAGTCAAGTGCAAGTCATGTTACTGCTTCTCTGAAGGCATGGTCTTCTTTGGGCATAACATGACATTCCATAAGGATATTATCTATGCTTATTTTCCAAGTCATTTACAAAACTTTTAAACATCACAGAACTGAAGTCAGAGGGTACTCCTCTAGAGATCTCTTTCAATTAACATTGGACAATCAATGACTATTTTTTGAGTTCCATCATTCAACCAGTAAATGTTTTCAATTTTCCAGATATGAGATTCTTCTTACCATCTCACTCTCTATCTCCTTCTCCTCTGTCACTGTCAAATTTCTAGAAAGAGTAGTATACATTTACTGCTTCCATTTCCTTACCATCCAATCATTCTTTAACTTTTTGCAATCTTCTTTCCTTCCCAATTCACTTGAAACTAATCTTCCCAATGTCACTACTGGATCCCTATTCATCAAATTCAATGGTCTTTTCTAAGTTTTTGCTCTCCTTGACCTCTCTGTTGGATTCCATACTGTAGAGTACCCATTCCATTTTTATAGACTCTTATCCCCTGACTTTCTTAGCACTACATTTTCCTGGTTATAGTATCTTTCTGCCCAAACCTTATCTGTGTTCTTTGATTTGCCTTAGTGTTCTTTACTCAAATACATTTAATGACTTACCATTATCTAGTGAATAAGGTTTAAACTACTAAGTCTAACATTTATTCTCTCCATCAACCAGGCTCTACTTTCACTTTACAGAATTAATTTATCTTATTTCCTTTCATATTTTTTATACTTCAGGCAAATCTATTTACTGGATATACTCATTCTCTTCCTATTCTCTGTTGGTGATTTTATTTTTCACATCCTCCTTTCAGAACTGATTCCTTCCTCACTACCTCCAACCATCTGGCTTCCTTTATGATCCAAAGGAGAGGTTTCTAACCAAAGTTTTGTGAGAGATATTCTTTTCATCATCCTAGACTCCTACAGGTTCAATGACCATCTTCTATATAGATGAGTCCCCAAATTTTGCATATCTCTGTCTATTATCTATATGTCTCTCTCTGCCTGATTAGATTTGTATCCCATCATCTTGCTAGCAAACTAGCTAGATGTTATCTATTTCCCCAGTGAAAGTATTTCCTTAGTTCCAGTCCTATACCACAGCTACCAGTAAGACAGCTTCTACTAGGTGTCATCATTGGATCTTGAGTTCCTTGAGGACAGGGACTGTCCTTTTCATTTCTCTTTTTGTATCTCAAAAATTTAGTGTAGCATGTGGTACAAAGTAAGCACTTAATATTTTTGATTGGTTGATTGATTTTTGGCATTTCATATTTAACTGCTTAAGATAGATTTTCCTCCTTAAATACACTCTTCCCAATGTCCTTACTTCTCTTAATAGCATTATAATTCTTCCAATAACAGGTTCACATTCTTAGAGAAATCCTTGGTTTCTTTTTTTCTTTATTCCTTACATCCAATCAATTGCTAACTCTTGCTGATTTTGCATCCACAACATTCATTCCATCTTGATTCTGAACATTATCCTCTCTTTCCTGAATTATTGCCCTAGTCTTTTAAGTAGTATCCTTGAATTCAGTCTGTCTTTTCTCAACCTTATCCTCCGTAGAATGGCCAAGTTAATATTCCTAGGGTGCAGGACTCTATGCCATTCTACCACTAAAAATCTTTCAGTGGTTCCCTATTCTCACTAGGATACAATACAAAGTAACCAAACATTTAACAGCTTCCATAATCTGGATTCTGTCTTTGTTTCCGAGGCTTTTCATACTACTTCTCCTCACACATTCTATGTTCAAGTCAAATATTACTACATTTTCACTGAATTCAATAATTCATCTTTCTGCTTTCTGACTTTGTACAGATGTGCCATGCTCAGAATGTACTATCTTCTCTCCTCCCCAAGCTCCCCAGGCATCTCTAATTTCCTTGCAAATCAAGTTCAGGTGCCACTACCCATAGGAATCTTTTTTCCCCCATGATGACACCAAATGGATCTAATTGTTAGTGCTCTCTCCATTTTCAAATTGTCCTTTGTTTACTTATCTGTATACTTGTTGTACCTACCCCCATTCACTAGGGAAAGATAAGATATCTTGGAGCAGAGATTATCTTATTTTTGGCTTTTTACTTCCAGGATTGAGCAATTGAGCACAGTATAATATATACATACATACATCATACATACATATTTTATATATATATATGTATATATATATGTTGTATTAATATTATCTGAATTAAATCACATGAAAATGAATTGAATGGAAATAAATTGATTTAATACATTGAATCAAATTGAATTCTGGTGTCATCTCCTCCTCAAAGCCTGCAAAGGATTTATCCATCCTCAAATTTCATAAAACACTTTATCCTGATCTCTTCCTTGTCATTCTACTACTTTCTTTCAGAACGTTTACTTACTCGTATGTCTTATCTCTCCACTATCTTTCCGTTTCTTGATGAAAACATTTGGATCTTTTGTTATATATGCATCTGCAGTATTAAGGACAATGCTTTGAAGCAAAAGGCAATTAATAAATATTTGTCGAGTGGAAGTGAATTGAATTGAATCCTTCATGGAGAGCAGCCCAGATGTCTGAACATATCTCTAAGTCTTTTTCAAATGAAATCACACCTTAGCTGCAAGTTTCAGACGCAGGAGGTGGTAAAATGAGGCCATTATGCTGGCTGAAAAAAATTAAACTTGGCTTTAACTGAAGAAGGTTGTCATTTGGAAACTTAAGGGTTTAAAGACAGGTGTGTAAGGTCTTCTTTGCATGGAGGTAGATGAAACCATCTGCTTTATGACTATTATATTTCAGTCCAAACCATTTATTTTCTGGTTGAGAAGGAGAGAGGCTTACAGCTGTCCTATGCAAGCTGATGGGATTTGGGATAGCATGCTGGTTAGTCCTTAGCCTTTACAGAGCAAGATGATTCGGATGAGCTTGCCAAAGGCCATAGTCACTCCTTCTTCAGACATCTGTGGGAGATCTATTCCTCCCAAATAACAATATCTGTCTTCAGACTAGCTGGCTAGAGAGGCTTCATGCCAGATTCTCACAGCTGTTGAGGCAAGGCTGCTGATCCATCTTCCAAATGTGCCACATGCCAGTTGTTTGGATGGAGGTGGGTTAGAAAAGACATCCATTAAAATGAGAGTAGCTGCCAAGCTGGGGCTCTTTCTTGACTTTGCATCTTCTTGGTTTTTCAGGTTTGCATCTGTCTAGAAAGTATAGATAAGAAAGATATTCTCTCTTGGATAAGAAAATCAACCCCCAGTAGAAAGTTCTTCTCCTATCTAGCCCATTACCCAACTTCCAGATATTCCTAGAGCACTGGTCTTAGAGTCAGAAAGAACAGTGTTTGATAAAAAAAATAAATGGTCCAGCATTTGTTAAATTTGTTATCCTACTTGAGTGACTTAAGCTCTAGTAGCCTCATTTTGTTCATTTGTAAAATGGAAATGAAAATAGCACCTACAGTAGAAGGTTGTTATGATATTAAAGTGAGATAACATGTAAAAGTTTCTCAACCTTAAAGTGCTACGTAAATGTTAATTATTATTAATAGCAATATTGTCAATAATATTTACTATATCATCTTAAGGTCATGTTGATTTTGGGGGGTATTAACTCAGTTAATGGGGAAAAGAACATCTTTCATCCCCTGGGCCCATGGCTTTGTTGGTATTGGGAACTCCTTTGAGGAAATTCCTCTACCAATGCAGATGGCAACTGTTCTCTAATTTATAATCTTAGATGTTTGAGGTCCTGAGAAATTGTGACTTTTTCAGGCTCACAGAGAGTCTTCATTAGATACAGAACTTGAATCCAGAGCTTCGTTACTCAAAGTAAAGCTGTCTACTCACTATGTCACACATCTTGTCATATAACATTTTAGAGTTACAAAGTACTTTCCTGACAGCAATCTTGTAAGTCAGTTGATGCATATATATTTATCCCCATTTTGTAGATGAATAAACAGATATTTAAGGAAATCATATGATGACCAAGATGAAACAGTAATTCCAAATAACCTGACTTGGAGTTTGGATTAAATAGAGCTGAAGGAAGCTTTCTTCCAGTATACTTGAATCTTGAAACCCATTTCTGGCAGAATAGCTTTAATGTTGCTAAAATGATTCCCCTTCCTCTCACAATAAATTCCTTTGAATATTGCAACAGATACCTCAAATACCTAGTGAAAAATCTCTGAGTCATTAGATGTCCCTTAATAAAAAAGAAATGAGGATTTCAGTGTGGGGGAGTCTCTTTTCTCTAAGAATCAGACATTTCCTAAATTGATGTGTGAACAAACTCTTAAGTAATTGACTGTGGTATCATATCATGTTTTAGAGCATAAGTGAAGAAGGCAGTGGTAAAATTTGGTTCAAGAACTGACTCAGGTTACCTTTACATTCCCAATATGGATTTTGCTCAAGTACTCTTCATGCAATCAGGGATCAACAAAACTGATGATATGGGAAAATTACAGCCATAGAGAAGGGTTGCACTGATAGCCAGGAAACTTTAATAATTGCAATACATAAGGTCTAGTTTTCACATTCTATTCATTCTGTGTACAAGGACTCTTGTATTTTTATAAGTGCAAGTTCCTTCCTTCCTCAGTGAACATAAACAAATGCATAGCACTTGGTAGAAAATGTATATATGTGTAGATATACTGAAATTATTGGGAGGCCAAAATGCAGCAACAAAATATTTATACTTTTTTGTTAGTCAATGTGGAACATATAGACAAGAATGAATTTAGTTCCAGTAGGTAGAGAATACTGACCCTATCCTCTCACCATGTTTTTTTTTTTCTTGGTCAAATTTATTTACAGCTAAGTAAAAAAGGATTTTGGTGGTATCTAAGAGCAGCACAACATTGTAAAAGAACATTTGAATTTCTGCCCAGACATGAAGGTGGTTAAGGAAAGATTATTATCTTCATCAAGATGCATTCTGCCTTACTTTTGGCATTCTGCTGTGGTGGCTATGACTAAAGGTTTATCCACTTACCCTTATCAGAGAGAGTTTCAAGCCAGTAGAACCTAGCCTACTAAAGTGGAGATGATTTGGCTGATCTTGAAGAAAATAACACTTTGGATCAATCCTCTCAGCATCTGCTCTGTGCCTTTTACATTTCAGCCCAAACCATTTATTTTCTGCTTGAAATGAATAGTGACTTGGACAGTAGTGCTATCCATATTGGTGATTTGAGTAGTGATATTGAGAAGCCTCTAACCTATACAGAGAAGAGTGACTTTGATAAGCTTTCCAAAGAACATAGACATGCTTCTTCTTCCAGTATCAAACATCTTTGGGTAGTCCATATATTCAGATAACAAGATCTATCTTCAGTCTAAGACTAAGATAAGCAGAAATTATGTGGTGAGATTTGTAGAGCAAGACATAGCTCACAAAATGAGAATGTCTTGCAGAAATGCTTCAACTAGCTCACCTTTACCTCACAAAATGAATAACTTCCTCCAGGACCACAACTGAAACACCATCTTCCTACTAGAAGAATTTCTTAATTTCCCCCAATTGCTAGTGCCTTCCCTCCCTCCCAAACAACATTGTATTTAACTACCTTGTATTTATTGGTAATTCTTTTCTTTATGCTTATATAGAAAAGAAAACATGAATATAATGAATGTGAGAATTTCTTTGTTTTGACTTTATAGCTTGCTTGACATCACATAATGCATATAAGAGAGATTTTATGATGCTAATGAATGTGAAAAGTCCTTCTGGATGAGTGTACAGAGAATTCATAACAGAGAATTCATACAAGAGCAAAACTTGTAAATGGAATTAGTAGTAGTCTTATCAGAGAGAAAATATTGTATTCAACATCAGATAGTAACTATCTAAAGTTTGATAAGGGAGCTATCACTTTATCTCGTCCAGGATGAGGTCACCATACCATTTCCTAGCTACATCTACTTAATGTTTATATTTTCCCAGTAAGAATATAAGCTCCTTGAAGGGAGGGACTATGTTGCTTGCACTTTTATCTCCATTGGTTACCACATTGCTTGAGATATAATAACTACGTGATATGAATGTTTTTTTTTTTAATCCATCCTTAAGTCCTTTTTGTCTTCTCCTTAGAACATAAGCTTCTTCTAAACAAAAGAAAGGATTATTTCAATTATTGTATTTGTATACCTAATTCTTAGTACAGTGCCTGGCACATAGTAGATCCTTAATAAATGCTTAATGGTTGATTGATTTAAATAAATGATTTTATTTTGAACTACTTAAGTCCTTTGGCTGACTAAAGAAAAAAATCTTCAGTAAATGACTCATGAGTTCTCATATTGGAGTGGAAGTCAATCCACAAGCATTTATAAGTAGCTATTATTTACCAAAAACTGTTGACCATTGTAATTACAATGATAGACAAAAAAGTACTACTTGCTCTCAAGGATCCCATATTCTAATGGAGGAGGTAATATCCAAAGGACTATGTATAAATCATGTGTGTATAGGATCAAATGGAGTGAACTGAAGAAGGGCATTAGCACTAAGGGGAAATGAGAAAACTTGGAAAACTTTGGATTTGTCTGAGACTTGGGAAAGTAGGGGTAAAGTAGGGAAAATAGAAGGTAGATAGGAAGATGGAAAGAGTTCCAGATATAGGGAGCAGGCAGTGAAAATGCAGGGAGCTGAGAGACAGAGAAACTGTTTGAGCAAGTTGGTGCTCAAGTTAGAGTAGCAGTTAGTGTCATCAGATAGAATAGTAGGTGGATGGGAATAAAGTATAAGAATATTGAAAAGTTAAAAGATTTATGAGTTATGAAAGGCCTTAAATGTCATAGAAAGGATTTCAGATTTTATCATAGAGGTGATAGGGAGTTTCTGGAGTTTATTGAAAGGGGATGTGTAATACTACTCAATCAATAAACCTTTATCAAACACCAACTATATGTCAGTCACCATAATGAGTGTTGGGGATACAAAAACAAGGCAAATAGTCCCTGTGCTCAAAGAGCTTGCAATCTAACGGGACAGACAAAATACAAACACATATATAAAAATAAGCTACACATGGGATAAATAAAAAAATATTATTAATATAGAGAAGGCATTAGAATAATAAGTGATAAGAAAGACTACCTGTGAAGATTGGCTTTTAGTCGGAGGCTTTAAAGAATACCACAAAAGTCAGTGTATAGAGTTGGGGAAAGAAAACATTCCAGATATGTGGGGCAGCAAGAGAAAATAGTCAGGCTGAGAGACAGAGTGTTTATGTAACATCAAAAAAACTAGTGCCACTGGAACAAGAACATGTGGTGGGAAGAAAGGTGTAAGAAGACTGGAAATGTAGAAAGGGGTTAGGTGACAAAAAGTTTTGAATATCAGAGTATTTTGTATTTGATCTTGGAGGCAATAGGTAGCAGTGGAGTTTATTGAGTAGAGAAGGGGTGTGTGCGACATGATCAGGCCTAAGTTTTAGGAAAATCATTTCAGTGGCTGAATGGAGATTGAACTAGAGTGTGAAGGGGAGACTAGAGGCAGATAGATCTACCAGTAGGTTATTACAATAGCCTAGGTATAAAGAAATGAGGATCTGTACTAGGGTATCAGAGAAGAGAAGGGAATGTGTGAAGAGATGTTGGAAAAAGGCAAAGTCTATGGGAATTAGCAACAGATTGGCTATGGGGAGATAATGAGGAAGGAGTCCAGGATGAGTTCTTGATTTCAAGCCTGAGGGACTGCTATCACCCTCTACAGCAATAGAAGTGGTAGGAAAAGAAGAGGATTCAGGAGGAAAGCTAATGAGTTCTGTTATGAACCTGTTGAGGTAGAGATGTTTACTGGACATCCTATTTGAAATATCTGAAAGGCAGTTGGAAATATAAGATTGGTGGTCAGCAGTGTGAGACAGAATAGGTAGATTTGAGAATCGTTACTATAAATATAGTAGGTAAATTAAGGGGATCTGATGAGATCATCAAGTAAACTGGTATAGAAGGAGAAGAGAAGAATGCCCAAGGGAAAACCCTGAGGGATTGAGAAAAGGCCATCAGATTTGGCAATTAATAGATCACCAACAATTTTAAAGAGAGAGTTTTCAGAGAATATGGTTGGAAGCCAGATTATGGGGGGTGGAGCCATGACAGGGTAGTGAGAGCTCATACTCAACTAGCCACTAAGACAAACTCCTTCAGATACCTCTCAAAAGAGAATATGAACAAATTTTAGAGTGACAGGACAGACTGGAAGATCGATAAAAAGGATCTGTTGCACAGGGCTGGAGGAGTACACAGCACACGGGATGTCCCAGCACAGCACTATAGCAAAGCTGAGCAGTAAGCCCTGGGTGGTCTGAAGCAGCAGCAGTGCTGATTCTCAAATATATCATCTCAGGATGGAATGTCCAGTGGAAGTGAGAGAAAACCACAGAACCCCAGGTAACTGAAGCAGCCACTCTTGAGATTATCAGCCCACCAATTAAATGTCTGTAAATCACCTACTTGAACTTAAATGCTCCCCCGCCCCCTCCAGTGACCTTGAAAAACCCTAAGAATATTTCCCCAGGAAAAATCTTGGAAAAGTGAGATCAGCCAAAGGGGTTAACAATCTCTTAGCCCAGGAGGCTAGGAAAATCATAAAGGAGCATCTTTCCTGCTGTGACTGAAGGAGACCAGCGCAAGACTGGAGCTGTCCCAAATAGCCCCACCTCAGTGAACAGAGAGGAGATCTTGAGTCCCAAGGGGGTGGAGATCTCAATCGCCAATACCAGCACCCCAGGGGAATCAGAAAGACAATAGTACAGATGGAGTTAACCAACCACTGAACTAGCCTATGCTCTAGCTCAGCAGAGGAGGCCTCCTGTGGCCAGACCACCCCTCACCCACACTTAACGCAGCGAGCTTCAGGGTAACTCCTGGGAAACCCAGAAAGAATTCACCTAGCCTTCAGTCAACTCAGCACCAGGTAAGCTGCAGTATTTTAGTTTCTAGTTGAAAGAACCTTCAGATTCTAAGCACAAGTACTATGAGACAAAGCTTCCTGTGCCCTAGAAGCAAAGATCCAATTTAAAAGCAAGGAAAAAGGTGATCATTATGAGCAAGAAGCAATCCAGAAAAGAGAAGATTACAGAATCTTTCTATGGGAACAAGGACCACAATACAAATACCAAAGAGGTCAGCATTGAGACTGCACTCCCTTCTGAAACTTCAGAAGGGAATATGAACTAATCTCAGGTCCAAAGAAAATTCTTGGAAGAGCTCAAGAAGGATTTTATTTTTCTTATATTTTTGCATCTTTATTTATTTATTTATTTTCAGTTTTTAACATTCATTTCCACAAAATTTTGAGTTCCAAATATTCTCTCCATCTCTCCCCTAACCCTGTCCCATAATGCCTTGCATTCTGATTACTCCTTCCCTCAATATGCCGTCTCTTCTATCACACCCCTCCCTTCCCTTATCCCCATCTTCTCTCTTTCCTTGTGGGCAAGATAGATTTCTATACCCCATTACCTGTATTTCTTATATCCCAGTTGTATGCAAAAACAATTCCCAACATTCATTCCTAAAACTCTGAGTTCCAACTTTTTTCCCATTCCTCCCTCCCCACTCAATTCCATTGAGAAGGCAAGTGATTCAACATAGGCTATCTATGTGTAGTTTTCCAAAAGATTTCCATAATAATCATTCAAAGTAAGACTAATTATCCTGTCTATCCTATCCTGTCCCCCATTTATTCTGTTCCCTCTTTTGACCTTGTCCCTCCCCAAAAGTGTATACTTGTAATTATTACTTCCTTCCCAATTTCCTTCCCTTCCATCATCTCCCACATCCCACTGGTCCCCTTATCCCCTACTTAATTGTAGTGTAATATAGATTTTTATACCAAATTGAGTGAGCGTGTTATTCCCTCCTTAAGCCAAATGTGAAGAGAGTAAGCTTCACTTTTTCCCTCTTACCTCCTCCCTTTCCTCCTCCATTGAAAAAAGTTTTTTCTTGCTTCCTTTATGAGAAATAATTTACCCCATTCAATTTCTGCCTTTCTTTTCCCAATATATTCCTCTCTCACCCCTTAATTTTATTTTTTTAGATGTCATCCCTTCCTATTAAACTCACCCTGTTCTCTCTCTCTGTCTCTCTGTCTCTCTGTCTCTCTCTCTCTCTGTGTCTCTCTCTGTCTCTCTCTTTCCATATATATATATATATATATATATATATATATATATAGATATATAGATAGATAGATAGATAGATAGATGATAGATAGATAGATAGATATAGATATAGATATATCTATATATATTTATATATAGCATATATATTTGAATAGTTGGAGGAATTATACACACACACATATATATAGATATAGATCTATCTATCTATCTATATAAACACATATGTGTGTGTATAATTCCTCCAACTACCCAAACACTGAGAAAAGTTTCAAGAGTTGAATATATTATCTTTCAACATAGGAATATAAACAGTTCAGCTTTAGAAACTCCCATATGTTTTTTCTTTCCTGTTTACCTTTTCATGCCTCTTTTATTCTTGTGTTTGACAGGCAATTTTTCTATTTAGTTAAAGTCTTTTCATCAAGAATGCTTGAAAATTCTCTATTTCATTGAGTGGCCATATTTTCCCCTGAAGTATTACACTCAGTTTTGCTGGATAGGTCATTCTTGCTTTTAATCCTAGTGCCTTTGACTTCCGGAATATTATATTCCAAGCCTATCTGTTCCTTAATATAGAAGATTCTAGATCTTGTATTATCCTGATTGTATTTCCACAAAACTCAAATTACTTCTTTCTAAATGCTTGAAATATTTTATCCTTGAACTTGGAACTCTGGAATTTGGCTACAATATTCTTAGGAGTTTTTCTTTTCAGATCTCTTTCAGGAGGTGATTGTTGGATTCTTTCAATATTTATTTTGCTCTCTGTTTCTAGAGTATCAGGGTAGTTTTCCTTGATAATTTCATGAAAGATGATGTCTAAGCTCTTATTTTGATCATGGTTTTCAGGTAGTCCCAGAATTTTTAAATTGTCTCTCTTGGATCTATTTTCCAGGTCAGTTATTTTTCCAATGAGATATTTCACATTATCTAGTATTTTTTCCTACTTTTGGTTTTGTTTTGTAATTTCTTGGTTTCTCATAAACTCATTAGCTTCTATCTGCTCTATTCTAATTTTTAAAGTACTACTTTTTTCAGTGAGCTTTTGAACCTCTTTTTCCATTGGGCTAATGATGCTTTTTTAATGCATTCTTCTTTTCATTGGCTTTTATGAACATCATTTGCCAAATGAGTTAAACTATTTTTAAAAGTGCTGTTTTCTTCAGCATTTGGGGGGGTCTCCTTTACCAAACTGTTCACTTGCTTTTCATGATTTTCTTGCATTGCTCTCATGTCTCTCCCCAATTTTTCCCCCACCTTTCTTACTTGATTTTCAAAATTTTTGTTGAGCTCTTCCATTTCCCGAGACAATTTCATATTTATTTTGGAGGTTTTTGATGCAGAAATTACCTCTGACAGTATTCATTGTTCTTCTTCATCCAAAAGCATGGTAGAAAATACCTGTTCACCAAGAAGGTCCCTTTCTATAGTCTTATTTTTTTCACGTTTTTGGAGCATTTTTCCACCAAGTTATTTGACTTTTGAGTCCTTTGACAAGAGGAGAGTATACTCTTAAGACCTGTAATTTCTCAGTTCCTCCAAGGTACACAATCAAGGGAGAGGATTTTACTCCTCTCCTGGACTGCTCACTAGTCTGGGAGCAACCAAATACATTTCTGCACAGAATCTGGGAGTGGAATTTCCTCTCCACAACTGCCTCCACATCCACCATGCCAATGCTCCTTTTCAACCCAGGACCATTCTCAGGGCTGAGATTCAGATAAGCCTCTCAATTCCCCCAGGTGCGTTAGGCAGATGGCTCCAAAAATGGATGCTGCTTCAGTATGTGCTGCTGGTGGTCCAGACCACATTCCCTTCTCCTGGGGGAAGAAGCTTTCTCACTGACCTTTTAAGTTGTCTCTGATGTTTATGAGTTGGGTGATCTGAAAACTGCTACTGCCAGTGGCTACAGCCTGTTCAGCGTCCTATTCCTGTCATGCCATGGTGCCCATGCTGAGATGTGCTGCTTCATGCCTGGTGTGCTAGATCTTTCCTCTTGGCCTTCCAGGCTGTCCTGGGTTGGAAATATCTCTCACATATCATTTTGTAGCTTCTGCTACTCCAGAGTTGGTTTAGAGCCATTTTTTACAGATATTTTATGCACTATGTGGGGAATTTCTACAGGTCTGTCATTCCACCCTGCCCTCTTGACTCCACCCAATCAAGACAGATTTTAAAAGTCAAATTAGAAAAGTAGAAGAAGAACTAGTCAATGATTTTAAAAATATGAAAAAAAATTCATTGAAGAGAACATCTCGTTTTTAAGGAAAACTGAACAAATGGAACAGGAAGTACAAAACCTAACTGGAGAAAAATAACTTTAAAAGGAACAATTGTTCAAATGGAAAAGGACATACAAAAGATAACTGAAGAAAACAATTCATTAAAAATTTAGAACTGTACAAGTAGAAGCTAATGATTACATGAGACATAAAGAATCAGTCAGACAGAATCTAAAGAATAAAAATTTAGAAGAAAATGTAAAATATTGCATTGGAAAAACAATTGATCTGGAAAATATATCCAGGAGTGAAAATCTGAGAATTTTTGATCTACCAGAAATCCATGATGAAAAAAAGACCTTGGACAATATCTTCCAAGAAATCATGAAGGAAAACAGCCCAGAAGTCCCTGGTCCAGAAGGCAAAATAATCACCAAAAGAATCCACCATTCACCTCCTAAAAGGGATCCCAAACTGTAAGAAGCAAGGAATATTGTTGTAAAATTACAGAACTATCAAGTGAAACAGAAAATACTGCAGGCAGTCAGAAAGAAACAATTCAAATATGGAGGAACTTCACTTAGGATCACAAAGGTGCTTGCAAGTTCTACATTAAAAGATCAGAAGGACTAGAATGTGAAATTCCATAAGGCAAATAAGCTGGGACAACAACCAAGAATCAATTCCCCAGCAAAATTGAGCATAATATTTCAGACAAGGAGATGAATATTAAATGAAATAAGGATTTCTAGACCTTTCTGATGGAAAGACCAGAACTCAGTAAAGAAATTGACCTTCAGGCACAAGTCTTAAGACAGGCATAAGAAGATAACGGGGGGAAAATTTGTTACTCAACATGTGCAGACTGTTTACATACCTATAAAAGAAGATGATTCTTGTTAATCTTTAAAACTGTATACTTATTATGAGATTTAAAAGGGATATACATAGATAGAGGGAGTGGTTATAAAGTAAATGACATGATGATAAAAATGTGACTTAAGAGTGCAAAGGGATTATAAAGGGAACTGTAAAAAGAAAGAGGCAGAAAAAGGTAAATTACAAAACAGGAAGAGCACAAAACATATTACAGTAAAGTGAAAATAAGGAGGGAGATGAGAATTGTTTTATATTTACTCTCATCTGATTTGGTTCAAGGAGGGAACAATGAACACAGTTTAGTGTAGAAATCTAACTTAAAGTTCCATTGTGGAGAGGAAGGGAGAAGGGAGAACTAAAAGCATAAATGGGGGAAGGAAAGAGGATGGAAGGAATAACACAGATAATAATCAGAACTGTGAAAGTGAATGAGATGAGCTTTCCCATAAAACACAGGTGAATATCATCATTGATTAAAAACCATACTCCAACAATATGGTGTTTACAAGAAACACATTTGAAATAGGGGGGTATTCACAGGGTGAAGGTAAAAGGTTTGAGCAGAATATATTGTGTTTCAGCTGATATAATAGAAAGCACGGGTAGAAATTCTAATCTCAGACAAAGCAAAAGTAGCAATAGATCTAATCCAAAGAGATAAGGAAGGAAATTATACCCTGCTAAAAGGCACCATAGACAACAAAGCAATATCATTACAAAGCATATATTCTCCAAGAGGCATAGCATCCAGATTCTTAGAGGAGAAGCTAAGAGAGTTACAGGAAGAAACAGACACCAGAGCTATACCAGGGGGTCCTCAACCTCTTCCTTTCTGAACCTGATAAATTTAAGCTCAGAATAAAAAAGAAGGAAGTTTGGCAGGTGAATAAAACTCTGAATAAGGTAGACATGATAGATCTGGAGAAAAGTGAATGGGAATAGAAAGGAATATACCTTTTTCTCAGTGATACATGGTATATATACAAAAATTGACCATGTACTAGGGTATAAAAAACTTACCACCCAATGCAGAAAGGCAGAGATATTGAATGTATCCTTCTCAGATCATAGTGCAGTAAAAATTATATGTAATCAAAGACCATGGAAAGATAAACCAAAAATTAATTGAAAACCAAATGATCTAATCCTAAAGAATGAGTGGGTTAAACAACAAATCACAGAAACAATCAAGAACATCATTCAAGAGAATGATAGTGATGAGACAACCTACCAAAACATATGAGATACTGCAGAAGCAGTTGCTAGGGGAAGTTTAATATCATTGAATGCCTACCTGAATAAGATCGAGAAAGAGGAGACCAGTGAATTGTCCATGTAGCTGATAAAGCTAGAAAAAGAAGAAATTGAAAATCCCTAAGTAAATACAAAATTAGAAAAACTGAAAGTCAAAGGAGAGATTAATAAAATTGAAATTAAAAAATTATTGAAATAAATACAATTAACAGTGGCTTTTATGTAGAAAAACCAATAAAACTGATAAACCTTTGGTCAATTTGATTTACAAAAAGGAAAGAGGAAAACCAAATTAGCAATATCAAAAACGAAAAGGGTCAATCCACCTCCAATGGGGAGGAAATGAAAACAATAATTACTTTATACAACTGTAGGCCCCAAATTTTTACAATCTAAATGAGAAGGATGAATATTAAAAAAAGTAATAAATTGCCCAGATTAACAAAAAAAGAAGTTGAATATGTAAATAGCCCCATCTCAGAAAAAGAAATTAAACAAAACATCAATGAACTCCTTAGGAAAAAATCTCCAGGTCCAGATGGATATACAAATGAATTCTAACAAATGTTTAAAGAACAATAATTTCCAATGCTATGTAGACTGTTTGTGAAAATTGGTGGAATCCTACCAAATTCTTTTTATGATACAAAAATGGTTCTGATACCTGAACCTGGAAGAGCCAAAAGAGAGAAAGAAAATTATGGACTAATTTCTGTAATATGGATGCAAAAAGTTTAAATAAAATATTAGCAATAAGAATACAGCAATTTATCAAGACAATACTATATTATGATCAGGTAGGATTTATATCAGGAATGCAGGGCTGTTTCAATGTTAGCAACACTATGAACGTTATTGATCATATCAACAACCAAACTAGCAGAAACCACATGGTTATCTCAATAGACACAGAAAAAGTTTTTTGACAAAATACAACACCCATCCTTATTGAAAACACTGGAAAGCATAAAATGGAACTTTCCATAAAATAATAAGCAGTATCTACCTAAAACCAGCAGCAAGCATTATATCCAATGTGGATAAGCTGGATGCATTTCTAATACTATCAGGGGTGAAACAAGGATGTCAATTATCACCACTGTTATTCAATATGGTACTATATTAGCTTTAGTAATAAGAGAAGAAAGAGAAGTTGACAGAATTAGAATAGGCAAAAAATAAACTAAGATAACACTCTTTGCAGATCATATGATGAATCCCAGAAAATCAAGTTTAAAAAAATGAACCCAAATAAATCATTTGCATTTCTGTATATTACTACCAAAGCCTAATAGCAAGAGGTAGAAAGAGAAATCCCATTTAAAGCTATAGTAGACACTATAAGATATCTAGGAGTCTACCTGCCAAAACAAACCCAGGGACTATATAAACATAATAACAAAATGCTTTTTTCCAGAAATAAAGTCAGAACTCAGTAAGTGGGAAAACATTAGTGGCTTGTAGGTAGGCTGCACTAAGATAATAGAAATGACAATTCTACCTAAATTAATTTACTTATTCAATGCCATATCAGTCAGACTACCAGATAATTATTTTCTAGAGCTAGAAAAAAATAATATAAAAATTCATCTGAAAGAATAAAATGTTCAGAATATGAAGGGAACCAATGAAAAGAAATGCTAGGGAAGGTGGACTAGCTCTATCAGATTTCAAATTGTGTTATAAAGTAGCAATCATCAAAATCACTTGAGGGTGGCTATAAAATAGAGGGGTAGACCAGTGGCATATGTTAGGTGCCAAAGACATAGTAGTCAATGAATATAGCAATCTACTGTTTGATAAACTGAAGACGTCAGCTTCTGGGATAAGAACTCACTGTTTGACAAAAATTGCTGGGACAACTGGATAACAGTGTGGTAGAAACTGAGAATGGAACAATGCTGGACACCATACACATGAATAAAGTCAAAATGGATGCATGAGCAGAGACTAGTGTATTTGTCGGATTTATGGAGAATGGAGAAATTTTTGACCAAACAAGATAGAGAACATTATGAATTGCAAAATGGGTAATTTTGATTTTATTATATTGAAAAGTGTTTGCACAAACAAATCCAATGCAACCAAGATTAGGAGGAAAGCAGAAAACTGGGAAAGAATTTTTGCAATCAATATCTGCGATAAAGGCCTCATTTCTAAAATATATAGAGAACTGAGTCAAATTTGTAAGAATACAAGTCATTCCCCAATTGATAAATGATGAAAGGACATGAAAAGGCAGTTTTCAGAGAAAGAAATTAAAGCTACCTATACGCATATGAAAAAATTCTTTAAATCAGTACTGATTAGAGAGATGCAAATCAAAACAACTCTGAGATACCATATCACACCTATCAGATTGGCTGACATGAAAAAACAGGAAGATGATAAATATTGGAGAAGATGTGGAAGAGTTGAAACACTAATTCATTGTTGCTGGAGCTGTGAGCTGATCCAACAATTCTTTGAGAGCAATTTGGAACTATGCCCAAAGGGATACAAAACCGTGGACATCCTTTGACCCAGCAACATCGCTCCTATGATGGTATCCCATAGAGATCATAAAAATGGGAAAGGGTACCACATGTATGAAAATATTTATAATACATCTCTTTGTGGTGGCCAGGAACTGGAAATCAAGGAGATGCCCATCAATTGGGTAATGGCTGAACAAGTTGTGGTATATTAATGTAAAGGAATACTATTTTGCTATGGGAAATGATGAACAGGAAGACTTCAGAGAGGCCTGGAGAGAGTTATATGAAGTTATTCTGAGTAAAAGGAGCAGAACCAGGAGAACTTTGCACAGATCAACAACTACCAGTATGTGAGGAATTTTTTTGATATACTTAGTCCTTCACGGCAATGCAAGGACCAAAAAAATTCCCAATGGACTCTTGAGGCAAAATGCCTTCCACATCCAGAGAATGAACTGTGGAATTGGATTGCATAATGAAGCAGATCATTTTCTCTTGTGTTATGTTTGTTTTGTTTTATGTTTTCTCTTATTCATTTTAATTCTTCCATGCAACATGACTAAGGTGAAAATGTATTTAATAAAAATATATGTGTAGAAACTATATAAGATTGCATGCCATATTGGGGAGGGAGATGGGAAGGAGGGAGAAAACATCTAAGATATGTGGCAGTGACTATAGAAAACTGAGAACAAATAAAATAATTTTTAAAAAAAGAAGCTAAATTATAAGTGGTTAATAAGATAGCAAGAAGAGTGTAAGTGAAGGGAAACTTTTTTGAGTTTAGCTTCAATGACAAGAAAAGATATAAGATGACCTTTAGTGAGGATGGAAGAATTAAATAAGGTGTTTTTGTTTTTCAGAATGGGGTACATATGTGTACATTTATAGGTAATTGGGAATGAATCAATAAATAGGGAGAGAATGAAAACAAATGATAGAATAGGGCTTATAGAGTGGGTATAGTCAGGCCTATACATTAGGAAGAACAATTTTACCAATGAGTGGAGGATGGACTAAAGGAGGTAGAAGATTGGAGCAGACTATTACAATAATCTAAGCATGGGAAGTGGAGCCAAGAAGGCAGAGTAAAGGCAGGACTCACTTGAGCTGTACCCCAAACCTCTTCAATACCTTTAAAATGACTCTAAATAAATGCTAAAACAAGAAAACCCACAAAAGACAGAGGAAAACAAATTTCCAGATAAAGATAGCTTAGAAAGTTGACAGAAAACGTCTGTTGCACCAAGCTGAGAAGGGAGAACAGTTCAGAGCAGTTTGTGCCAGCACTGACCTCATCCCAGGAAAGCAAGAGCAGGCATCTAAATCACTCACAGCACTGGATGTTTCCAGACCTAGACCTCTCAGCCCACAGACTCTAAAGACAACTTAGGAGGTTGGCAGGAAAGATCTGTTGCACCTGGGTGAAAGTGAAACACAGTCTTGCAGAGACTGTGTCAGCACAGCCCCAGTACCAGCTACTAAGGAGCTGGTCTTGGGAATGACTGAATCAGCTTGGTAGGGGCAACAGCTGCTTTTGGAACTCTCAGTCCACAGGTAATAAGGGAGTCAAACAACTGACCAAAAGGAGATTGCTAGCACTAAGGCTGGACTCTGTTGCTTTGCCTATGCTCAAATCTGGGTTCTTGGTGGCAGTCTTAGGGTGAGCAGGACCACTAGCATAGAAGAGCTTGCTGCCACTATGGAGGGGTGACTCTCCTCAGTTTCAGGGCAGAAAATAATGCTTGTGGTCCCTCAAAGACCAGTGTACAGACCAGGAGAATAGTAAACTCCTTTCCTTAGATCATACCACTTTGGAAGGACTGAAAACTTACAGGTCCCAAGAAATGGCTTAAAATGGCTACTGAAAAACTCTTGAAGCTTGGCACAGGGTGCCTTCTACCCTGAAAGCAGAGCCCCAGTTTAACAAAGACTTAAATGTCAACTAATAATCTGTGAAAGTGAACAAACAATGGAAAAAAACAAAAAATCTCTGACTATTGAAAGTTGCTAAATTGGCAAAGAAGATCAAAACACACACTCAGAAGACAACAAAATCAAAGCTCCTACAACCAAAACCTCTAAGAAAAATATGACTTTGTCTCAGGCCATGGAAGAGCTCAAAAAAAGGATTCTAAAAATCAAGTAAGAGAAGTAGAAGAAAATTTGGGAAAAGACATAAGAGTAATGCAAGAAAATCATGAAAAAAAATGAGTCAAGACTCAAGAGAAGCATAAAATGTTAACAGGACCAGGAAATTATAAGGGACTTAATAAGTTTAACTATTTATATTTCTATATCAGAAAAAAATATTTGTAACTCATAAGACCTGTCGCATTATTAATGTACTTAAAAGGAGAATATATGGATGAAAGGTACAGGTGCAAGTTAAATATGAAGGAATGATATCTAAAAAGTAAAATTAAGGGGTAAGGGAGACATGTAGGGGGCGGAGCCAAGATGGCGGAGTAGAAAGACTCACATACGCTACCTCCAAACACACTGCCCATAAAATATCTGTAAAAAAAAAGAACCACCAGCGAATTCTAGAGCAGCAGAAGCCACAGAACAATGTCTGGAGATTTCTGCTCCAGAGAGCCTAAAAACCTCTCGCAAAAGGTCCCTCGTGCCCCAGACCCAGAGCTGAGCCCAACCCTACCTTGGCGGCATGGCGTGGAAAGGAGCAGATCAGAGCAGGTTTCAGGGACGGAATCTCCAGCAGCCCCGCGGGTCCCCCACCCACAGGTGACAAGGGTTGGCGAGAGGGTCTTTTTGGCGGGTCGAGAGGAGTGTGGGGTGCCCCCATAACTCAGGCCTTCTCGGGAGGCAGCAGCAGAGGCAGGAGCAGACCGGTGCTCCCCAAGCAGGCAGGAGCCTGGATCCATTGTTGAAGGTCTCTGCATAAACCCCCAGAGGTAACTGAGCCCCTTGAGGCGGCCCTGCCCCCACCTGAGCACCTGAAATTAATCTCACACTGAATAGCAGCCCTGCCCCCTCCCAAAGCCCTGAGGCTGGCAAGAAGCATTTGAATCTCAGACCCCAAGTGCTGGCTGGGAGGATCTGGAGGCAAGGTGGGGGTAGAGAGGACACTCAGAAGTCAAGTCACTGGCCGGGAAAATGCCTAGAAAAGGGAAAAAAAAATAAAACTATAGAAGGTTACTTTGTTGGGGAACAGGCATTTCCTCCCTTCCTTTCTGATGAGGAAGAACAATGTTTACCATCAGGGAAAGACACAGAAGTCAAGGCTTCTGTATCCCAGCCCACTCAATGGGGTCAGGCCACGGAAGAGCTCAAAAATGATTTTTAAAATCAAGTTAGAGAGGTGAAGGAAAAACTGGGAAGAGAAATGAGTGACATGCAAGCAAAGTATCAAAAACAAGTAAACACCCTGCTAAAGGAGACCCAAAAAATGTTGAAGAAAATAACACCTTGAAAAATAGGCTAAGTCAATTGGCAAAAGAGGTTCAAAAAGCCAATGAGGAGAAGAATGCTTTCAAAAGCAGAATTAGCCAAATGGAAAAGGAGATTCAAAAGCTCACTGAAGGAAATAGTTCTTTCAAAATTAGAATGGAACAGATGGAGGCTAATGACTTTATGAGAAACCAAGAAATCACAAAACAAAACCAAAAGAATGAAAAAATGGAAGAGAATGTGAAATATCTCATTGGAAAAACAACTGACCTGGAGGATAGATCCAGGAGAGACAATTTAAAAATTATGGGACTACCTGAAAGCCATGATGAAAAAAAAAGAGCCTAGACATCATCTTTCATGAAATGATCAAGGAAAACTGCCCTGAGATTCTAGAACCAGAGGGCAAAATAAGTATTCAAGGAATCCACAGATCATGGCCTGAAAGAGATCCAAAAAGAGAAACTCCTAGGAACTTTGTGGCCAAATTCTAGAGTTCCCAGGTCAAGGAGAAAATATTGCAAGCAGCTAGAAAGAAACAATTCAAGTATTGTGGAAATACAATCAGGATAACACAAGACCTAGCAGCTTCTACATTAAGGGATCCCAAGGCATGGAATATGATATTCCAGAAGTCAAAGGAACTAGGACTAAAATCAAGAATCACCTACCCAGCAAAACTGAGTATAATACTTCAGCGAAAAAAAATGGTCTTTCAATGAAATAGAGGACTTTCAAACATTCTTGATGAAAAGACCAGAGCTGAAAAGAAAATTTGACTTTCAAACACAAGAATGAAGAGAAGCATGAAAAGGTAAACAGCAAAGAAAAGTCATAAGGGACTTACTAAAGTTGAACTGTTTACATTCCTACATGGAAAGACAATATTAGTAACTCTTGAAACTTATCAGTATCTGGGTACTGGGTGGGATTACACACACACACATGCATATTCACATGTACATACACATAGAGACAGAGTGCACAGAGTGAATTGAAGAGGATGGCATCATATCTTAAAAAAATGAAATCAAGCAGTGAGAGAGAAATATATTGGGAGGAGAAAGGGAGAAATGGAATGGGGCAAATTATCTCTCATAAAAGAGGTAAGCAAAAGACTTCTTAGTGGAGGGAAAAAGAGGGGAGGTGAGAGAAAAACATGAAGTTTACTCTCATCACATTCCACTAAAGGAAGGAATAAAATGCCCACTCATTTTTGTATGAAAACCTATCTTACAATACAGGAAAGTGGGGGATAAGGGGATAAGCAGGGTGGGGGGGGATGATGGAAGGGAGGGCATGGGGAGGAGGGTGCAATTTGAGGTCAACACTCATGGAGAGGGACAGGATCAAAAGAGAGAACAGAAGTAATGGGAGACAGGATAGGATGGAGGGAAATATAATCAGTTCTTACACAACACTACTATTATGGAAGTCATTTGCAAAAGTACACAGATTTGGCCTATATTGAATTGCTTGCCTTCTAAAGGGAAGGGGTGGGGAGGGAGAGATGAAGAGAATTTGGATCTCAAAGTTTTAGGAACAACTGTCGAGTACTGTTCTTGCCACTAGGAAATAAGAAATAAAGGTAAAGGGGTATAGGATGGAAACAAGGGCAGAGAGGGATGATAGAAGAGAGGGCAGATTGGCACACAGGGGCAATTAGAAGGCTCGGTGTTTTGGGGTGGGGGGAGGGGACATAAGCGGAGAAAATTTGGAACCTAAAATTTTGTGAAAATGAATGTTAAAAGTTAAATAAATAAATAAAGGAAAAAAAAATAAACAAAAAAACCAAAAAAATAGAGAAATGTACTGGGAGGAAAAGAAAGGAGAGGTAGGATGGGATAAATTATCTCACATAAAAGACACCAGAAAAAGCTTTTGAAGTAGAGGAGAAAAGAGGAGAGTTGAAGGGGAGTGAGTGAAACTTAACTCTCATCAGAATTGGTTCAAAGAGCAAAAAACACATTCAGTTGGGTATAGAAATCTATCTTACTTTACAGGAAAATAGAAGGGAAAGGAGATAAGAGAAAGGGAAAGGAGGGGAGTGATAAAAGGGAGGGCAGATTGGAGGAAAGGTAGTCAAAAACAAAATACTTTTGAGAAGGGAGAAGGTGTAATGAGAGAGAGAACAGAATAAATGGAGGGTTGTAGGATGGAGGGAAATTTGTTTAGTAATAGAAGCTGAAAAAATTTTGAAGCAAGTTTCTCTGATAAAGCCTTCATTTCTCAAACATATAGAGAACTGAGTCAAATTTATAAAAATAAGAGTCATTCCCCAATTGATAAATAATCAAAAGATTTGATCAGTTTTCAGATTAAGTAATCAAAACTATCTATAGCCATATCAAAAAAAATAGCTCATTATTGATTGGAGAAATATAATCTTAAAAAATCTGAAGTATGATCTCATACCTATTAGATTGACTACTAAGAAAGAAAAGGTAAATGACAAGTGCTGGAAGGTACTTGGGAAAAATGAGACTTTAATGCATTCTTAGTGGATTTGTGAATTGATTCAACTATTCTGTAGAGCAATTTGACACTATGCCCAGAGGGCCATAGAGCTATGTATATCCTTTGACCTAGCAATACTACTACTAGGTCTGTATCCCAAAATAGATAAAAATAAAAAGGAAAAGGATCTATATGTACAAAAATATTTATAGCAGCTCTTTCCTTGGGGTTAAGAATTAGAAGTTGAGGGGATGCATGCATTGATGCAAAGTACTGGTTACAAAGTAGCAGCACTATTGTAAGAGGATCAGCCATGAATGACTTAACAATTCTCAGCAATGCAGTGATCCAAGACAACTCTGAAAGACTTAGAATAAAAAATACTTTCCATTCCCAGACAAAGACCTGATGTTCTGAATTCAGATTAAAACATATTTTATTTACAGATTGAAGCATGCTTTTTAAACTTCATTTCATTTACTTTATTTTTAAGTTTTTTTTCCGTTTGTTTTCTTTCACAACATAGCTATTGTCAATATGTTTTGCATGACTACACATTTATAACCTATATGGAATTGCTTGGCTCACAACTGGGGTGGGGAGGGGAGGGAGGAGACTAGATCGTTTGGAACTCAGAGTTTTCAAAACCAATGTTAAAATTGTTTTTACATGTAACTGAGAATATTAAATGCTAAATAAAAGCTTAAAAAGAGTCTAAGGATGAAGTTATGAAAGTCTGTATCAGAGTGGTAGCAGTGTAAAAAGAAATGAATGGGTATGCAGAAGAGATGTTATGAAAGTATATTGGCAGGATTTAGCAGCAGATTGTATATGGGAGATAATATAGTATTAGGAGTCAGGAATGACACCCAGGTTCTGAGCCTAGATGACTACAATAATAGCATTGAAATTTGGCAATAGCATTGAAATTTGACAGTAGCATTGAAATTTGAAATAGGGAATAATTTATAGGGAAAGATAATGAATTCAGTTTGGAAATGACGTTTAATATGGTACGAGATATCTATTTCAGTATGTTCAATAGGCAGTTGGAGATGCAAATATGGAAGTCAGCAGATCTACTGGATAACTAGTTTTGAGAATTCCCTACACTGAGATAGTATTTGAAACCATGGGAGCACATGAGATCACCAAGCAACATAGAATATCTGTATACAGAAAAAAAAAAAAGAAAAGCCCAAGAGAGATATTTTGTGGAAGGGGTATATGGGAATCGGTTCATAGCAGCTTATGAGAACTGATTGTTAAATTTTTGGTATGAGCACTTCCTCCATGAAAATTGTCAAATGCTATAAATCATCATTGACACATTGTTTTGTTCATTTTCTTGACTTAAGAAAGTGATGGAGAAAATGTTAATAAAGCAGATTAAATTTAAAATTGTGTAATGTATACTTTTATGAAAAACCAGTTATTACATATTTACCAGCTCACCACTACTTTGTAGATATGTATGATTACTGAGCACAGCCTGGGTGAAGATCCATTAAAATATATTGAAAAGGAGTGATCAGTTAGTGAGGAGAACTAGGAGAGAAGAGTATAACAAAAACTTGGAGAGAAGATCATAACAAGGAGATGGTAGTGATCAGCAGCTTCAAAGGCAGCAGAGAAGTCAAAAAGAATGACAACTAGCAAAAGCCATTAAAGCCTACAATTATGAGATCTTTTGGCAACTCAGGAGAGAATAGTTTGAATGATGAGGTAGGAAGCAGACTGTAGAAACTTAAGAGAAGAATAAGAGGAAAGAAAGTGAAGACATTTTTTGGAGATAAACTTCTAAAGATTAGCCACAAATGGGTGGGTGTGTTCATGCTTCATTTCTGAAGAAGACCATGCCATCAGAGAAATAATGACATGACTTGAACTTGACTTTGTTTTGAGTGAGGGAGGGTTGTGCAGGTCACCAGCCTCACTTTTCCTCCAGAACCATCTAAATCCAGTGACCGGATATTCATCAAGATGACTGGAGATGACCCAGGATGAGGCAAGTGGGGTTAACTTACTTGCCCAAGGTCACACAGCTAGTGAGTGTCAAGTGTCTGAGGTGAATTTGAACTCAAGTCCTCCTGAGTCCTATATTGGTGCTCTATCCACTGCACCACTTAGCTGCCCAGCCACAAATGAAAGGAGAAAATGTAGAGAAGGAATAGACAGATTAAGTGAGGAATTTCTAAGGATAAAAGAGACATGATAATGTTTGTGTTGTGTTCATCCTTCACTGCTGAAGAAGACCATGCCATCAGAGAAATAATGGCATGACTTGCACTTGACTTTCAGTGAGGGAGGGCTGTGCAGGCCGCCAGCCTCACTTCTCCTCCAGAGCCATCTGAATCCAGTGACCAGATATTCATCAGGATGACTGGAGATAACCCAGTATGCAATAGGAAACATTAGCCCCTTTAGTCCAAGGTCTATTCGGGAACTCACTTAGGGTGAGTCAATGACCATCCCAGGCTACTTCTTAAAGAGGCTTATTCACTGCATGTTTATAGGCAGTAGTTAAATAGTCAATAGCCTGGATGATGACTGAAAAAGAAGAGAGTGAATGATAGATGGGTCAATCTGCTAGAAAATATGGGATAGAATGAGGTCTTGTGCATATGTAAAGGGGTTTGCTTTGGTAAGAGAGGCCACCTTTCATGTAAGACAGGGGTGAAGGAGGATATGACTGAATTCATCTGAAGATGTGATATGGAAAGGAGGAGAGAGGGTGCTTTTGAGAAATATTCTCAACATTTTTTTCCATGAAATTTGAGTCAAGATTCTCAGGGTGGGGGATGTAGACCTATGGGTAATTTAAGAAGATGTAAACAGGTTGAAAAGAACTGCATTAGGGAGTGGAATCAAGAGTCAATTTAGAGAGGTGTAACAGGATTACCTTGTCACTAACTGAGATTATGTAACATAAAACTGGGGTGGATCCAATCAGCACTGTTTTATGCTTTTTTCCATCTTTATTTTGAATAAGAGTAAAAGTAACAGATGGTGGGAATAACACAAAACAAAGTCTTGGCAGAGAAAGAACAGTGATAGAATAAAGGGGCAAAGGATTTAGAAAAACAGAATAGGGTAAAGTTAAATTGGTTCACCATGGAGTCAAGATAGGGAAGGATGGAGATGAAAACCACTGCAAATTTGATGGTCTGAAAAAGTACTGAGGGATTGAAGGTTTGGAGGTCAAAGTAAATTCTCACACTGAATTCAGAGGTCAACATTCATATGAATTTATGGGCAAAGTCCTTAACTCTTTTTGAATAATCACTTTTATTGACCTCTCCTAAAGATCATGTCTTAATGTTGTTTGACTTGTCAATGAAAGAAAAGTATTTGGATGGTAAAGATATCTTAGGAAGTCAAAAACAAAATGAAATGTCCCTTATATACCAATAGATTTGTATCCATATTTTCCCCAGTATTAAAGAAAAGGAAAATAATATAGGTGCCTCTCAATAGAGGAATGATTAAATAAATTGTGCTCCATGAATGTAATACCAAGTTACTGCTCCCACCCAAAAAATAATGAACTAAAATGGAAATATTTATATGAACTGAGGCAGAGTGAATTAATCAGAATAAGTAAAAAATATAAACAATTACTAAAGCAATGTAAATAGAAAGATCAATTAAAAATGAAGTGGGATGTCATAATTATGATGACCAATTTTGGTCCAAGAGAAGGGTTGAGAAAATGCATTTCTCTCTTTGCAAAGGTGAGATACAATGGATGTCAGTTCGGTATGTACTCTCAGATAGTTTAAAAATTGGTTTTGTTTGTGGTTCCCCCCCTTTTTTGTACAATTTATGTTTCCCTTGTTAATTCAGTCTGGAGGGATATATTCATAAGAAAAGATTATTCACAAATAAAAGATATGAAGAAAAGTATAAAAAAAGAAAATCTCAGGAGATTTTGACCAAGCATTGTCCTTCTTGCCTATGCAATCTATTGCTATTTCACTATTTTGCCATCTATCTCTGAACTACTATGAAGATGCTTGTTTCCAAAATTGTGATGATGCTAATCTTAACCAAATTTAAGTCATCTTGATTTGATTTGTTGTTGTTATTTTTTTCTTGTTGTTGCTTTTTAGCAATAGTTCCAAAGACTGCTGATAGCAGATGCATCCATTCTAAATAGAAATAAGGAAATAAAGCTTTCACTCTTCCCCTTGTGATTCCATCTAGCCAATCACTATACTAGAACCCTGAGAATTAGAAAAGTAAAATGTTCCCGGATGAGCATCAGAGATAATGCATTTTGTGTATAAAAAAGGAAGCCTGGAAAGCCTTCTCTGATACTCACATCCCACCCTTGGGTGGTAATCCCCTGTCATGCATCTGGGGCCTCGCATCCTTCACAAACTGATCTTGAAATCTACTCCAAGAACTCGAGAAAATATAGAAGAAAGAACAGTTAATAGAGGATAAAAACAAAAAAAAAATCTACTGACTAGAAGAATAATGTCATCGCTGCATAAGATATGAAGAGCCTGAATTTGGTGAGAAATGCTAAAGATACGATGTGTTTGTATATGTGTATGTGTGGTTCTTTTAGCTGTGTTGTGGAAAAGAAGAAAATCAAAGAAGGGGCAAGATTACTACTCAGTTGGAAGAGATGATGACAATAAGAAAATTAGAAAAAAAATAAGATTTACCCACCACATTTTATTTATTTCTGAACCAACAAGTTTGAATTTTAGCCTGAAAATTTGTTAGTAGTGATTTTATACTGAAGATAAATATATTGTAGGGAAGCAAGCTGAACTATTGAAGGGTACTGAGAGGCCAGTGGTCAGATGGTTTTATGGAGCTGTCATAAATGATCTTTGAAAAATAATAAAGAATGGAAGAAGTGTGACAGAATCTGAGATAGAATCTGTATTCTCAGTTTTCACAAAAAAAGTAAAAAATGGAGGCTTCAAACTATAGGTCATTGGATTTGTGTATTATTCCTGACAACATTCTAGAACCTATTGTTAAAAGGATGGTTAGTGTACATCTAGAAAAGGAAGCAATTATCACAAAGTGCCAAGGCTTCATCAAGGATTTATTATGATAGAATTAACTCGTTTCTTTTTATTTCTTGGTCGAGATTACTAGGCTGATAGATCAGAAAACTGCTGGAATATTGTTTACCTGTATCTTAGGAGAGCACTCAACAAAATTTCACATGTAATTTTGTAGAATATATGAAAAAGATAAGAGCTAAAACTAGTCTACGCTATTTCCAAACTGGTTGAAAGAATAGCCCTACAGAATAGATATTAATGATCTGTAGTCAGCCTATGGACAGGTGCCTTAGGGTTCTGTGCTTGGCTCACTTTTGCATTTTTTTTTTTATTAATGCCTTAGCTCAATGCTGAGCTGTCCTGCTTATTGCTTCCTACCACATTTAAGCCTGGTGCTATGCATTCATTAATTCAATTCTCTGCCAGCTCCACTCTGGACTCTCTAGACTAGAACTCTTCCAAGTCTAGAAAGGCCTCTCACCTTGGGAGATCCTTCTCTCCCGATAGCGCCTTTGTCTGATTGGTGAGTTCTCCCCAGAACCACTATTTTGAACAAGTGCCCACACCAGCCATGCTCACTTGAAACTTCATTCATTTCATGATTCCACAGACTACTTCTTGTTTTTGCCTCTACTATTTGTATATATCCCCCCTTCCCTCTTAGATTTTCAGTCCCTTTTTATACATTTTCTCTCACCACTACACTGCAAGCTATTTAGGGGAAAGAATTCTTTTTTTTTTCTTTGCTTATATTTGTGTATGCTATATTTAACACAAAGCCTGGTGCTTATTAAAGGCTTAATAAATCCTTCTTGACTTGACTACATTCCCTGGCCATCTTCAGCTGGAAGCCTTGCTGCTGAACTCTTTTATTGCTCCCCACTCTCAATCTCTCCATGTCCTTTCTACTTCTTGACCAATAATAAAATCAAGTCTGACATTGATCTGGGAAAGTGTGAATCAGCTTACACCCCTCTGTTTCTATAAACTTCCAAACTTAAATATTTCCCTTTGGTAACTATTCCCTATTGTTTCCAGATTAAAATATAAAGCAGGAACTCATCTTGGCTTTTACATTTCTATATCCAGATTTGATACAATACTCTGCATATAGTGAGCACTTGATACATTTGAAGAAATTAATTGGTTAATCCATTCATTATTATTATGTGGTAGCATCAAATATAGTTGATTCTCAGAGTTTGATCATAGAAGTGAGAAGAAATGTCTTTTCAAGATGTAGACAAGTTGTTCGTTTCATTATGTATCTATTTTACTCTCACTGGACAACTCCCCTTTTTCCTACTCATAGGAATTCTTGTATCCCTCTCCCCTTTAAAATTTAAGCTCCTTGAAGGCAAGAGATATTTAATTTTCATGCTTATATTCACAGGAATTTGACCATATTGTAGATATAATCTTGCTAATTTGAACTAAACCAATAAAATTAGTCAATTCAATCCAAATTGATGACCTCTTATACTGCAAGTCTGAGGCTAATAAATGCCTTGAATATGAATGTTCAGAGCTACAACAAGCCTAAATATGATCCATTGTCTGCTCCAAGTTTATTACCAATCTGGAGAATTGGTGGGAGTGTGGGAAGGAATCACCAGGCTGCCTAAGGTGGGCTGGAATGAACCCAGAATGGAAACAAAGTAGATTCAACATTCTGTGTCATAAACAACTGTGCTGGGCATGTGAGTGGCTGCTGTACTTCCAATCTAGAAGAGATAGGTAGACCCAGTCTCAAAACAAACAAGTTTGATGGCCATTGTGATAATATAAACTGACTATCCCTGAACATATCAACTCTCAATTAGTTGTTAGTAGGCTTAAATTTTTATTCTTAATGTACAGAGACAGCAATAATAATCTTTTATTCCTATATCATAAAATTTTCAAAGCATTTTAGCATACATTTTTCCATTATTCCTCAAAATTGTTTTGTGCTTTATGGTAAGGTAGTCCTCCCACCCCATTTGACAGAAAAGAAAACTGAGTTCTGTGAAGCTTATTAACTGGGGATGGAAGGAAAGAAGGGAAATAAATATTTATAAGCACCTTCTATGTGCCAGGCTCTGTGCTAAGCAGTTTATTAATATTATCTCTTCTGATCTTGCATAAGCAAAATATAGTAAGGAAGCTGTAGAATTAGTCCCAGGATTCAATTTAATAAAAATAGAAGTGCCTACTGTTCGCCAGACTTAAACCCACTTTAATTGTTTTTATTATGAACTTAAATACTAAGCACAAGGATTTCAATACACAAACAAGAGAAATAATAAACTATATGTGTGCATGTACACAGAAAACATGATGAAGAATATAGGAAAAAAGTCTAAAAAGTGAACTATTGTATATGGTTTTGTATATGAAACTTAAAATACGTAAAATTCCATTCCCTTATTCTCTCCTAGACCACATTTCCTTCCAAAGTTCAGGCTTCTCCTGCCATCTCTTGTTTAACTATGCCAAACTACTCTCCCTAGGGTCATCCAACCCCTGAGGACACAGGAGCATTATTTGGTCCCAACATGCATCTGAGACAACTGATTAATTTATTTTTTTCCATTTCAGTCACTTTCCCAAATAGCATCTGCCAAAGAACAGCAGGACAGAGTTCCAAAAGATAAACATCAGCATTTACATGTTTTTCTCTGTAAAAGGAGAGAAATAGAAAAGTTATGAATTTGGGGGGGTGTCTGCTTTCACACAGTGATAACTTCATCTTTATTACAAATTCTCATTGTAAAAATGAAGGATAGTATCATAGAGAATGTACTGTCCCCCATTTTTGCTGACGTGGTGAAAGATAACAAACAAAATTCCCAAATGCCACAGTGGACCCTTTTCTATTCTGCTGATAAAAGCTCTCAATATTTCCAGGATAAGAGGAAGATACTCTCTTATCTCTTTTAAAGATATCAAATATATGTGTTTGGCAATGGCAGTGGGGGGCAGAGACGGGGAGAAAATTATTTCTTGGGAGGAGGGGACCACAGTGCTTTTGATTGAAAGAGAAATGGATTGTAGATTGAGGAGCCTCAGCGAAATATAGTTTCTCTGAAGGCAAACAGCTATAGCTTTTTAGAGAATTATCTTTCCTTAACATGTTGATAAACTTCTCTAGAAAAGGAGCTGCTTTGCGTCTTTAGTGGTTTAATTTCCTCTAATCATCTTTCATGGAGCAATTTACGCACATAGTTACTCCAGGTATTTTTTAAGTGGAGTTTGAATTACTTTTGTACCACCAAATGTAAAGAAAAAATAAAATAAAAATTTTGAAAACTTCATTTTTGCCATCATTGTGGCTTCCCACTGCCTGTTTGGAATGGAAACTTCTCATTTTAATCCTGTTTAAACCACATTTGCAAATGTGCACTAAAATATAGATTTTAAACTCTTAGGAGGAATTGGAAGATGCTGTTGAGCAGAGCAAAGTATATTCATCATCTAACCAAAAGAAAAGAACTTTGGAGGGGAAAAAAATAATCAAATGGCAAGACTTTGAAGAATCTACTAGTTATTTTTTCCACTTCAATGATTTTAGATGTCCCCACCAAATTGAAACACCATTTTCTGAACAATAATGTAGTACATTTTTGACATCACAAAAGAATGTTTTTAAGGCATAAAAAATACATTTCCCTTATGTAATCAAAAACAAAAACTCTGTAAATTATAATGCAATGAACAGTCCAATTCCTGTATTGAATATATTGGAGCAGTATGTGCTGATTAAGCTCTTAGTCATTTATGGTAAATGTCTAATGAAAGCTTTTTGAATCTGGTTTAACCCATATTAAATGCCCTAGTGGTGGCCCTCGAATTAAAAAGAGAAGAAGAAAATTAATCCTACTCTTTGTTCCCTTTATACATTTTAAAAAATTATGCTGTATCCTTCTAATGCATTTATGTCTCCGACAAAATGCCAAATGGTTTGATCCTTTCAACAAAAAAGGAAGGAACATATTTGCACATTAAAATGTAAAGAGATTCAACAATGCAAGCATAGTGTTTTCCAGATGATGTGTTTTCTATGTTTCTTAATAACTCTGCATGGTGATTTCTGCTTTATATGTAAGTAGACTTTATGGAAGGTTTGCAAAGTTGTCCCTCATCTTTCCCTTTGTCGTCTTCTCCAGTACTGTGAAAGTCTGAGGAGGAGGAGTATCTGTACATTCATACATTAATAGTTCAGCTGCTTTAACATAGTGATTTGCAAGTTGATAGGGGCATTTGCTAGGAAAAGTAAGGATCTTGTGATTCAACCCACACCCTTTGCTATGGAGCCCTTTTACTTAAGGAAAGGGGGGAGGAAGACAGGAAATGCTATAGCATCTCATTAGAAAAACCTTAGGGGAGAGTTAGACTTGCTGTCAGGAAAAGAAGAAAGTCCTAGGAGGGTTGATAGGTGACACGATCTAAGCCTGTTTAACATTGGGATGGTATACAGAGCACTCACAACCGTATGCTGGACCATAGTCACCTAGCTCACAAAACTTTTCCTCCTTATTCTTTTCTTTTAGGAGTAAAACAGTGTATGTGACTCAGTGTTTTTGTTAATGGTGGAGCTTTATCTGATCAGGGAAAGGTTTTGAATTAATCCCATTGTATATGTAGACTCAACTAAATAGCTAAAACAGGTCTTGTGGGCTTCAGTTCCCATTGCTGAATTTACCACTAATTCCAAGGAATCTTTCTTAATTGACAGTTGTATGTTACATATGTAGCTGATAGCTCACAGAGTAAAGTATCATCTAGAATCTGTTCCACAGTGGAAAGCAAAGATTAGCAGGGAAGGAGAACCTGCAGCCTTGATGCCACATGTACCCTTTTGACTAGAAGGACATGTAGTCCTTGGGTGCAGCCTTTTGACTGAGTCTAACTTTTACAAAACAAATCCTTTTATTAAGGGAATTTGTTGTGTGAAGTTTGGATTCAGTAAAAGGGCTGCATTTGACAACTACATGTGGCCTCAAGGCCACAGGTTCTCCACCCCTGGGATAGAGAATACTATGGGATGAGAAAAAAGTTAGATTAGAGGAGGAATCAGACAGCCTAGTCAGGGGCTTTTCCCACCTGCACTTTCCTCACTTGTAAAATTTAAATATCCCTTCAAGGTACCTTCCTTTGCTTTTTTTACCACAACTCTGACAGGTAGATTTTTCAAGTTCCCTAGTATTAGTGCTATTTTATGAATTGCTGAAGTGAAGGTCACAGAAATGGAAACAAAGGTTGGACCCAAAACTTAGGCCTAAATTGTGATGTCATTGCTTTTCCAGTATATGATGTGATTTTATGTCTTAAAGTTAGAAGATATTCCTATCCTGAAGACTCATGGAAAAGAATGCAACCGTTACATTCCAAAAAACACTCCTCACCAGAAATAGAATAAAAAAATAAAATAGAATATGACTCAATAGTATTGTTGAACTTTATGTGCTTTCCAAAGCCTTGATCATGTGGATTTGGTAAAAGTGTTGGTAAAGAGATGTAAGCAGCCCCAACAAGAAGAATCTCAGAAATTGTGAGACCATGAGTTATATGGACTATTTATTTTTCTGACAGCAGAAAGCTTTTGTAATCACCACCATCTTCATCCCCAATACTCATAATCTCCAAACTCTAGTGAATGATAAGCTATCAAAATGCATAGTTCGAGTAGAGTAAATTAAAATATGAGAAAGCAAAGTAAGAATGATGTCATGCCTATTATTTTATCTGCTACCAGAGTTGTCCAAAAGATGGTTTAGTGAGTCTATAAATGAACTTACATACTCTCATTCAATTACAAAAAAAAACAAAAAACAAAAAACATTGTATTTACCTGCTTACTATTTCACAGAACATATCTAAAATAATAGCAGAGTGGTTACTAGGCATCAAGCTCTTTCTCTCTGAGTCCCAACAAAAATGATGAAAAGGATGTAATAAGTGATAAATTAAAACATTATTTTATTAATTTTTACAGTAAAATGTCTTTTATTTATATCATTTTATTTAATATTTTCTAAACAATGATCTTGTGGGATAGTTAGTTTAATATTATTATACTAATTCCAACAATAAGAAAACTAAGGCTCCAAGAGATTAAGAGATTTGTCCAAAGACCTAACTAACATATGCTAGAGAAAAGATTTATACTCTAACCTTCCTATCACTTGACTTACTTGGAAATTTGGGTATCAAGTTTTAGGTTTTATAAGTAAATAGCCCTAAAACACTTGAGGTGAGTGGTAGTTGTGACAGTTAAAGAATGAAGATATCTCAGAAAATTCATCCCTAATATGAAGAATTGAATCATGATAATAACACTATTAAGGGGTTAGTTAATTCTAGAAACCTCCCCATACTGCCAGTCTCACCTTGATACACTAATACCAAAACTTTCAAGATAGCCTGTGTTCATATTGTTACAGAACTCCTAATAAAGTAGCATCTGCTAAAGTACTAAGGAATTGTCTGCAAATATTTGAAAAAAGATCATTGGAGAAGAAAATGGTTAACACAAATAAGTCCATGTTTAATGGCAAGATATTAAAACCTATAGCAGATCAGTATTAGGCAAAATTTTGTCTAGCAGTGACTTTTTGCACAGTCCTCTAAAAATATCACACAAATAGGCATGTACTTGGTTGATCTTTGTACAAGGCCACTGCTAATCTTATGGGCCAGATATTCCTTAAATCTTTTAGTACTTTTGAAGTTTAGGTACTGTTTGAAATAATTTGATTTCCATATTTCTCAATAACTTTTAATTTCATTCAATGATTTCTTCTCTAAGCTGAGACACAATTGCCACCACGATTCATCTTATTAGATGGAGATCCCTCCAGTTAGATGAAGGGAAAGACTCATGAAGAAAGGTCAATGAGTTATTGACTCAAGGATATCAAGAAGATTAACATGGGTGATATCACCAGATGTTTATTACAAAACAATTGATATAATCTCCCCTTACAATCTGAATAACAGAGAAATCTTTAGTTCAACTATCCTAAGTTCCATTGCTGGAACCCTGGCCTAAAGCCCCTGGGGGAATTGAGGAGCTGATCTGAATCTCAAACCTAAGTGGGCGCCCTGGGATGAGGAAGAGTGCTTACTGGCATGGTGGAGCTGGTGGAGGCTCTGAAGAGGGAATCTTGCCCATAGACCAGGGCTCAGGTCAGGAGAGGAATAAACTCCTCTCCTTTGATTGTGTCATTTTGAAGGAATTGATAACTTACAGGTCCCCAGAGTTACCCTTCCTTTGACAAAGAACTCAAAAGTTCTTTGGGAAAAATGTCCAAAAAAGGAAAAAAGAATTATACAATAAAAGATTACTTTCCGGGTGAGGTATTTTCTTCCATTCTTTCAGAGGAGGAGGTACCTTCAAGGGAAGACCTAAAATTCAAGACTTCTGCATGAAAAACCTCCAAAATAAATATTCAATGATCTCAGATCATGGAAGACCTCAAAAAGGACTTTGAAAATCAAGTAAGAGAGGTGGAGGAATAATTAGGAATAGAAATGAGAGCAATGCAAGAAAATCATGAAAAACAAGTCAACAGTTTGCTAAAGGACACCCCAAAAAATGCTGAAGGAATTAACACCTTTAACAATAGACTAACTCAAATGGCAAAAAAGGCCCCAAAAGCCAATGAAGAGAAGAATGCTTTAAAGAGGAGAATTAGCCAAATGGAAAAGGAGGTTCAAAAGCTCACTGAAGAAAATAATTCTTTAAAAATTAGAATGGAGCAGATAGAATATAATGAATTTATGACAAACCAA
The DNA here is from genome assembly GCF_028372415.1 of Notamacropus eugenii. Taxonomy (NCBI): domain Eukaryota; kingdom Metazoa; phylum Chordata; class Mammalia; order Diprotodontia; family Macropodidae; genus Notamacropus; species Notamacropus eugenii. The sequence goes on from NC_092875.1 coordinate 334,881,865, forward strand.
GAAATTACAAAGCAAAATCAAAGGAATGAAAAAATAGAAGACAATATGAAATACCTCACTGTAAAAACAACTGACCTGGAAAATAGATTCAGGAGAGATCATTTAAAAATTATTTTTCTATCTGAAAACTACAGTCAAAAAAAGCTTGGACATCATCTTTCATGAAATTATCAAGGAAAACTGCCCTGATATTCTGGAACCAGAGGGTAAAATAAATATTGAAAGAATTTACTGATCACCTCCTAAAAGAGATGCAAAAAAAGAAAAACTCTTAGGAATATTGCAGCCAAATTTCAGAGTTCCCAGGTCAAGGAGGAAATAGTGCAAGCAACCAGAAAGAAACAATTCAAATATTATGGAAATACAATCAGGATAACACAGGATCTGGCAGCTTCTACATTAAGGGATTGAAGGGCTTGGAATACGATTGTAAGGGGCACTGACAGCCACGCGATCTGGGATGCCACACTGACGGACATCAGGTAAACTGAGTCTGGTGCAGGGAAGGGTGAACAAGATGGCGCTGGAAGGGATGGCCCCACCCCTGGTTTGTTTTTGTCACTATAGTTCCAGCTTGTGTTCATTACCATAGCTTCGGGTTTGTTTGTGTGTGTTACCAGGTTCACTGGGCTAACTGGCAAAGACTATATAATCAGAGTGCTTGCTTGAATAAATCGGAGTTGCTTCATGACCCACTCTCCCGCCTCATTCTTTTGCTCACAAACTCCACAGGAAGACAAGCAGCCTGCTGGTCAAGCATAAGACTTGCTCCTCTCAGTAAGCTATACTGTCACTATAGCATACGATATTCTAGAAGTCAAAGGAACTAGGACTAAAATCAAGAACTGGGAAATACAAAATACAGGTAATGGGCTAAAAAAAATCTATCTTGTCCTGCAAGAAAAGAGAGAAGATGGGAATAAGTCAAGGTAGGGGTGTGATAGAAAGAAAAGTAGATTGGATGAAGGGGTAATCAGAATGAACGGTGTTTTGGGGTGGGGAGAGGGGAGAGATGGAGAGAAAATTTGAAACCCAAAATTTTGTGAAAATGAATGTTGAAAACTAAAATTAGATAAATAAATTGGGAAAAAAAATTAATTATCTCCTTCATCAAACCCAGGCCTGCTTACCAGAGCAAGGAGGGACCCTAGCCTTCAGTTAAAAAAAGAAAAACAAAAACAAAAAACAAAAAATAAGCAAATTCCACTCACCCAATGGTACATGGAATGTGTGCACACATGGAGACAACAAGAAATCCAGCAGACCTAAAAGATGAAAAACTGTTTTTGAAAGAGAACTCAGCAGGTATTGTTTCCAAATAGCAGCCCTTTAAAACAAGACTGGCAAATGAATGACCTTACCAAAGTCAGAGCTAGATACATGTTTTTCTAGAGTGACCACAGTGATGAGGAATGCTATGAAGCTGAAGTAAGTTTCATAATCAAATCAAGTCTAGTCAACAAGCTTGAATACTTCCAAAAGTAGTGAAAGACAAGTCAAAGACAATGGATTGCCACTTCCACCTAAGTGCCATACCACCATAATCAGTGTGTTTGCTCCCATAATTATGAATTCTGATGAGATCAAAGAAACATTTTACGAAGACCTGGAGATCTCCATCATCAAGGTGCTGAAAGAGGACAAGTTTGTAGTTCTGGGTGACTTTAAATCCAGAACAGGCAGAGTGTGAAATGGATCTAGAAACAGCAAAAACAATGGCCACTTACTATTGAAGACTTGTGCATCTCATGACCTTATCATCAATACTTCTCCATTTACCTAAATGGATTAATGGATATACTCTCACAGAAACACTGACTTTTAACAGACTTTTTAAGGAGAAGAGGCAGACAAGATTTGAGAATAACAAAGGTAACATATGATACAGAGGGCTGAACCAGTCATGGATTTATCCTTTCCAAGCTAAATATGTACCTTGAACAAAATTAGTAGCCACAAGACAAGATTAGAAGATTCAACTTCAACAAATTAGAGTACTTTTCCATGTGTGAAAAGCTTTTTGATGACTTTGAGAGAAAGCTGAGCCAATAAATTGGCAAAATAAAATGGAGCAGGAAATGAGTAGGAAATTTTTAAAGATTTTGTATACAACACCACATTTACTCATCTGGGTCAGAACATTCACAAACATCAAGAATGATTTCACAAAAGTGAGGTGAAAATTCAGAAGCTGCTAAATGAAAAATGACAGCTATGCAGAGTTTATCAGCAGAATATATCCTCTGTTTCTAAAAAGTTGTTAACTCCATCAAAAGTAAAGTGTGAGTGAAGCTTAGAGAGATGCGGGATTCATGTCTTAGTAAGAAGGCAGATCAGATTCAGTTTTACACTGAGAGTAACAGTTCAAATTTCTTCTACAGTGATCTGAAGTACATATATATATGTATATATATGCATATATATTGTATATATATGTATGAATATATTGTATGCGTATAAATATATGGGCCAGAGACCTTTGGTGAATCTCAACTATTCAGTGCTGATGGAATCCTATTGATTAGTGATGAGGGCATGACCTTGGAGAGATGGGTTGAACATTTCCATAGTGTTCTCAACAGACTGTCATCAATTAGTGCTAAAGACAATCAAGGGCAAAGTCAATCCCTTTCTAGCTGAACTTCCAATTACAGAAGAGGTTTTGAATATTATTAGGTTCCTCTTGTGGAGCAAAGCACCTGGTCCTCATTCTATTCTAACAGAGATTTATGAGGCAAGAGATCCACTGTTCATACAAAACTGATTGAAATCTTTCAGGTGATATTGCAAGAATAGACTATCTTCCAGGAGATCAAGGAAATATCCATTGTCCATCTCTATTAAAGAAGAGTAATCAGTTTGTCCTGTCATAATTTCAAGGTTGCCATTGCTGGCAAGATTCTTGCCTGAAGCCTCCTTAATCAGCTGAACCTTCAGCTGGAAGAGGGTCATTTATCAGAAAGGCAATGTGACTTCAGAAAGGGTAAATGAATGTTCAACATGGCGTTGTTTCCTGTCTGAAAACTTTAGCAGAAATGCCAGAAACAGAACAGAGGATTGTAAACATAGGTCTGTCGATACAACAAAGGCTTTTGATATTGTTAATCAAGAGGACTTGTAGAAGGTCATGGTCAAATTTTCTTGGTGAGAGAAGTTCATTAGTATTGTGAATCAATTTCATATGTATATTTGCACAAGTTCATTAAGATACAGTTCTCTAGTGCTTTCCTAATGGAGTGAAGCAGGGCTGTGTGATTACCTCCATGATTGTGAGCATGACATTTTCAGCAATTCTGTCTGGCACCTTCAATGGGAATGAAAACAGTATCAACATCATCTGTAAAATATTTAACAAGAAAAGACTACAAGCTAAGACTAAAACTGAGGGAGAGTTGGTGTGCAACTGTTTATTTGCAGATAATTATGCAATCAATGTAGCCTTTCAGGCCAAGAGGCAAAAAAGTATGGATCAATTATCTTTCACTTCTCCTAATTTTGGTTTAAGAACGCAATCTTGCCCTACAGGACAAAAGAGAAGATGGGGATAAGGGAAGGGAAGGATGTTAGAAGGGAGGGTAGATTGGTGATAGGGGCAATTAGAATGCTTGGCGTTTTGGGGTGGGGGGAGGGGAGAAATGGGGAGAAAATTTGGAACCCAAATTTTGTGCAAATGAATGTTGAAAACTTAAATAAATAAATTTAAATTAAAAAAAAAAGAATACCAAGAAAATGGTGCTAGCATTGCACCATCCATGTACGGGACCCTTGGTTAAAACAAAAGGAGAAATATTGAATGCTATGGTTTTGTTCACTTACTGTGGCAGTGATCTTTCCACACACATACTTTGCCAGACTAGATTGGTATTTGGAAGGCTCTGAATGAAAATGTGGGACAGAAAAATTATTTAGCTGCCCACCAAACTAAAGGTCTCCAGAGTCATTGTGCTGACCTCTTTGTTGTATAGCTGTAACAGAATAACAGCACCATGTACCATGCCAGAAAATTGAACTAATTCCATTTGAACTGTCTTAGGAAGATTCTGTAGGTCACCTGGCAAGATAAGGTACCAGATACTGAGATCCTTTCTCAAGCTAAACTGCCAAACATACAAATTCTTATTGCATTATAAGTTAATTAAATCAAACATTTAAAGAACAGTTAATTCCAATACTATACAGACTATTTTTAAAAACTGGGGAGGAAGGAGTCCTCCCATATTCTTTCTATGATGCAAATATGGTTTTGATACCTAAACCAGGAAGAGACAAAACGGAGAAAGAAAATTATAGAGCAATTTCTCTAATGGATATAGATGCAAAAATTTTAAATAAGATTTTAGCAAAATGAGTACAGCATCTTATCACGAGATTAATACATTATGATCAGGTAGAATTCATACCAGGAATGCAGGGCTGGTTCAATATTAGGAAAACTATTAGCCTTATTGAAGATATAAACAATAAAAGCAACAGAAACCACATAATGATCTTAATAGTGACAGAAAAAGCTTTTGACAAAATACAACATCCATTCCTATTAAAAACACTGGAGAACATAGGAACTTTCCATAAAATAATAAGCAGTATCTACCTAAAACCTTCAGCAAGCATTATATACAATGCAGATAAGCTAGATGCATTTCCAGTAAGATCAGGGGTGAAACAAGGATGTCCATTATCACCACTATTATTTAATATGGTACTAGAAATGTTAGCTATAGCAATCAGACAAGATGAAGAAATTGAAGGAATAAGAATAGCCAAAGAACAAACTAAGTTATCACTCTTTACAGATGATATGATGATATACTTAGAGAATCCTAGAGATTCAAGTAAAACACTATGTAAAATAATAAACAACTTTGGCAAAGTAGCAGGTTGCAAAATAAACCCACACAAATCTTCTGCATTCCTATGTATTAGCAACAAAATCCAACAGCAAGAGATAGAAAGAGAAATCCCATTTAAAGCTAGGATAGACACCATAAAATACTTGGGAGTTTACCTGCCAGAACAAACCCAGGGACTGTATGAACACAATTACAAACCACTTTTTGCACAAATAAAGTCAGATTTAAGTAAGTGGAAAAATATCAGTTGCTCATGGGTAAGCCAAGCTTAAATAATAAAAATGACAATTCTACCTAAATTAATTTACTTATTTAGTGCCATACCAATTAAACTATCAGATAATTATTTTCTGAAGCTGGATAAAATAATATCAAAATTCATTTGGAAGAACAAAAATTCCAAAATATCAAAGGGACTAATGAAAAGAAATGCTAGGGAAGGTGGCCTAGTGCTACCAGATCTTAAATAGTATTATAAAGCAGCAATTATCAAAACGACTTGGTACTGGCTAAGAAACAGAAGGGTAGACAAGTGGAATAGATGTCACTCAAGACACAGTAGGCAAGGAATATAGCAACCTCCTGTTTGATAAACCCAAGGATGCCAGCTTCTGGGATAAGAACTCACTGTTCGACAAAAATTGTTGGGAAAACTGGATAACAGTGTGGTAGAAACTGAGCATGGAACAATTACTGACACCATACACATGAATAAAGTCAAAATGGATGCATGAGCTAGGTGGAAAGATTGATACCATGGACAAACTGGAGTAGAAAGAAATAGTGTATTTATCAGATTAATGGAGAAAGGAAGAATTTTTTTTACTAAAGAAGAGCTAGAAAGTATTATGATATGCAAGATAGATAATTGTGAATACGTTAAACTGAAAAGTTTTTGCACAACCCAACCGAACGCAACCAACATTCGGAGGGATGTAGTAAATTGGGAATGAATTTTTACAGCTAATCTCGGGGATAAAGGCCTCATTTCTAGAATATATAAAGAACTGAGTCAAATGTACAACAATACAAGTCATTCACCTATTGATAAACAGTCAAAGGACATGAACAGGAAATTCTCAGAGGAAGAAATTAAAGAGGGGGCAGAGCCAAGACAGACTAGAAAGACACACTTATGCAGGGTCTCCCCACACAGCCCACAAAATACCTGTAGAGAGGGACTCTCAACAAATTATGGAGCAGCAGAAGTGGAGAACAACAGAGTGGAGGAGATTTCATGCTTATGGTGACCTAAAAGGTCCATGGTTGCATTGGATGCGGAGTGGAGCCCAGCCCAGCCTTGGCCACGTGGCATGGTGCTACATGACTGTGGGAGGAGGACACCTCAGGGGCAGCATCTCCAGTCGCAGCAGTGGGTCCTCAGATCTCTCAACCCATAGGCACCAAAGGTCAGTGACAGGGTTTTATCAGCTGACAAGGAAGGGAGAAGGGCCTTCCCATAGCTCCAGCAGCAGGCAGCAGCCACAGAGGGTGCACAGCAGCCCATACAGACCGCTCATTGTTGGAGCATAAAAACCCCTGAGGGCACTGAAGAGCTGAGTCTTATGTCAGCCCTGGGTGGAGGCACTGGGCAAGCTGGTCTTTGTCTCACACTGAATGGCTGCCATGTCGATTCAGCTTATCTGAAAATCAGCCCCCAGTGCTGACTTGGTGGAAAAGGAGGCCAGGTGGCTGTGGAGAGGTAACTGCTAAGATTCTGGACATTAAAATCCCTCTCCATGTCCAGACCAGTACAAGCTTGATTGTGCCACCTTGGAGGAACTGAGATCTCACAGATTCCCAGAGTATATCCTACTCTTGACAAAGGACCCAAAAGTCAAGTAACTGGTTGGGAAAATGCCCAAAAAAGGGAAAAAAAAATAAGACCATAGAATGCTACTTTCTTGGTGAACAGATATCTCCTCCCATCCTTTCAGATGAGGTAGAACAATGCTTACCATCAGGGAAAGACATAAAAGTCAAGGATTCTGTATCCCAAACATCCAAAATAAATACTCAATGGGGTCAGGCCATGGAAGACCTCAAAAAGGATTTTGAAAATCAAGTTAAAGAGGTGGACGAAAAACTGGGAAGAAAAATGAGAGAGATGCAAGAAAAGCATGAAAATCAGGTCAACATCTTGCTAAAGGAGATCCAAAACAATGCTGATGAAAATAACACCTTGAAAAATAAGCTAACTTAATTGGCAAAAGAGGTTCAAAAAGACAATGAGGAGAAGAATGCCTTAAAAAGCAGAATTAACCAAATGGAAAAGGAGATTCAAAAGCTAACTGAAGAAAATAGTTCTTTCAAAATTAGAATGGAACAGATGGAGGCTAATGACTTTATGAGAAACCAAGAAATCACAAAACAAAACGAAAAGAATGAAAAACTGGAAGAGAATGTGAAATATCTCATTGGAAAAACAACTGACCTGGAGAATAGATCCAGGAGAGACAATTTAAAAATTATGGGCCTACCTGAAAGCCATGATCAAAAAAAGAGCCTAGACATCATCTTTCAGGAAATTATCAAGGAAAACTGCCATAATATTCTAGAACCAGAGGGCAAAATAAATATTCGAAGAATCCATTGATCACCTCCTGAAAGAAATCCAAAAAGAGAAACTCCTAGGAACATTGTGGCCAAATTCCAGAGTTCCCTGGTCAAAGACAAAATGTTCCAAGCACCTAGAAAGAAACAATTCAAGTATTGTGGAAATACAATCAGGATAACACAAGACCTAACAGCTTCTACATTAAGGGATCAAAGGGCATGGAATATGATATTCCAGAAGTCAAAGGAACTAGGACTAAAACCAAGAATCACCTACCCAGGAAAACTGTGTATAATACGTCAGGGGAAAAATGGTCTTTCAATGAAATAGAGGACTTTCAAGCATTCTTGATGAAAAGATCAGAGCTGAAAAGACAATTTAACTTTCAAACACCAGAATCAAGAGAAGCATGTAAAGGTAAACAGCAAAGAGAAGTCATAAGGGACTTACTAAAGTTGAACTGTTTACATTCCTATATGGAAAGATAATATTTGCAACTTGTGAAACTTTTCAGTATCTGGGTATTTGGTGGGATCACACACACACACACACACACACACAGCACAGAGTGAATTGAATAGGATGGGATCATATCTTAAAAAAATGAAATTAAGTGGTAAAAGAAATATATTGGGAGGAGAAAGGAAGAAATGGAATGGGGCAAATTATCTCTCATAAAAGAGGCAAGCAAAAGCCTTTCTAGTGGAGGGAAAAAGAAGGGAAGTGTGAGAAAACATTTGGGTTCCAAATTTTCTCCCCATTTCTCCCCTCCTCCCACTCCAAAACACCATGCATTGTAATGAGAGCTTACTCTCACATTCAACTAAAGGAAGGAACAAAATGCACACTCATTCTGGTATGAAAACCTATCTTACAATACAGGAAAGTGGGGGAGAAGGAGATAAGCAGGGTGGGGGGATGATGGAAAGGAGGGTAGTGGGAGAAGGGAGCAATCTGAAGTCAACACTCTTGGGGAGGGACAGGATCAAAAGAGAGAATAGAAGCAATGGGGGGCAGGATAGGATGGAGGGAAATATAGTTAGTCTTGCACAACATGAATATTATGGAAGTCATTTGCAAAACTACACAGATATGGCCTATATTGAATTATTTGCCTTCCCAAAGGGAATGGGTGAGGAGGGACGGATGAAGAGAAGTTGGAACTCAAAGATACAGGAACAACTGTTGAGTCTTGTTCTTGCTACTAGGAAATAAGAAATACAGGTGATGGGGTACAGAAAGTTATCAGGCCCTACAGGACAAAAGAGACGATGGGGACAAGGGAAGGGAGGGATGTTAGAAGAGAGGGCAGATTGGTGATAGGGGCAATTAGAATGCTCAGTGTTTTGGAGTGGGGGGAGGGGAGAAATGGGGAGAAAATTTGGAACCCAAAATTTTGTGAAAATGAATGTTTAAGGTTAAATAAATAAATTTAAATTAAAAAATATTTATCTATAATCATATGAAAAAATGCTCTAAATCACTTTTAATTACAGAGATGTAAATCAAAACAACTCTGAAGTACCACATCACACCTATAAGATTGGCAAACATAACAGAACAGGAAAATGATAAATGTTGGAGAGGATGTGGGAGAGTTGGAACACTAATTCATTGTTGATGGAGTTGTGAGCTCATCCAACCATTCTGGAGAGTGGTTTGGAACTATGCCCAAAGGGCTACAAAATGTCCATACCCTCTGACCCAGCAATATCACTACTAGGACTGTATCCCCAAGAGATCATAAAAATGGGAAAGGGTCCCACATGTACAAAAATATTTATAGCAGCACTCTTTGTAGTTGCCAAAAACTGGAAATCAAGGGGATGCCCAACAATTGGGGAATGGCTGAATAAATTATGGTATATGAATGTAATGGAGTACTATTGCGCCATAAGAAATGATGAACAAGAAGACTTCAGAGAGGCTTGGAAGGACTTATATGATCTGATGCTGAGCAAAAGGAGCAGAACCAGGAGAACTTTGTGCACAGCAATGACCACAGTGTGCGAGAGTTTTTTTCTGGTAGACTTGGAACTATATAATAATGGAAAAACTTAAAAAAAATGTTTCCCAATCGTTTTCTAAGGCAAAATGCCTTCCACATTCAGAGAAAGAACTATGGAATTTATTCACAGAATATAGCAGATCATGTTTGTGTGTGTGTGTGTGTGTGTGTGTGTGTGTGTGTGCATTATGTTTTGATTTGTTATATGATTTCTTCTATTTATTTTAGTTCATCTACACAGCTTGACTACAGTGAAAACATATTCAATAGGAAAGCAAATGTAGATCCTATATAGAATTGTATGTTGTCTTGGGGAGGGAGGGGGGTGGTAGGGGGTAGGTAGGGGGGGTGGTAAAAGTCTAAGTTTTATCGTAGTGAGTGCAGAACATTAAAAAAATAATAATAATTTCAAAAAAAAAAAGAAAAAAGAGAAAAAAGTTTTTATTGCAGAGAGTGCAACTTTGATAGACTCACCACATTATTTAAATACCAAACGTATGTTTACCTACAACATTATTTTATGGAGAATCTAGAAAAGGCACGTGTTCACATGGAGGTCAGAAGAAGTCATATAGGAATACTCTCTGGGATGAAGCAGAAGCATGGACCTGCTCGAACTCTCCCTCCAAATCCTGTCAAAACCTGCACAAATGACTCAATAAATTCTAGAGCAGCAGAAGCCACAAAATGACAGAGTGAAACAGATTTGCAGCCCAAGACAACCTGGAAGGTCAACAGGAAGGTTCTATTGCACCAGGCTTAGAACAGAGTTCAGCTCAGTGTATCCTGTGCCTGTATAGACTAGACTGGAGCAGGCTTCAGCATGCTGAATCACAGGCAGCTGCTGCAGTTTCCAGATTTCTCTACCTACAAATGCCAAAGATAGCTTCAAAAGTCAGTGAGAAATCTCTCTCACCCAGGTGAGAAGGGAGCATGGGCTATCCACAGCCCCCACCCTGGGCTGCTGCAGCCATTGCTGCAATGGGCCACTTATGGACCTCTCAGCCTACAGATGGTGGGGGAATAGAGTGGGTGAGCTGGGTCTCAGTTGTGATTGGTGGCCCTGAGTTGAGGAGGAGCACTGGCACAGGGGAGCTGTTGGTAGCTATGGAGAGGGAATCCTACTTTCAGTTACAGGGCAGAAAGAGTTCTTGTGGTTACTAACAGACCAGAGCACAGGTCAGGAGAGGAGTAAACACCTCTCCCTTGACTATGCCTCTTTAAAGGAACTGAAAACATATTAGTCCCTGGAGATACCTTGGCGAACAACTATATAAAATTTCTGAAGCCTCGGGTACTATAACCTCTACTTGACAAAGGGCTAAAAATTCAGATAATTGGCAGGAAATGCCCCAAAATGTGGTGGAATAAGAGTATAGAAAGTTACTTTCTTGGTGAAACGGTATTTTCTTCCATCCTTTCAGATGAAGAAGATCAAAGTACACAACCAGAGGAAGACCAAAATATTAAACTAGAAGAAGAAGGCAAGGTCAAGGTTCCTACATCCAAAACCTACAAAAAAAATTATGAAATGATTTCAGGTCTTGGAAGAGCTCAAAAAGGGTTTTGAAAATCAAGTAAGAGAGGTAGATGAAAAATTGTGAACATAAATGACGGCAATGCAAGATAATCATGAAAAATAAATCGAGTACTTGCTAAATGAAATTCCCCCAAAAATGCTGAAGAAAATAACACCTTACAGGTTTAAAAAAGTCAATGAGCAAAAGAATGCCTTAAAAAGCATAAATGACCAGATAGAAAAGGAGGTCCAAAAGCTCACTGAAGAAAATACTTCTTTAAAAATTGGAATGGAGCAGATAGAAGCTAATGATTTCATCAGAAAGTAAGTCAACAAACAAAACAAAACTGAAAGAATGAAAAAATAGAAAACAATGTGAAAAGGAAAAGACAATGGAAAAACAACTGACCTGGAAAATAGGTCCAGGAAAGATAATTAAAAAGTAATGGTCTACTTGAAAACCATGATCAAAAAAAGAGCCTGAACATCATCTTTCAAGAAATTATCAAGAAAAACTTTCCTAATATTCTAGAAGCAGAGGGTAAAATAGAAATGGAAAGAATTCACAATTGACATCCTGAAAGACACCCCCAAAGGAAAACTACTAGGAATGTCGTAGCTAAGTTCCAAATTTCCCATGTCAAGAAGAAAATATTACATTTACCCAGAAAAAAGCAATTCAAGTATTGTGGAAATAAAATCAGGACAACACAGGATTTAGCAGTTTCTACATTAAGGGACTGAAGGGCTTGGAATAGGATATTCCAGAGATTAAAGGAGCTAGGATTAAAACCAAGAATAACACACCCAGAAAAACTGAGTACGATACTTCAGGTAAAAAACGAAATTTCAAAGAAATGGAAGACTTCCAATAATTCTTGTTGAACAGACCAGAGCTGAATTGAAAATTTGACTTTCAAACACAAATGTAAAGAGAAACATGAAAAGGTAAACAAGAAAGAGAAACCATAAGGATCTCAATAAACTTCAACTGTTTACATTCCTACATGGAAAGATGATATTTGTAACTCATGAGACACTTTTTAGTATTAGCATCAATATGGGAAATATATATGTGAGTGTATGTATATGTGTATATATGTATATCTATGTATATATATATATATATATATATATGTATGTGTGTGTGCATGGATATGTATGTATGTGCATACTATATATGTGTAGGCATTTATAAGGGTATATGTGTGTATGTGTATATACACATATATGCATATACACACATACATATTCACATACACATACATAGACAGAGGGCACAGGGTGAGCTGAATATCAAAGGAGAATATCTAAAAACACCTAAAAATAAAATTTAGTTTTGAGTGAAATGTATTAGGAGCTAAAGAAAGGGAGAGGTAGAATGTAGCAAATGATCTCACATGAAAGAGGCAAGAAAACAAGAAAGAAGTTTTATAATGGAGGGGAAGAGGGGAAAGATGAAAGAGAATGAGTGAGCCTTACTCTCATAGGATTTGGCTTAAAGAGACAATAACACACACTCAGTCAGGTATAGAAATCTATTTTAACCTGCAGGAAGGAAGAGGAGAAGGAGAAAGGGGAAGGACAATAATAGAAGAGACAACAAATTGGGTGAAGGAATAATCAGAGTCAAACACTCTTGTGGTGGTGTAGTTCAAGCGAGATAAGGAATAAATGGATGGCCGGACAGAATAGAAAGTAATGTAGCTAGTCTTTCTCAACATAACTATTTTTTGTAAACATAATAAAATTTATTTAAATTGCATGCATTACGGTAGCTACAGATGTACCCATATGAAACTGAAGGACAAAAATTTTGTTCTATTCATACATCGTAGCCTTATAAATTAAATGAATGAGATGCTCCACAGTTACAAAGAAACAGAAATCGTTTAAATGTTTTAAGTTGTAAATTTTTAAATGGAAATACAGTAGGGGGAGAGAGAGAGAGAGAGAGAGAGAGAGAGAGAGAGAGAGAGAGAGAGAGAGAGAGAGAGAGAGAAGAAGGGAAAGAATATGGAACTCAAAGCTTTAAAAAATGAATGATAAAAAATATTTTTGCATGCACCTGGGAAATAAGATGAATGGGCAATGGGGTATAGAAATATTTTTTTTTTTGCCCTAGAGTAAAATAGATGGATGGGGGATGAAAGAAGAGGCGAGACAGAAGGGAGGACAGACTAGAGTAAAGGATGGATGCTGTCCTGGGGTGGGGTGGAGAAATGGAAAAAAAATTTGGAATTCAAATTCCTGTGGAAGTGAATGCTGAAAACTGAAAAAAATTAATACATGAAGGAAAAAAAAGAGTACTCTCAACATCTATCTGAAGAATTTTGGTATCAAAATGACAAAGGACCATCCAGCATGGCATGCCCTCTTCAAAAAAGGCACTGTGCTGTATAAGCAAAGCAGAACTGCAATAGCTCAAAAAAAATGTTACATTTACAAATTTAAACACATCTCTATCCCAAATATTCACATGGATTACCTTTATGCAACCTGTGAAAGAGCCTTCAGTGCTCATATTGGTAAGATCAGCTACAGTGAAATACAACATAACTTGACCTCAACAACATGATGTCATTTTTGAGCTCTTTGAGTATGATGGACATCAACGAACAAACACTCAATCTACTGTTAGTTTGAGCCACTACTTAGTATGTTGCCTCATGTAGCAAGGAAAATTACATGAGAATGTGCCTACTGAATTGATGTATTCTCTTTTACTGAGCTTGGCTATGAGTATCAATAAAACATTCTAACCCATCCCAGTGATATTACAGGCTACTCACAGAACTCTGCCTTATTTTGGACCATGAAACCTTCCTGATCTCAGCATCCAGAAGTAACTTTTTGCAACATACATGTATGTGATATATACATGTACTCTGTGTCACCTCACAAAAGTAAATTATAATTAGGTTTCAATCTTCAACATCAGGGATTCTAAATCAAAAATTATATATTGCCTAAAACTCCTAAGGTTGTGTTTGTGAATCCAGGAGCACAGTGCACCATGGTAGTGGTTACTTATTTAGTGTGACTTCAGGGAAAGTTTAAAAGTTTTCTTGACTGAAACCATCTTCTCTCCAAGAACCCTTGTTGAAAAGACCAGAGCTAAATAACAAATTTGACTTTTAAACTCAAAAATCGAGAAAAGCATGGAAAGTTAAACAGGAAAGAGACAACATAAGGGTCTTACTAAAGTTGAAATGTTTATATTCCTACATGCAAAGATAATAATTGTAGCTCTTAAGACTTTTCTCAGTATTAGGGTAGTTATAGGGATTACATACATATAGACAGAGGGCACAGGGTGAGTTGAATATGAAGGGATGTTATCACATAAAACAAAATTAAGGAGTAAGCGAGGAACATATTGTGAAAAGCAAAAAAGGAGAAATAGAATGGAATAAATCATCTCTCATAGAAAAATGGCAAGAAAAATATTTTTCAATGGAGAGGAAGAGTGAGGAGTTAAGAAGGAAAGAGTGCATCTTACTCTCATTGCATTTGACTTAAGCAAGAAATAACATGCATAATCAATTTGGTATGAAAACCAATCTTACATTACAGGAAAGGAAGGTGGAAGGGGGCAAGTAGGAGCCAGGGGGATGATAGAAGGGAAGGAAAATGGGAGGAGGCGATAATTAGAAATAAATACTTTTGAGGAAGGACAGGGTCATAAGAAAGAATAGAATAAATGGGGGGCATGATAAAATGAAGGGAAATATACTTAGTCTTTCATATGTTTTGTATGACATGTATAACTTATATTGAATTGTGTGCCTTCTCAGTGGGGATGGGTGCGGAGGGAGGAAGGGAGAGAAATTAGAACTCAAAGTTTTAAAAACAAATGTTAAAAATTGTTTTTACATGCAACTGGGAAATAAGACATATGGGCAATTGGATATAGAAGTCTACCTTTCCCTACAAGAAAAGAGAGGAGAAGGAGATGAGAGAAGGAAGGAGTGTGATAGAAGGGAGGGAAGATTGGGAGAAGGCATAATCAGAATGTATGATGTCTTGGGGTGGGTGGAGGGGAGAGATAAGGAGAAAAATTTGAAACTCAAAATCTTGTGGAAGTGAATGCTCAAAACTTATACACACATATACATATATACACATATATAATGTATATATGTATATATTTATATATATATAAATATGTATATGTATATATTTTTAAAGATAGACATGTGGGACCCCAAAAACAACTATGGGCAATATCCATGTGAAATCATTGAAAACCATATCCACAACGAAGTGTTGAACAAATTTGCAGAAATCGAAGTATTTGTGATAGGAATGTAAGACAGTCGTTGCCATTAGAAATGACAACAATGTTATCCTTAAAGAATTCAGACTTATTGATCAATGAAGATTTTGCAAGGAATCGGTAGAAATTAGGTAACATATTGTAGGTGAGAGAAGAATGACCCTCTACTAAATACATACAAAAGTAAACTCTGATAGCTAGAACTATACAACAAAGATTCCCTCTTTCATAAACTAAGAAGTAACAGTCTCCATTATATCACTACAGACCACAAAAGAGCCTTGAGAGTTCAACAATTAACAATAAAGAATGAAAATATTTTCTTAAACAAAACTGTCCTCCTCAAGCAACTTCACATACAATAAAACATAACAATTGATTAAAATGTTTCATTTTAAACAATTTTAACCATCCACACAATCCTCTAACTTGTTTTTTAATCATCTAGAGTTAAATGAATTCATTTCAATGAATAAAACACCAAAATTTTTTCTTTCACAAAAAAGGAAAATAATAAAGAAAATCTTCTATATTTGAATTGTTTCTTCTAAAGAAGGTTTATTTTGCATATGTGAAAGTCACCATGTTTCAATTAAAATTATAGCCATTATTTGGTATTGTAGCTAAGCAAAATTTTGCTTTTGTCAAAAACACCCATGCTTCATGAGTCCAAGATATTGTTTTATCCAACAAATGAACTGAAAGCCAACTATCCCAATAGCAGTTCTTAAGACTCTCATTTTGTAATATATCACTCAAAACAATGTTTCCTTTATTTCTAACAATAAACATTTTAACAGCACTTTAATAGACTTTCAAAACATTTTATGTGAGTTATCTCATTTGACACTCACAATAACTTTTTGAAGTAGGCATTACTATTCTCCCCATTTTACAGATGAGAAAATCTAGACTGAGAAGTTAAATGACTTTCTCAGGATTACAAAGCTAGCAAATTTCAAAGACAGGATTCAAACTCAGGTTTTCCTGGTTTTAAGTCTACTACTCTATCTAATATGTATTCAGCTGACTTTGAATATTATTGGATTTATAACCAATTTAACATGTATGATTGATTGCTGTTCCCTTTCATCATAAATTAGCATTTATTGGCTTCATAAAATGATTATGAGGATATATTTGCATGTATGTATACAGGCATACATATATACATGCACATGACATGCTTTTTTTTTTCTTTTTGACTTTGTATTTTACTTCCAATATTTAAATTTATGATATGATTTTGTTTCTTCTCTATTCTTTATTTGTGTTCTGGTGTTTATATCTAAATTTTTTAAAAAATGAAGTTATTGAAAAAGGGAAAAAGAAATCTCTTCAACCAAACCAAACCTATAGCTGCTTTTTAACTCTTTGAGCAGTGATATGAAGAACTGCATTTTAAATGACTAATCCAGGTTTAAACAATTGGCCCACATTAAAATCAAAACTAGAACCTCTATCCACTTTTCATATCTATATCTATATCTGTATCCGTATCTGTATCTATACCTATCTAATCTGTTTGTATATCTTGTGTGTATGTATATATGTATATGCATTCATATATGTAGGCAAGTGTATATCAGTATATGCATATACATGCAAAGAGAATTCCACAATGTTCACCTGTCTGTTTTCTGATCACAAATTCTATCGTATATGTTTGCATATATATTTATATATACATATATGAACATGTGTTTATGTATACATATATGTATACACATATATACACTGCTACATATGCACATAGAAATGTATATTGTATGCATTGATATGCACACATAGGTAGGACATGCACATATCCTATCTGTGTATTTTCCACCCTGTGCATTTCATTCTTCATTGCCTACATATTTTACATCTCCACGAAGCTGTGTTGATAGCAGTGACAACATGGAAATGTATACACATTGATATTGGGATTGAAATTTGCCTAACCAAACAGACACACACAAAAATTATTTGAATACAAATGTATTAACTTCAGAGATAAATCACAACCACAGGGTAGCATGAATAAACTAAGAATTTGGGAAGGGCGTAAGAATCAGCTGTAGCTGAAAGGGGGATCATCATATCTGGAAGTTAAGTTGCAATCACAGGTATAACATTTTTTTTTAGTACCTCTCAAGCAGGAAATGACAAAATCCCAAACAGTAATCCCAGTAATCATATGGGACTAGAGAATTTTATTATTTGTGTACTTCCTGTGTGTGAGTGTGTGAGTGTGTGTGTTTAAATGCTGTGCTCATTGATGGGAGCTATATAATTATACCTTGGTTTGGGGGGTATTGGTCTTTTTTGGGTGAAAAAATATAAGAATTTAGGAAAAGCTAATTTCATGTGCTGTTAATTTAATTCCCAACAATAAAACCTTACTCCTTCTGATGGAAAATGAAATTACCCTTTCTACACCCTTTTTATCTATCAATTAAATGATTTTTCTCCCCAAAATAAACCTTACACATTATTGGTAATATTTCCTTAGCTCCCAACAAAATTAAAAACAAAATGGGAGTAATTCACTACAGTATTCCCAGCAAAAAAGCTGTCATTTTAAGATGTTGAAACAATAACGCTAATCTTTACCTCCTCAGAGTTAAACCCTCCAATGAGTTGACATTGTTTATGGTGGCTAGCTAGTGTTATACAGACATTTTGTGAAGTGCTTTGAGCCCACATGCAATTTTAAAAATATAAATTCTCTAATGCAGGGAAGGAAATAAAAAGGTGTTGTGCCATAACTTTCTGCTCCTATACAGCATGTACTCATATTTCTTTCTATTCAACACCAGTGACAGGAATGAGTTTGGAAGCCTTAGTAGACCACAGAAAAATTGATAAAGTCATTGCCAAATTGAAAAATCTGATTGCGGTATATAAAAGATATGGGGATCTTACTGCGTAGAAAGAAAACAAACCTGCAAAGAGTATATAAAACTTACAAAATAGTTTCAACTTGGTGTTACTGGGGACTAGTAGTAACTGGAAAGGAATGTGAAGGATGTGGTTCTAGTAGGAAGTGACTTAGGCTTAATCTTGAAAGAAGATAGAGTTTCTTTAAGGGAAAAATGAAGAGGACATAAATTCTAGGAATATAGTGTAGAGTGTAAAGATATAGAAAAGGAAAATGGAATGTAAAGATATAGAAAAGGAAAATGGAATACAAGGAAATATAATTAGGCTGGTCCAATGAGAATACACTACTTGTGAAGAGGAATAATGTATAACAATCGCAGAAAGGCAGACTGAATTCAGATTGTGAAGGGCTTTAAATAACTAACAGAGGTGATTAAATTTGTTTCTTGTGGGCAAAAGGGAACTGCCAGTTGTTTTGGGGTTTTGTTTTGTTTTGTTTTTTTCTTGAACAAGACATGGTGAGATCTGTGCATTAGCAATAGTTATTTGGAAGTTGAATAGGGGATAGATAGGAGAAGAGAGAGACTGAATTTTACACAATCATCTATCAATGAGAATCAAATTTCTTGGTAATAGATAGAAAGAAAGGCTGAGTCAAATGCAAAAGGTAATGAATAAGAGGAAGTAGCAAGATTGGACAATTTATTAGACATGGAGGATGAGGAAGTGTGAAGGGTCAAGGATGGCTTCTTATTTGTGAATCTATGTAATTAGAAAAATGGTACTGCCCTCAAAATAAATCTATGTTAATAAGTTGTCAATATTTAGGGGAAAATAACGAATTTCAAAGCCTTCAAAAAATTCCATGATTATGTGAGCTCATCAACCTTTTCCCCACAATGATGGAGATCAAAATAACTATACAACAAAAAGAAATACAAATATATTTCAGCTAAGAAGCCTCTATTGCTCCACAGGGCAAAGATATGAAGAAATAAAAATTTCAAAGAAAAACAGTGAAGATGATGGAAAAGACAATTCACAGCACTCCGTAAGGAAGGTTAAAAAAATTTGAAAAAGAAAAAGTCCATCAGGACATGAAAAATGCTGAAGGATTATATTAAAGTATCACAAAGATTTGAAGTTGGAAGAAATCTAATAAAATCAATAGTATTTTAAAGTTGAAAGATGTTCCAATCATATGATACTAAGTATTGGCAAGGAATTTTTGTACATACATACATACGTACATATATATGTATGTATGTATATATATATATACATATATATATATATACATATATATGTAAATTAGAGACTGATTTTGTCAATGGAAAACTAGGAGTGAGAAGTTATGTGATTTGCCCAAGATTATATATAAAAGCCAGCTCAGTGGTACAGTGGATAGAACCCGAGCTTGGAGACAGGAAGATCTGAGTTCAAATCTGACCTCAGAAACTTATTGTCTGTGTGATTCCGGGCCAGTTCCTTAACCCCTATGTGCCTCAGTTCCTCACCTGTAAAAATGCTGGAGAACCATTTCAGTATCTTTGCCAAGAAAACACCCTGGATGAATGTCACATGGCATCACATAATCAGATATAACTGACTGATTTAATGAACACAGCATATAAATAAAGTCTCCTGGCTCTCAGGTCAGGACAATTCAGAGGATAATTCCATAGTACCCTCCAATTTCATTGCAGGAGATCACTTGCTTCGATTCCATTTAGTATACTGTTCTACATATAGTACAATTAATGTTTGCTGAATGGAAATATGTATTGAATTACAACATTAGGGATTTAGACCACGGGTACTTTTGATCCCTACGTAACTTGTTGTCACTAAAATAGGTTGACTTTGCACTGAATAGGTCCCTTTCCCAACGACTAATTATCTCTCCTTGAGACTTGATGGTTAGATTGCTGTAAGTTCCACTTATCTAAGCTATCCCTCCACTCTCACCTAGTAGTATGTTTCACATCTCCTCTGATCTTCTTTGGGACATTAATTGGTCCTTTTTCTCCTTACTCTTTAATAGCTTCATTTTCTCTCTTCACAGACTTTTTTCTTTCCTCCTTCAAATGTGCCCATCTTTAAATCCACATAAAGGGGCTACCTTTGTTTAGCCCTGTCACCACATTTAGTTCTTGTACTTTTTCTAATGACTACTCTTTGTTTTGCCTAATTGCAGAAACATACAACTTTGAATCATTATCCTCACTTTTATCTAAAAATTCCTTTCTTAATCCTGTGCACTCTGATCTCCATTGATAACACTCTATAGAAACCAACCTATCAGTCAGCAGACGTGTTCTCTGTTCCATCTCTGTCACCAATTTACCGCATAATAATAACATTAATGATAATAATAATGTCACACTTTTCTGGTCCCTCAAATTTCATAAAGTACATTATCTTATATAATCTGTATAACCTTAGTCTAGCACTTAATTTTTTGAATTTCCATTTTTTCAGTTTTGTGAGATATAAGTTAGTACAGTAATATTGAAAAGAATAAGAACTGAAAAGGGACACTGCATCAACAAAGAATGAAGAAATGAATATTGTCATGGGATTAAAATTTGAACAAGACATTGAAAGGCTATCTAATCAATTTGGTTCTTACAGTGGAGAATGTGAACTTAAAAATATTTTGATAACTGCATTTCAGTTAAACCAGTTTGTTTTGTAATTAAATGGATTTAAATTTATATGTTTGAAAAGATTGATCTGAGAATAGCTCCGTAGGCTTCAGTAGACTACTGAAAGGATCCATGACAGGAAAAAAATGGTAAAGAATGTCTGAATTAGCCACTCCATAGCAGTTAACTCTGGTAGAAGCCTTCCCCTTGTTTTTTATGAGGATAGCATTGCTGTGGAATAATTTTTTCTACTTCTGATTTTTTGTGGGTGTTTCCCACCTTCTGAATGCCTGAAGCTGAATTCTGTCATGATTTTTAGAGTGAGGTTGACCCAGTATGATTTTCCAGCAAAAAGAGAACTGTAAGGTACAGATTTAGTAATTTCTTGATGTTAACAAAGAACAACACTGTTCTCTTGGCTTTTTTAACATTTTACCATTATAGTTTTTACCTTGCCTCTCTTCTTTGGGCTCTTAAAGTCTCTTCTTCTCCTCCTATCCTCCCACTCAACCTCTGTCTATTTCTTCCTCCTAAATATTTATTTGTCAACTTTCATTTAAGGCATTTTTTTCAACTTTTTTTTTTTCTCACCAAGGACAATTCAAGAGCTTTCTCAGAAAGAGAGACAGGAAAGCAAGATATCTATTGGTTGCAAGAACACATCACCATCATTCATTTAGCCAAATTCCTCAAACCATTTTCAGCAAGACTTGCTGTGGTCTTTTACATGGAATTTAATATGAGGTCTAGAAATCCAGAAAGAGATGTGTTTATTCTACAAGTAGCTTACATACTGCCACTCGCTTCTACCCCTCTGCTAGACCAAATTAGCTTACATGGCCATCATCATCATCATTATTATTATTATTATTATTATTATTATTATTATTATTATTATTATTATTATTACTAGTTCCAACTTGACTGCATTCCTTTAAGGCATTCCAAGCATGAATTTCAGTTACAGTATTTGTTACTGCAGAAATGATGAAAGTAAATCATGCTGCTTAAGATGAAAAATGTGGCATTCACAATACCATTGCTCTCCCTGCTTTGCCCTCCATTCAAAATGTGCTTCTTTTTTCCCCTACCTCATCAAAATGCAAAATACAGTTTGAAAAATTAAGCTGAGACCTAAGTGTTTTTCCTGAAGTTTATTTGTATTGTCATCCCTCAAATGCATTTGGTAGATGGCTAGTCTGAGAGGGACCTGCTGTATTTATGGACTGCCATAGCAACTTGGAAAATGGACTTGAGCAGTCAGACTCACTCAGTGCAAGTGAAGACTTATGGATATCTATGTAGTAATTTTTTTGCTTTTGAACAATATTTGGTTGATTTCAAACCTTAGGAGTAACATCTTATTATAATATTGCACATCAGATTTGCTTAGATTAACGTCAGCACTTCCATTAGCACGACTTGTAGCTAAATTTGGAGGATTGAGGTACTGAAATTCCCAGACTAGGCCTAAGTATGCAAGCATAATGTTGTGACCAACTTTGTAAAATTATGTGTGCTTATAAAAGACAAGAGGAACAAATGCTGTTACGTTTATTGTTGTCTGTATGGAGGAGAAAAATCAAATAGAAAACGTTTCTAAAATAACTTTTTCATGTAACTTGTCATAAAACTGGAAACATAACACAAGTCCTCTGACTCCATTCATTTTTAACCATCCATTCCATAGCATACTTCACCCATATTGAAGTATAACCCTGTCTATCTAATTATTTGGCTCAGCATGGATTAAATGTGGAATGAATGCCATGCTGTCTTATAAAGATAACTTGCATAAAAGGAAGTTGGATGATTTTGTACTTTGGATGAAAATTAACAGAATTATTTAGCCTTTGAGAAGGAGAAGGTATTTAAAAGAAGTCTTAGAGGTCTAAAGATTAATGGCAGTAGTTAGTATAGTGTATAGAGTGCTGGACTTGAAGTCAGGAAGACCTGAGCTCAGATCCAGCATCAACTACTCATTAGCTGCGTGAGCCTAGGTAAGTCATTTGACCTCTTTCTCAGTTTCATTAGCCTATAAAATGGGAATATTGGTAGCACATACCTCACATAGTAATTCTGAAGATCCAGTTTTATATATATATATATATGAAATCTGTGCGTGTCTGTACATATGCTTGTATTTGGCAAGGTAATTAAGGTTAATTGATTTGCCTAGGGTCACGCAGCTAGTAAGTATTAACCATCTGAGGCTGGATTTCAACTCAGATCCTCCTGACTCCATAGCAAGTGCACCACCTAGACGCCCTTTGAGATAATATTTGTAAAAAGCACTTAGCAAAGTACCTGGCACATAGTAGATGCCCCATAAATTCTTTTTCCTCTACCTCATCTCAGTTTTTGTCTAGTAGAGATAGATAGATGATAGATAAATAATGATATCTACGTAGATATATTTTTATATTTATCTATATAACCATGGTGTAATGACAAAAATCTATGCTTACATTAATGAAACTAGGTTTAATATCTTGATTGACTTTAAAGTGAAAGAAGATCCTTTCAGAGTCTCAGTTTCATCATTTATAAAAGAAAAATCTGTTCTTTCCTCAACAGCCAAAATGAGATATCTATGAGTTAAAGTGCTTTGTGACTTGCAAGGTGCTATATATAATTACTTGTAAATGATAATTCTGTATTCACATTGTTTTGTTGTTGTCTTTTGTTTTTGTTTTAGGGGAAGGAATAAAAGAAAAACAAGAAGCAAAATAAGTCTTGCAACGTATAAAGAAATATAGAATGATCAAGAGGGAAAAGTCATGAAAGGATAACCAATTAAAAATTGTCCCAGAAGTATTCTACAAGAGTACAGGGAGTTTTTGGTGCTTGGCCAGAAGCTTAACTAACCAGAAATTGTCAGTGAAGGACATTTAGAATTTCTACGCCACCTGATTGTGGAATAGAATCCACACCACTATTTCAGTTTACAGTAACGAGCACTGTAGAAACCTACTTCTTTGTAGTCACCCGCATGTGAAGAAATGTACTGCGTTATTTGGGTATCCAAGCAGGAGAATCAATTTCAATTTCTAGGGCTTGTATCTACAGAGGCAACAGAAATTTTGAACCCATAGGGTTTTTCAACACCACCCTTAATACTTTTCATTTCTCAATACTATCAACTCTCATTTTTTAAAGATTGCCTCCATCCATTACATAAAACTATAGAATTCCTTAAAAATTTCTGAAATCAGCTAAAACTGGCTACTTGACAGCCACTAATAAGTCATTTGTAGTGTCATGTGAACTGAAAATCAGATTTCATGTCTTTATAATTGCTCTATAATGTAGAATTTTCACTGACTTCGAGAAATCTTCACCATAATTGTTTTAAACAGTAAAGTTTAAAATATATACATATATGTATGTGCATATAGGCACACATGTGTGCTTATATATACATGCATAAACATATAGATATGCATGCATATGCACATGAGTATGCAAGCCTAGTGCCAAGAAAAATATAGAAGTGTCCTATTCCAAATATTTTCTAGAATTTGAAATTGTGATTCAAGCTTTTGTTTTGTTTTGTGTTTCGCCCAAGTGCAAGTAAGGTGATCTAGGTACCATTTAGACTGAATAGTTTCAAAGCATCTGAGGCAGGTTTTAAGCCAGGTGGGATGGTTTCTGAATTAGTGCTCTTTCTAGTCTGATTACTGAAATCTTTGCATGATTATAAATTCCATTATTTAGATCCATAAATCATAAAGGACAAATATCCTACAGTTGCATTCCCTATCTCATATAAGTATAGCATTTGTTTGAATGAACCAATATATCCATCTTATCAAAATAACATGGAGACTTTCTGAAAGATGACTGTAAATGTATGTGTCATAAGACACTGGTATAGTTGATGTATACTAATATCAATATCAATTTATTATCCAGAAACATGAACAATGAACATTTTCTCTTTGTTATAATCTCTCTCTCTCTCTCCCCCTTTATTACGTTCATATTTGTGAGTTGGGAGAAATACATAATGTGGCCTGTTCATTAAGAAGAGAAAACTGCAGCCTTTAAATCATGAATTTATGCAATTTTTAACTGTTTTTAACAAGCACAAAATGGTTCATGGGAATTATACAAGTATAGATCATTTTAATTTGAATCATTGTGGAATCATAAAGGATTCAGTTCTTTAATTTTGTGCCTTCAAGTCAGCCACTTTGATTAAAAAATAATAAAGCATGAGAGCCGTAGGGTCCTTGCAGGTTCTCGGCACTATCGTGGCTTCCTGATCTTTGGTGCTAATTCTCCTCATTAATATTAATAAAAGGCTGATAGGCCATCTCAAAGCATGATACGAAAAGCATGCAATTAATTGCTTATAGTATTTTTATGCTTATTTTGCACAATGAAATAATGCCTTGGGACTGACTATCAGCTAATCAATAATATCAAATGTGCTGAAAATGAGCACCTCTAGTTCCTTTTTCATAAATCTCGTTTAATTCTGGAAACATGAAAATCCAGTGGAAGTTGTTGTGTGTCATTTTGAAATTAAAATCAGCATGCAGAGGGCCTTAGTTCCTTGAAGCTCTAGGTCCTCTATTTGATTTTTTTCCACCTCTGGGTTTTAAAGCTTCTCCCATTGCCTCAATTGTCACATTCATGAGATACTCTGATCTCATCTGGGCAACCTTGGAAATTATGGATTGTGGTCATACAGTGTTTGAATGACTTGATTCATCGGCTTGTTTCAGTTATTATATTTTCCCTGCTAAATTTCCAAGTTAATGGACCAATTTGGTTGAATTGGCTAGTGGCTATCATACTTTATGGAAAGAGAGCTCTCCCTAAAAGGTCAGTGTACTTAACAGTACTAACCTATGCTTAGAATTATTTTGTTGTTCCTTCTTTTTCCAACAATTTTAGAATTCAGGACATAGTATTATCATGTCTTCTCAAATTAGATTACAGCTAAAAGATGCCCCAAATGACCTAGAACTATATGAAGATTTATTACCCCCAGAATGGCAACTACTTATTATTCTCAACTGATTCTGTCAGAGATTTAGTACATCCTGTGGAGGAGCTCTCCAAAATGTCCCCCACTGAGGTTCCACAGTACCTGATACCCATTATTAGAAACAGACTGTCGTGATCGTCATTGTTTCTCCTCTTTTAAAATTTCTGGAGACGTTAAATTCATATACCTTAGCAAACACATTTCTGAACTTGCTGTCCTACAAGATAAGAAGGAAACCAAGGAAATAGATTATTTGAAGTAAAAGAGGATAGTGAACAGGGTATTAAAGTGGCAAAGACAGAAGGGGACAGGAAATAGGCAAAATAAAGTTTACCTATAATTTTTCTCTACCCTTCTGAAATCTAAGAAGCATAGGATCATAAATATAAAGCTGCAAAGTAGTTCAGAGGCAATTGAGTCCAACTCCCAAATTTTACAGGTGATGACACTGAGAAACAGGTTAAGTGACTTGCCAAGGGTTATGTGGACAGTTAATGTCTGAGTCGGTATTTGAACCCAGAACTTTTTGATTCCAAATGCAGTACTCTATGCATCTCTCCTATGGAGTTCTTGGCTTATACATATAAGTGAAATATCACATGGATTCATGGAATTTCAGAGTTGGAAAGGATCTTAGAGGTCATCTAATCACAAAGTAACAGAATTTCAAAGTTGGACATGAGTTCCATGACCATTGATTTCAATACATCATTATAGGAAAAGAGTCTTTACTACAACACATCCAAGAATTGTGCTATGCCCTCAGGCACCCCTTTCTCCTTTGATATATCTTTACTTGCTACATTTCTCTCTCTCTCTCTCTCTCTCTCTCTCTCTCTCTCTCTCTCTCTCTCTCTCTCTCTCTCTCTACATGAGCCTTAAGTTTCTCTTTCTTTACCTTCAATCCACTGTTTCTACTTCTGATCTCTGTAACCAAACACAACCAATCCCTATCCCACACAAAAGTCTTTTAAGTCCATAGAAACAGTTGTAATAGACTCCCTGAATATTTTCTTCTCCAGACCAAATATTTTCAATTCTTTCAAATGAGGCATATATTACATGGGTTTGAGGACTTTCACTTCTCTGTTGTCTCTTTTCTGGATGTCCTTATTAAATAGTTAGTCCAGACCAGAACATTATCCTACAATTAAGGTCTGACAAGGGCAGAATATAGTGGAGTTTCTTAGTCCTCAAAAATATTCAGGTCTTAATACAGTCCAAGTTCATATTTGTCATTTTGGTTTTCATATCACACTTCTATGCTTGCTGCATACTAAAAAACCGAGACATTTTTCTGTTTTTTAAATTTTAAATGTTTATTTATTAATTTTTCCACATTCATTTCCACAAAATTTTGAGTTCCAGATTTTCTCCTCATCTCTCCCCTCCACCTCTCCATAACTTCTTGCTTTCTGATTATCCTTTTTCTTCCATATGCCTTTCCTTCTATTACACCCCTCCTTTCCCTTATCCCAGTCTTCTCTCTTTTCTTGTAGGGCAAGATAGATTTCTATACTCCCATTACCTGTATTTCTAATTTCCCAGTTGTATGCAAAAACATTTCTTAAGATTTGCTCCTAATACTTTGAACTTCAACTTCTCTTCCTTCCTCCCTCCCCACCCATCCCCACTGAGAAGGCAAGCAATTCAATATAGGCTATATATGTGCAGTTTTGAAAAAGATTTCCATAATAGTCATGTTGTGTAAGACTAACTATATTTCCCTCCATCCTATCCTGCCCCCCATTTATTCTATTCTCTCCTTTGACCTTGTCCCCCCAAAGGTGTTTACTTCTAGTTACTCCCTCCTCCTATTTGCCCTCCCTTCTATCATCCCCCACACCCCACTTGTGCCCTTCTCCCCTACTTTCCTGTAGTGTAATATAGATTTTTATACCAAATTGAGTGAGCATGTTATTCCCTCCTCAAGCAAAATGTGAAGAGAGTAACCTTCACTTTTTCCCTCTCACCTCCTCCCTTTTCTTCTCCATTGAATAAGCTAATTCTTGCCTCTTTTATGAGAGATAATTTGCCCCACTCCATTTCTCCCTTTCTCCTCCCAACATATTCCCCTCTTACCCATTAAGTTTTAATTTTTTTAGATATATCCTTTCTTAATCAACTCACCTTGTGCTCTCTCTCTCTCTCCATATATATATACATACATATATATATATATATATATATATATATATATATATATATATATATCCATATGTGTGTATAATCCATCCAACTACTCAAATATTGAGAAAAATCTCAAGAGTTACAAATATTGTCTTTCCATGTAGGAATGCAAACAGTTCAACTTTAGAAAGTCCTTTATGATATCTCTTTCCTGTTGACCTTTTCATGCTTCTCTTCTTTCTTGTGTTTCAAAGTCAAATTTTCTTTTCAGGTCTACTTTTTCATTAAGAATGCTTGAAAATCCTCTATTTCATTGAATAATCATTTTCTTCCCCTGCAATATTATATTCAGTTTTGCTGGGTAGGTGATTCTTTGTTTTGCAATTTCTTGGTTTCTCATAAAGTCATTAGCTTCCATCTGCTTTGCTCTAACTTATAAAGAATTTTTTTAATGAGCTTTTGAACCTGCTTTTCCATTTGGCTAATTCTGTTCTTTAAAACATTCTTCTTCTCATTGGCTTTTTGGGTCTCTTTTGCCATTTGAGTTAGTCTATTTTTGAAAGTGTTAATTCTTCAGCTCTTTTGTGGGTCTCCTTTAGCAAGCTGTTGACTTGCTTGTCATGGTTTTCTTGCATCACTCTCATTTGTCTTCCCAGTTTTTCCTTCACTGCTCTTACTTGATTTTCAAAATCCTTTTTGTGCTCTTCCATGGCCTGAGACCATTGCACATTTATTTTGGATGTTTTTCATACAGAAGCCTTGAAGCCTTCCTCTGAAGACTTGAATTGTTCCTCCCAATCAGAAAGGATGGAAGGAAATATCGGCTCACTAAGAAAGTAACTTTCTATTATCTCATTCTTTTTCCTTTTGGGGGCATTTTCCTAACCAGTTACTTGACTTCTGAATTCTTTGTCAGGGCTGAACTCTAGGCTGAGATTCAGGTCAGCTGCTCATTTTTCCCAGGGACTTTAGGTGAAGGTCTCCCAGGGCTGCCACTCCAGAACAAATTCCCCTCTCCTGGGTAAAGGAGCCCTCCCACTGACCTTTGAAGCTGTTTGTGGGTTGGGCAATCTGGGAATTGCTGCTTTTGCTGACTCCCTGAAGTCTGTTCAGGGTCCTGTTGTTGCCATGTTGGGCTACGCTCTGCATTTCTTGGGCTAGGCTATGTGCACTCTGCACTTCTTGCTCAATCAAACAAACTGCAAAGGAATTTTGAGTGAATTTTTCTTTGCTTTTCCTTCTTAATATTCTTTAAATCTTCATTTACTGTCTTCCCCATAGTTGTCCTCTTCTTCAGGGTTCTTCCCTGAGGCAGAAAGACCAGGGATGTCCCCTCTATATCACACAAAAGATTCCTTGTCTGGAGGTCCCAGGAGCAAGCTGTAGAGGTCAAGCCGCTCTTGTCACCCAGGTCCATCCAGTGCCACCACCATGTTTGCCAACCCAGACATTTTTCAAACATACTACTATGTAAGCATCTATCATGCATCAA
Source organism: Notamacropus eugenii (assembly GCF_028372415.1). Lineage (NCBI taxonomy): Eukaryota > Metazoa > Chordata > Mammalia > Diprotodontia > Macropodidae > Notamacropus > Notamacropus eugenii. The sequence goes on from NC_092875.1 coordinate 334,911,212, forward strand.
CTACTTGCACAGTATATTTTCTTTTAATCCTAGGGTAAATCTTAATATTTACTGCTATTAAATGTCAGTTTGTTAGATTAAACCAATAGCTTTACTTCAATGAATGTTTTGGATCTTGATTCTGTCATCCAATATATTGGCCATTCATGTAATGTCTGACTCATCTGCAAATGTAGAGTCATGCCATCTATACTTTAATACAAATCACTGATAAAGAAGTTGAATAACGGGGAGCCATGAAACACTTCCTGCCACTTTGACAATGAGGAATCAACGTCAACTTGGTAGGAGGAGCCATTTTTAGTCTGACCACTCATTTACTTTTGAACACATTTCTAAACTGTTTTTACTAACAAATAGCATCAGAGACTTTATCAAATGCCTTGCTAAAATTTTAATTAAACTGTATTAAAAATCCATGTCTATGTTATTCTTCTAATTTACCAAATTAGTAATCAATGTTTTCAAAAACAGAAGCAAAATAAGTGAGGTATAACCTTATCTTGATAAATCCATTATGACTCTTTTTGATCACTGCTTCCTTTCACTAACCTTTTTAATAACACATACCAGATTATTTTTCAGGAATGATATTCAAGTTCTTTGGCACATTCAACCTTTCATTTAAGCTTAACAGTTTAATATGGCACTAAGACTTTTGCAATGCATGGCATTTTGCATAGTTCATTCTGTTGCCCTTTTGGGGAAATTAGAACAACATTTGTCCTTTTCTTGCTCTGCAATATCCTTTATTTTCTACCTCTTATTTTACAGATGAAGTTCACAGTTTAATATTTTTAAATGAATTTTTTAAAGAATAAAGTTTACCCATAGGTTAAATAGCTTAATATGTAGAATAACTGAGAAGTAGAGGTTATTGTTTCCTCCCCTCTTTTGCAGATTTGTGAATAAGAGGAAGGAAGCTAAAATGTCTGCCTCCTGATAGCCAAGATGGCAGAGTAAGAAGCAGATTGCTGTCCCTTTCCAATTCTCATCCATGAACACCCATAAAACTGTGCCCCTATAATATATCTTAGAATAGCAGAGTGACCAGAAAGGGGAACTGGCAAACTCCAACTGGGAAAACCACCATGTGCATTGGAATACCCTGGACAGGTGTCCTTGAGCAGTGGACCTCACCATACTTCAGCAGAGCCCCTGATAGACATGTGTCCTCAAGCAGTGGACCTCCTCATGCTTCATCATGAATAGAAAGAAATACATCGTTTTTTCTCAGCTATATATGACACCTACAAAAAGTGGCCATTTTTAGGTCACAAAACATCACAGCTCAATGTGGAAAGAAATATTAAATGTATCCTTTTCAGGTCATGAAGAAATCAAATTTATATGTAATAAAGAACCATGGAAATATAGACTAAATGGACTAAAAATAATTGGAAACTAAATAATCTAATCCTAAAAAATGAGTGGGTCAAACATCAAATCATGGAAACAATCAACAACTTCATCCACGGGAATGGCAATAATGAGACAAGATACCAAACTTATGGGACGCAGCAAAAGCTGTTCTTAGATAAAGTTTCATATCTCTAAAACAAATAGAGAATGAGAGATGAATGAATTGAGCACATAACCAAAAAAGCTAGAAAAAGAACAAATTAAACATTTCCAATGAAATACAAAGTTAAAAATTCTGAAAAATCAAAAGAGATGAATAAAATCAAGAAAACTATTGAACTATTAAATAAATCTAAAAGGTGGTTCCATAAAAAAGTAAAATAGATAAACCTTTGTTTGATTTGATTTAAAAAAATAAAATCAAATTACCAATATCAAAACTGAAAAGGGTGAATTCACCACTAAAGAAGAGGAAATTAAAATAATAATTAGGAAATATTTGGCTCAACTGTATGCCAACAAATTTGACAATCTAAGGGAAATGGATGATACAACACAAATATATATATATATATATATATATATATATATATATATATATATATATATATATATATATACACACATACATATACATATATATATACACACATACATATATATATTATATATATATATATATATAAATATTGCTCATATTAGCAGAACAGGAAATAAAATGTTTAAATAGCACATTTCAGGAAAAGATATTGAACAAGTTATAAATGAACTCCCTAAGAAAATATCTCCAGGACTTGATGGATCTATAAATGGGTTATATCAAACACTTAAAGAACAATTAATTCCACACTATGTAAACTATTTGAGAAAATAGTCAAAGAAGGAGTCCTACCAAATTCTTTTTATGCTCTAAATATGATACTGATACCTAAACTGTGGAAAAGCCAAAACACAAAAGAAAATTACAGATCAATTTCCATTATTTATATACATGAAAACATTTTAAATAAAATGTTAGCAAAGAAATTATAGCAAATTATCATGAGTATAATATATTATAACCAGGTGGTATTTATGTCAGGAATGTAGATTTGGTTCAGTCTTAAGAAAACTTTCAGCAAAATTGACCATATCAAATACAAAATAAGGAGAAATCAAATGATTCCTTAATAGATGCAGAAAAAAGGTTTTTAACATAATACAATACCAATTTCTATTTTTAAAATATGGAAAACATACGAATAAATGGAGCGTTCCTTAAAATAAGTAGCATCTATCTGAAACAATGAGCAAGCATTGTATGTAATGGAGATAAGCTAGAAGCATTTCCAATAAGATCAGGGATGAAATAAGGATGTCAATTATCGCCACTGTCATTCAATAATGTAATGGGAATGTTAGTCTTAGCTATAAGAGAAGAAAAAGAAATTGAAGGAATTAGAATAAGCAGTGAGGAAAGAAAACTATCATTTTTGCAGATGTTTTGATGCTATACTTAGAGAATCAACTAAAAAACTCCATGAAATAATTTAAAAATTTAGCAAAGTTGCAAGACATAAAACATATCCACATAACATTTCTTGAAGTCACTAACAAAGGCTTGCAGAAAGAGATTGAAAGACAAATTCCATTTAAAGTAACTATATATAACATAAAATATTTGAGTTTACCTTCCAACACAAACCAAAGAGCTATATGAACACAGTTACAGAACACTTTTCACACAAATAAAGTCAGATCTAAATAATTGAAAAAAAATATCAGCTGCTCATGAGTAGGCCAAGCTAATATAATAAAAATGACAATTCTACCTAAATTAATTTACTTATTCATTAACTTACCAATAAAACTACCAGACATTATTTCAACAAACTAGAAAAAATAATAACAAAATTCATTTTACAGAACAAAAGTCCAGAATATCCAAGTAATTTATGAAAACAAATGCAAGATTAGGTAGCCAAGTCATATCATATCTAAGACTATATTATAAGGCAGCAATTCTTTTTTTAATTGTTATTATTTTATTTGTTTCCAGCGTTCAACAACGACTTCCATATAACTTAGAATTTTTTCCCCTCCCTCATCCTCCTTTCCCTCTTTCCCCCCCTCCCTCCCTGAGACCTCATAAAACTTTATATAGGTTTTACATATATACACTTCCATTAAATACATTTTCTCCTTAGTCATGTTGCATAGAAGAATTAAAATGAATGGGAGAAATCATAAAACAAACCAAAATGTAGTACAAAAGAAAATTATCTGCTATATTCTGCAATCAAATTCCAAAGTTCTTTCTCTGGATTTGGAAAGTATTTAGCTTTAAGAGATCTTTGGGAATTTTTTAAGTCGTTGCATTGCAAATGAAGTTCTAAGTTTACCAGAAAAAAATCCTCACTCACTGTTGTTGTTGCTGTGTATAAAGTTTTCTTGGCTCTGCTCCTTTTTCTCAGTTTCAGTTCACGTAAGTCTTTCCAGGCCTCTCTGAAGTCTTCATGTTCATCATTTTTTACAGCATAATAGTACTCCATTACTTTCATATACCACAACTTATTCAGTCATTCCCCAATTGATGGACATTCCCTTGATTTTCAGTTTCTAGCCACCACAAAGAGTGCTACCATAAATATTTTTATACATGTGGGACCCTTTCCCATTTTTATGATCTTTTCGGGATACAGTCCTAGAAACTGTATTGTTAGATCAAATGGTATGTACATTTTTGTAGCCCTTTGGGCATAGTTCCAAATTGCTCTTCAGAATGGTTGGATTAGCTCACAACTTTACCAACAACGAATTAATGTTCCAACTCTCCCACATCTTCTCCAGCATTTATCATTATCCTGTTTTGTCACATTAGCCAATCTGATAGGTGTGATGTGATATCTCAGAGTTGTTTTGATTTGCATCTCTCTTATCAATAGTGATTTAGAGCATTTTTTCATATGACTATAGATAGCTTTGATTTCATTTGAAAACTGTAAGGCAGCAATTTTTAAAACTACTTGGTAGTGGCACAGAAATAGAGTCAAGACATATATAGTCAATAAGACATATAGTCAATGACTATAGCAATCTATCTGATTAACCCCAAAACTTCAGCTTCAGTGATAACAACTCACTATTTAACCAAAATTGATGGGAAAACAGGAAAACAGTATGGCAGAATCTAGTCATAGATCAACATCTTATACTCTATACCAACATGATGTCAAAATGAGTATGTGATTTACATGCAAAATGATACCATAGCAAAATTAGGATAACAAAGAATAGTCAGATTTACAGAGAAGGGAAGAATTAATGAATAAATGAGAGAGAGAGAATATGAAAAAATGCAAAGTGGATAATTTTGATTGCATTAAATTGAAAAGATTTTGTACAAACAAACCCAATGCAACTAAGATTAGAAGGGAAGCAGAAAGCTGGAAAACATTTTTAATAGTGATGTCTCCAATAAAGACCTCATTTCTAAAATATAATAGAGAACTGAATCAAATTTATAAGAATTCAAGTCATTCTCTAATTGATAATTGGTCAAAAGATATGAATAGTCAGTTTGTGGTTAAAAAAATTAAAATTATCTGTAGTCCTATGAAAAAATACTCTGAACTATTGATTGGAGAAATGCAAATCAAAGCAACTCTGAGGTACCACATCACACCTATCAGATTGGCTAACATGACAGAACAAGAAAATGATAAATGTTAGAGGTGATGTGGGAAAATTGGAACACTAATACATTGTGGATGGAGTTGTGAACTGATCCACCCATTCTGGAGAATAACTTGGAACTATATCCAAAGGACTATAAAACTGTGCATATCCTATGATATAGCAATAACACTACTAGGTCTATATCCCAAAGAGATCATAAAGAAGGGAAGATCAGAACCCAGAAGTATAAAAATATTTATAGCTCCTATTTTGTGGTGGCCAAGAACTTGAAATTGAGGATATGTCCATCAATTGAGGAATGACTGAACAAGTTGTAGAATATGAATATAAAGGAATACAATTGTTCCATAAGAAATGGTTAGCAATGGACTTCAGAAAAACCTATAAAAACTTTCATGAACTGATGCTAAGTGAAATGTGCAGAACCTGCAGAGCATTGTACACAACAACAACATTGTGTGATGACTGACTTTGTTAGACTTAGTTCTTCTGAGCAATGCAGTGATCTAAGACAATACCAAAAGACTCATGATGGAAAATGCTATCTACATACAGAGAAAAAGCTATGGAATCTGAATGCAGATTGAAACATACTATTTTCTCTTTTTTCTTGTTGTCTTTTCATGTTTTCTTTCTCATGTTCTTTTTTTTTTCATTTTTCTGATTCTTTTTTCACAACCTGACTGATGGGGAAATAAGTTTAATATGATTACACATGTATAACCTATAACAGACTACATGCCATCTTGGGTAGGGGGGATAAAGATAGGGGGGAGATTTAGAACTCAAAATCTTATAAAAGTGAATGTTGAAAACAAAAAATAAATAAATAAATGAAGAAATCGATTAAATAAAAAAAATTCTGCCTCCATAGTTCCAAAAAAAAAAAAATTATGATGGTGACAATGGTGGCCATGATGACAATAAATATTATATTATGGACCAAATGGGAAAATGAGACTATGGATAATAAGTCAAAAAACATAGCACACTTTTTTTTTCCACTTTCCCCTACCCTTTTCCTTCTTTCTTTTCCTTCTCTTTTCCCCTCTTTCTGTTCTATTCTGTTTATTTCTTTGCCATATTGTTTTAAAATTATGTTATCAACTTATACATATATTATTTCAGTGGCATAGTATCCTTAGGAATGTTTTAATGCTGCAATCCCAGGTATTAGAACTGTTTTGAACAATTTGCCTAACATACCAGTATTTTTGGACTAACCTTGACATTACTCAGGTGACTAAAATAAACCATTGATATCTATTAAAGAAAAAAAAAGGGGAAGGCAATATTTGAGGTACACGACAAAGCAACATCTATGTTTAATCATCTCAGCCATGAAATATTACACTGAAAAAATAAGTCTATCACTTATAAATTGGAGGCTTTCCAAGAACAACTTTCCCTAATGCTTGCCCATAAATAAATAAAAAACCAACAGATTAAAGGAAATATTTGAAAGTTATCATGTGAATGTCAGGTAAAAGAACGTTCATTAAAGAGAGTCATGCAGTGATACCATTTTTGGAACCCTATCTCCCATGATGTTCATGTCTTTTGTCCATAGACCTTTCTGAATTTTAAAAAACACTATTACATCAAGCTATTATTACTCCCAATTCAAACTAATGCATATGAGGAACAATAATGGGTAACAGTCACCTACCAGACATTTGGCGAATTTGTGAGGGAGACTGTTCCATGACCCTGATCATTCCCAAACCAGCTACTCAGTGAATAAATTTCATGGAAAATAAATAAATTAGCAATTGATTAGTGTCATTATTTGGCTTATAAAAAATAATCAGATGCATATTTGGGAATAGTCCCATCAGTCAAGTCCTGATTCCCAGCCCCCAAGAAAGACACATTTAGTCATGGTAGCAGGTATGCAATAGTACCATAGCACTGCAATTACAACTTATGTCACTCACAGCAACTCCACTGGGTATCCCATCTGTTTCACAACAATATCCTTGAGGTAGGACATTTAAGCAAAGAAAAGAGATCCTTGATGATCACTGAGGAATCAACAAGAATGTTGTCCAAGTTCAGTTCCGAAAAGAGTGGGGCCAGAGTAAAGAGCAATGGGGAAGCATTGTTGGATTAGCTCTTCCTTCCTGAAAAAACTGCCAGAAACTTTGCCCCAAACATTCCTGTGTTTCAGGAGAAATCACTAGATTGACAGATAGATATAGAAATACATGCATATAAACATACATATGTATGTGTGTATGTACATGCATACATAGGACTATATATATATATATATATATATATATATACACCCACATATACATATATACATGTACCCATATATACATATAAGTACATTCATATATATATATATATACACATATACATATGCATCTATGGAGAGAGTAAGTAGGTACATAAAAGGAGATTATTGGCAAGTGTATTATTATGTCAGGTCAATATTACCAAAAGACACCTTTTCAAAGAAGCCTGAATTTTTTGAGAAATCTAAAAGAAAATCCTGCAGAGAATCACAAATACAAAAGGAAAGGTCAAGGCATTAGTCTTCATCACCAAAGAAGTGTACAAAGCTCACATTATTCTATGGTGTTACAACATATTCAGAGATCCTTGCATATAACATATATACAAAGTAAATACACAGGGATTTTGATGAGATAGGCAGAAGGGCAAAATCACAAAGGAAACCAGGAAATACCTATTTAAGGAAGTGCTTCATATCCAAAGACTTGAAAGGACTAGGTAGTAGTCCCAAGAACAATGATAGGAAGAGATAATCAAAGAATGGGAAACACAGCTTGTGCAAAGACTTGTGAGCTGAAGTTGGAATTTATATAAGAGGAATACCAAAAGAGCTAGTTGGGTTGGAGTAAATGTAGTTGGGTGTGGAAAATAAGGGGAAAAACTAATACAAAGAAATTTGTAAATTGATTCCCAAAGTTAAATTTGGATGAAGTGATCTTTAAATTTTTATGTGTCATGGATCTATTTGGTAGTCTGGTAAAGCTTCTAAACCATTCTTGGAAAAATATTTTAAATAATTTAGAGAAATACTAAATTTTAGTTAGAAATTAATAAAAATAAAATGTGTTTTTCTTTTATAAATCCAAAAAGTCACTGAAATGTATCCAAAGACCTAGGGGTTTATGTACCCAAGGTAAAAGTGTGTATTCTAAAGGATGTAACTTACTGTTTCAAACACAATTTAATTATAGTCGGCATAATCAAAGTGACTTTGTCCCCATGATTAAAAGCACAAATACACTATATAATAGTAGGCCACCAGGACTGTTTCTAAACAAAATTTAGAAATAAGTTTTTCTCAATTCTGCCGTTGCTCCCATAATCTACTGGGTTGTGAGAGCCAAGATGACTCAGCCTGAGAACACACATATACTTCAACTTTCAGGAAAGGACTCATCTTCAGAGCCACAACTTGAGTTAAACACTAAGTCATATCCCTGACCTTCCTTGAGCACCTTGTTCTTCTATTGATTTGAATTTCTGAAGTTTGAAATGCATTTCCCAACTCAGCTGCTTGAATTTTGGCATACAAAATGTGGTACCAACCTAGTTTAGTCTTTTTTGTTTGTCTTATTTCTCCCTACTTAGATACTAATTTAAACCCTGACTCTTAAGAAGAGGATATTGTCCTACCTTACTTAGCCCTCATACGTATCCTATTAACTTCCTATGTATATTTCCAAGTTGAGATATAATATACTCTCCCATTTTCTAGTATCCCCAATCTGAATCTTTTCACTCTTAGTAACCCCATCCCTGTTTCAGTACAGTCATTGACTTCCTGGCTATCCTCCATTAAAAACTCCCTTTTTATCTTTTATTCCCATTATTATACAAATGTCTCATAACAATTTAAAGTGTTATCCAGACAAGAGAATTTTCATTCTATCAGTGATGAGAATCTTAAGATAATGAAATGAATGTCTGACAGTGGGGGGTAGCTGAAACTTCATTTGGAGAAACATCCAACTGTGAATTATAAAAATCCATGCCCATTGAAGAGATGTTGAGAACTCATGAAGTAATGTAAATCTCTCATTTTTGTTTGAAAAAGATAGTATGAACTTCTCTCTAACATACAAGGGAGTTAGACTCAATGGTCTCTAAGGTTCCACTTTTCAATTTATGATTCTATGATATTCATTCCATCATTTGTTTTTTATTCTCATGTAAGTTATGATGCCCTGTGTTATCCTTGATAATAAAAAGTTATGCAAGACTTTACATTTAAACAGTGCATAATATAGTAGAAGAGGTAAACAATGTTTAATTAAATTCAGTGAAAAAAATGAAGGCTTAGTTTAATTCACATAGTTTAAAACACATAGTAAGGAATGAGACATGTAAGATACTAGGCTAAGCATTGATGATATAAAAAGGAAAAAAAAAAAAAAAAAGAACTGGCTCTGCCCTTGAGGATGTTTCAATAAAAAGATCACACACAGAGACACACACACATACACACACACACACACACACACACACCAAAGTAATATGGAAATGATGTGTCACATGACATGACTTTAGAAACCTTCCACATGGATGAACATGATTTTGATAGGTGAGTAGTGAGAAAATTCTAAGTAGATGGCAAAGACTCAAGGGAAGAAAACAGAATATGCATTTAGTTGATGGTGGACAATACAAATTGATGATAAAAGAGGGTTAAGTGTGTTTTATAGCTGGAGATAAGTCTTCAAAGGTAATTTGCAGACAGATTGCAAAATACCTTAAATTTCAGGCTCAATTCAATAGTAAATGGGGACTACTGAAGTTTTCCTTTTTTTTTCCTTTTTTTTTTGTTTTATAACAGGAGTTTATAGTCATAGCAAGATTTTAGTAAGACTGATCTGGCACCAGAGAAGCAACAAGAGTTATAGAAAACTACTTTCAATGAGTTCATACACAGCTACTCTCAGAATCAGGAAATGTGATTTTAAGGGCTACCTCTGAACCACACTTTATATGTGTACCTCTGGCAAATCACATACCCTCTCAGTGTTCCAAGAGATTTTTTAGGTCTACAAAATGCAGAACAAGCACGTATCTGCAATGACAGAAGAAAAATTTAGTTAGATCACAGGTTAGAAGTGAAGATGAGTAAGAATTTGAAAACTAGAAGAAAAAATAAGTACCTACTATAGTATTCCTGGTGTTGTTGAAGGAATAGGAGCCTGAACTATGAATGAACAATATGAATTGACTGACTACAGCATTTCAAAGAAATAATAGGCAAGTCATTACAGATTTTTGCATGGGGGAAAGACAATGGAGGGAAGGAAAGAATCAAATAGTAATTCATGGTTTTGAGACTAATTGACCAAAATACTGGTGGTATTATTCATTTATTCATTCAATATTTCAAGTGCCTTGTGCCAGTTACTATGGTAAATGCTAAAAATACAAAAAGAAGAAAAAGACAGCCCCTGCTCTTGAGAAGCTTATAATCCAATAGGGGAGACAACGTGTAAACAAACATATAAAAAGCAAGCTATATGCAAAGAAAATAGGAAATAATCAAAAGAAGAAAGCACTGCAATTAAGAGGGATTAGTGAAAGTTTCCTGTAGAGAATGAGATTTGAGTTGGATTTAAAAGAAACCAGGAAGGTCAGAGGTCAGAGAAGATGAAGGAGAACATTCCAGGCATGGAGGACAGCCAGAGAAAATGACTGCAGTAGAGAAATGGAATGTCTTGTTCATGGACTATTTATTAAAAGCTACTATTGTCCTGACAGACAAAAAAAGAGAAAAACTGAATGGGAATGCAGATACAAATACATAAAAGTAAAGGACAATTTGGAATCAGAGAAGCAAAAAAGTGACAATGTTAAAAAAGATGATCTCCATGGAGAGAGGATACTGAGAAGATGGTGGAGGAGGTCAGAAAATTCCTACCTCTCAAGATTTTCCTCCACTAGAGAGATAAAATAGTGCCTCTGGGCAAACATAAAGCCATGAAAAGAAAAATCCCAGGGCTACATTTCTTCCCTGTGAAAAGTAAACACCTCTAGCCTAGGGTTAACTGTAACAACAAGCAACAAGCCCTGGGGTTAGCTGGGTTGGGAGGCCCTCAACCACAGGAATTTTTACACCAGGGCCAGTGAGAGGAGTTCTTCTGCTGACCTAGGGAAGATCTACAGAACCTCTGCTGACAAGGAACACCCGACTCAGCTGTACTGCAGAGAGTGACAGGGGTGAGAAGGAACCAGCAAATTCTGGGTGAGTGCAGAAGCAGTGGGATAGGATACCTGATTTGAATGTAAGGTCAGAGGGGAAGCAGAAGAGGATCAGAGTCCAGAGGCACCACCCCCCATACTCCAAGACTAGAAGTCCTCTGAAAACTAAATTATTAACAAAAGTAAGGTTATGTTTGTCCTTCATTTTTTGAAGAGGACCATAACATCAGAGAAATAATGAAATGACTTGCAATTGACTTTGATTTGAGTGATGGAAGACTGTGCAAGGTGACTAGTCTCACTTTCTCCTCCAGAGCCATTTGGGTCCAGTGGCCAGATAGTCATCAGGAATATCAACAGGAATGGTCACCTGCCCACAAAGAATTCATTGAAGAACTTTAAAAAAAGACTTTAAAGATCAAATGAGAGAGATGGAGGAAAAGTTAAAAAGAAAAATAAGAATAATGTAAGAAAAAAAAGGTAATGACAAAAAGAGTCAACCAATTAGAAAAGAAGACCCAGTATCTCGAGGAAGAAAATGATTCCTTGAAAATCAAAATTGGGCAAGAAATCAGTGGAGTTATGAGATGAAGAAATTTTTAAAAGATCAAAATCTAAAGAATGAATAAATGGAAGAGAATGTGAAACATCTCACAAGAAAAACAATGACTCTAGAGAACAGAACAAGAAGAGAAAACATACGAATAATTGGATTACTTCAAAGTTCTGATAAAAAAGAACCTTGATACAATAATACAAGAAATAATTAAAGAAATTGTCCTGAAGCATTAGAACAGGAGAGGAAAGCACAAATAGAAAAATATGCAGCAATAACCCCCTGAAAGAGATCCCACAGTAATGTAAAAACTCACAGGAGTATTATAGTTAAATTCTGAAACCCCCAAATCAAAGACAAAATATTATGAGCAAACAGGAAAAAATATTTACATGTGATGGTACCACAATTCGATCACATAAGACCTAGTGTTGGTAACACTAAAAGATCCCAGGTTTTGGAACACCTCATATCAAAGAGCAGATGAACTGAATCTGTGGCCAAAAACATCATATCCAGAAAAGCTAAGTATAATTTTGAATGGAAAAAGAATGGGCATTCGATTAACTGTCAGACTTTCAGGACTCTGTTAAAAAAAAAAATCCTGGACTCAATAGAAGATTTGACATAGGAGCCAAGAGAAATATGAGGTACATAACAATGATCAATTACAAGGGACTAAATAAGAATAGAATGTTTGCCTTTTATGTCTGGAAATGTAAAACCTATGTTTAATATAGTTACTGGTAATTACCTTGCTTATAAGGAAGATTGAGGTAGACCTGAGTATGATATGAGTCTAAAAAGTAAAACTATTCAAGAATGGCTTAAAGAGTAATCATCCTATACAAATGAGGTACAAGAGGAAAAGCAAATACAGAGGAATTAGATGGGGAAACTGAAAAACTGCTTTCATTTAGAATGAGTTTAAGAGGGGAAAATACACATTTATCTAGAAGAGAATAAATGTCTTCTAAATCAAAAAACAGAAATAAAACTCTAAGAGTTTAGGGAAGGGGAGAAGATAAAGGAGGAATTTTTAGAGGGGAGACTGAGGGAATAGGTTAAAAGGGGTGTATAGAAGGGTGTTTAGATATAAGGAAGTGGGAGGATAAGGGAGGGAATGATGGAGTGGAGGTAGGTCACATAATAATAGGAGATCAAGGTAGCATGTAGTAGTAAAGCAGAAAAGAAGGAGAGATAGGAAAAAAGAGATATGCACAGACATAAAAACAAGATTAGGAGTAGGATATCTTTGGGAAAATATATGTTTATATATGTATGTATACAGGCATGTATGTATATGTATATGAGTACGTATATATTACTACCTCTATACAAATATATCCATGCTCAATTGTAGCATTGGGGTGATGGGTAATTGGAAGGAAAGGGGGAAAAGAACAAAGTAAAAAGTGTACAAGAGGTAACAAAAGAAAATCTACAAGGAAGCAAAGAAAAGATGGACAGCTTTCAACTTAACACACAGTATTTAATATATAGGCTTTCTTGAAATATTAATTTATTGCTATATATTTTGAATTCTCTCCTATGTTCTGCTGTGCATATGACATATTTTTTCTTTTCTTATTTTAGATTTAAGTTTATAAAGTTTTTTTTTCTTTTCTTGTTATATATTCAAATTTTAGTAACTGTATAAAACAAAAAAAAAAAAATTAAAATGATCTCCCTACCACTAAAATATATTAATCTGTAACACTGGAAGCATATTGACAACTGTTATTCAGAAAGCAAAAATTAAAAAAAATCTGTATGCCATATTAAATAAAATAATGTCATTATAAGAGAAACAGCTAGAAATTCTGAACAGAGAAAACAAAGTAAAGAAGGTCAATAAAGAGACTTTATAAAATCACCTCTAGGTAGAGTGAAGAGCTATGCTGTAATCTCTAAGATATGTGTGTATATATATATATATATAAAATTTGATGAATACAAGGACAAAAATAATAACAATAATTCCACAAATGACTGAAAATCTTTCAGGTATTAGGAAAGACAATTCAAATAGTACAAATCCATTATATCAGAAAGTGTAGTAGGAAAAATAATTTCTTCAGTTCAAGATGGAACACAAAGTGAAACACTGTGGCCTAACCATTAAAAAAAAAAACAAAACAAACTACTACTCAAAAAAAAGAAGAATTTGAAACGTTCCTACAAAGAAAAGCAAATTTGAGGAGATGGTTTTCTTTTCAACAATTTTAGATAATAGAAAAAAAAAAAGGTTGGCAATTACAACAAAATTTATTTGCAGGAATAAAAGCAATAAATTCATCTGCAGGAAGTAAAGGTAAAAATTATCAAGGAAATTAAAGAAAAAAAATGCTCAATCCCCCCACTATGCATGGGCCAAGAGCTCCAGAAGCAGCTTCCACTGCTGCCACCTATGATGCTGCTGCCCTGGGACTAAGATCAGGTAACCTTCAAAGATGTCTTTGGCGTTTGTGGGTTGAGAAGTCTGGAACCCTCTACTGCTGCCTCTGATTCAGTCCCAAAGCCTGCCCCAGCCCTGTCTGTGCTGGCACAGCCCACATTGGACTGCGCTCTTCTCTCAGACTTGTGCAACAGATCTTTCATGTCTGCCTTCTGAGTGGACTTTGGAAGGAAATTTGATTCACTTGGTCATTTTGTGCATTCTGCTGTTTAAGAAATCTTTAGTCAGTTTTTACAGGTATTTGGGGTAGAGCTCAAGGAAGTTCTTGCTTTTACTGTACCATCTTGGCATTGCCCCCTATTTTTCCAGTTACAGAGATGGACATTTTCAGCAATCATTTTTACAAAATTTTGATTTCCAATTTTTTCTCCTTCCACTCCCCTCTTCCAAAAATAGTAGGCAATTTTATATAAGCTTGCATGTGCCATCACATAAAACATATTTCCATGTTAGTCACAGCTGTGAAAAAAGAAACTGATCAAAAGGAAAAAAAACACGCAAAAAGAATAAAGTATTTTTAAAAAATATGCTTAAATCTGCATTCAGAGTACATCAGTTCTTCATCTGAATGTGGATAGCATTTTTCTTCCTGAGTCTTTTGTACTTGTCTTGAATCATTGTGTTGCTGAGAAGAACCGTATTATTCATTGTACATTTTATAATCCTCTCTTTCTTGTCTGATCATGAATTCTTCCCATGTCCATAGATCTGACAGATTTTCTATTCTAATTTGTATATGGTGTCACCTTTTACATCTAAATTATGTACTCATTTTGACCATATCTTGGCATATGATGTGAGATGTTGATCTATGACTAGTTTCTGCCCTATTGTTTTCTAGTTTTCCTAGCAGGTTTACTCATATACTGAGTTCTTGTCCCCAAAACTTCAGTTTTGATTTTATCAAAAACTAGGTTATTATGGTCTTTGACTACTGTGTCTTATGTACCTAATCTATTCCGCTGATCCAACATTCTATTTCTTAGCCAGTGCCAAATAGTTTTGATGACTGCTGTGTTATAATATAACTTGAGATCTGATATTGGTAAGTCACCTTCCTTTGTAATTTTTTTCATTAATTCCTTCATTTTTCTTGACCATTTCTCCTGCCAAATGAATTTGCTTCTTCTAGCTCTGTCAAATAATCTTTCTTAGTTTGATTGTTATAGCATTAAATAAGTAAATTAGTTTATGCAGAAGAGTATTTGTTTATATTGGTTTGACCTATCCATGAGCAGTTATTTAGATATGACTTTATTCATGTGAAAAGTGTTTTATAGTTGTGTTCATGTAGTTCCCAAATATTTTATATTGCCTCAGTTACTTTAAATGGGATTTTTCTTTCTATCTCTTGCTGATGGACTTTATCACTAATGTATAGAAATGCTGTGTGGACTTTTTTTGTATCCTGCAACTTTGCTAGAGTTATTTCAAGTGGTTTTTTGGTTGATTCTCTAGAATTTTCTAAGTATATTATCATATAATCTGCAAAGAATAATAGTTTTGTTTCCTCACTGTCTATTCTGTTTTCTTTTATTTCTTTTGTTTCTTTTGTTGCTATCATATATTTTTAGTACTATATTGAATAATGGTGATAACAGGCATCCTTACTTCACCCTTGATCTTACTGGCAAGATTTCTAGGTTATCCCTATTGCAGCTAATGCTTGCTGATAGATTTAAATAGATACTGCTTGTCACTTTAAAGAATTATCCCTTTATTACTATTCTCTTTAATATTTTTGATAGGAATTGGCGCTGCATTTTGCCAAAAACTTTTTCAGCATCTATTGAGAGAATTATATGATTTTTACTGGTATTGTTATTGGCATAATCAATTGTGTTGATAGCTTCCCTGATTTTGAACCAACTCTGCATTCCTGATATAAATCCTACCTGATCATAGTGTATATTAAAATGAGTGGGAGAAAACATGAAACAAAACCACACAAAAGAAAACATAGCACAAGAGAAAATGGTCTGCTTCATTCTGTGATCCAATTTTATACTTTCTCTGGATGTAACAGGCATCCATCAGGAATTTTTTGTGATAAGAGTCCTTTGGGAATATTTTAGGTCCCTGCATTGCTGTGAAGGACTAAGTATACCAGAAAAATTCCCTGCATATTGTGGTTGTTGCTGTGTAAAAAGTTCTCCTGGTTCTGCTCCTTTCATTCAGCATCTGTTCATATAAGTGCTTCCAGGTCTCTCTGAAGTCTTCCTGTTAATCGCTTCTTATACATAACAGTATTCCATTACATCCTCATGGGCATCCCCTTGATTTCCAGTTTTTGCCCACCAAAAAGAGAGTTGCTATGAATATTTTTATATCTGTGGGACACTTTCCCATTTTTATGATCTCTTTGAAATATAGTTCGAGAAGCGATATTGCTGGGTCAAAGGGTAGGCACACTTTTGTAGCACTTTGGACATATTTCCAAATAGCTCTCCAGAATGGCTGGATCAGCTCACAGCTCCACCAACAATGAATTAGTGTTCCAACTCTCCCACATCTTCTCGAACATTTATCATCTTCCTGTTTTGTCACATTAGCCAATCAGATAACTGTGATGTGATAACTCTGAGTTGTTTTTATTTGCATCTGTCTAATCAATGGTGATTTAGAGCATTTTTTCATAGGACTATAGATAGTTTTAATTTCTTCCTCTGCCTGTTCATATCATTTGACCATTTATCAATTGGGTACTCACTTGTATTCTTGTAAATGTGATTCAGTTCCCTATATTTTTTAGAAATGAGACCATTATTACAGAAACTAGTTGCAAAAATACTTTCCCAGTTTTCTTGCAATGCAAAAAATTAAACAAGATATTAGCAAAAAGAATACAGCAACTTATCACAAGAATAATGTATTATGATCAGGTAGGATTTATACCACGAATGCAGGGCTGGTTCAATATTAGGAAAACTATTAGCCTTATTGAAGATATAAAGAATAAAAGCAACAGAAACCACACAATAATCTTAATAGTGACAGAAAAAGCTTTTGATAAAATAAAACACCCATTCCTCTAGGAAACACTGGGGGGCATAGGAATAAATGGAACTTTCCATAAAATAATAAATACTATCTACCTGAAACCATCAGCAAGCATTATATGCAATAGAGCTAAGGTAGATTCATTTCCAATAATATCAGGAGTGAAACAATGATGTCCATTATCACCACTATCATTCAATGTGGTACTAGAAATGTCAGCTTTAGCAATAAGAGAGAAAAAGCAATTGAAGGAATTAGAATAGGCAAAGAAGAAACTAAATTGTCACTCTTTGCAGCTGATAGGATGACATATTTAGAAAATTCCAGAGAATCAAGTAAAAAAAACTACTTGATATAGCAAACAACTTTGGCAAAGTTGCAGGTTAAAAATAAACCCAGATAAATCATTTGTATTTCTATAAATTACAAGCAATGCCCAACTGCAAAAGATAGAAAGAAAAACCTCATTTAAAGCTATAGTAGACACTATAAAATATCTGGGAGTTTACCTGCCAAAACCAACCCAGAGATTATATGAAAACAACTACAAAACATTTTTCACATAAATGAAGTTAGATCTAAGTAATTGGGAAAATATCAGTTGCTTATGGGTAGGCTGAGCTAATATAATAAAAGTGACAATTCCATCTAAATTAATTTACTTATTAAGTGCCATACCAATCAAACTAACAGACAATTATTTTCTAGAGCTAGAAAAAATAATATCAAAATTTATCTGAAAGAGCAAAAGGTCCAGAATATCAAGGAAACTAATGAAAAGGTATGGTAGGGAAGGTGGCCTGGCCCTAGCAGACCTGCAATTTTATTATAAAACAGCATTCATTAAAACTGCTTGGTACTAGCTAAGAAATAGACTGGTAGATCAATGGAATATGGTAGGTACTCAAGACACAGTAGTCAATGAATATAGCAATCTTCTGTTTGATAAACCCAAGGACTCCAGCTTCTGGGATAAGAACTCACTGTCTGACAAAAATTGCTAGGAAAACTAAATTAGAGTGTGGATGAAACTGGGTATGGACCAATGCCTGACACTGTACACAAGAATGAAGTCCAAATGCATACATGATCGAGGGTATAAAGACTGATACTATAAACAAATTAGGGGAGCAAGTAATAGTGTATTTGTCATATTTATAGAGAATGGAGAAATTTTTGACTAAACAAGAGAGAGAGAACATTATGACGTGCAAAATGAATAATTACATTAAGTTGAAAAGTTTTTGCACAAACAAATCAAATGCATCCAAGATAAGGATGGAAGCAGAAAACTGGAAAAGAATTTTTGCAACTAGTGTCTCTGATAAAGGCCTTCTTTCTTAAATACATAGAGAACTGAGCCTAATGTACAAGAATACAAGTCATTCTTCAATTGGAAAATGGCCAAAGGGTATGAAAAAGCAGTTTTCAGAGGAAGAAATTAAAGCTATCTCTAGTCTTATGAAAAAATTTTCTAAATCACCATTGACTAGACATGCAAATCAAAACAACTCCGAGGTATCACATAACAACTGTCAGATTAGCTAACACGACAAAACAGGAAGATGATAAATGTTCGAGGAGATGTGGGAGAGTTGGAGCATTTATTCATTGCTGGTGGACCTGCGAGCTGATCCAACCATTCTGGAGAACAATTTGGAACTATGTCCAAAGGGCTACAAAAATGTACATATCCTTTGACCCAGCAATATAGCTTCTAAGACTATGTCCCAAAGAGATCATAAAAATGGGAAAGGTTCCCATTTATACAAAAATATTTATAGCAACTTTCTTTGTGGTGGTTAAGAACTGGAAATTGAGAGGATGCCCATCAATTGGGGAATGGCTGAACAAGTTGTGATATATGAATGTAATGGAATACTATTCTGCTATAAGAAATAAGAAAGACGAAGACTTTAGAGAGGCTGGAAGCACTTATATGAACAGATGCTGAGTGAAAGGAGCAGAACCAGAAGAACTTTGTACACATCAATAACCACAGTGTGAGAGGAATTTTTCTGATATACTTAGTCCTTCATAACAATGCAGAGACCTAGTACATTCCCAATAGACTCTTGAGGCAAATTGCTTTTCACATCCAGACATAGAACTGTGGAACTGGATCATAGAATGAAGCAGACTATTTTCTCTTGTGTTATGTTTTGTTTTCATAGTCCCTCCCATTCATTTTAATTCTTCTATGTAACGTAGCTAAGATGAAAATATATTTAATAAGAATGTATGTGTAGAACCTATATAAGGTTGCTTGCTGTCTCAGGGAGGTAGGGGATAAGGAGGGGGGAAAGGGAGGTGGGAGGGAGAAAAATATAAGATATATGGAAGTGATTGTAGAAAATTGAAAACCAATAAATAAATTCATTTTAAAAATTGAGTGAGCAGGGAAAAGAAAAAGAATCCACCAAAAAGTCCAATACAAAGGAAAACGGCAGAATTTCCATCAAAATAGAGAGCAGGGTACATCTTCAGAGGAGGATGCTGAAGTCAGGAAAGCCTCTCCTACCCCAAACAATGACATCAAATTGGCATCTGCCCCAAAATAATTAATAGAACTTTAAAAAGACTTCAAAAATCAAATGAGAGATTGAGGGAAAAAAATTTAAAAAGAACAATTCAAGAAAAAACAAGATTACGAAAAAATGTCAATCAAGTAGAAAAGGAGATCCAGAATCTTTAGGATGAAAATGACTTATTTAAAATTAGAATTGGGCAAGGGAAAGCCAGGGAAGTTAAAAGCAATCAAGAAATAATCAAACAAATATAAAGAACGAACAAATAAAGGACAATGTGACACATTTCATAAGAAAAACTGATACGGAGAACAAATCAAGAAAAGGAAACATAATAATAAGTGGACTACCTGGAAGCTACCATAAAAATGAATATTAATACAATAAATATAAAAATAATTAAAGAAAATTTTCCTTAAGCATTAGAACAAGAGGGGAAAGTGGAAATAGAAAAAAAATCCACTTCATGCCACCTAAAACAGACCATGTGAAGAAAACTTATAGTAATATCATCCTCAAATTCAGAAACTGCCTACTTTAGGATAAAATGTTATGAGAAACAAGAAAAATAATTAAATATCGTAGAGTCACAATTAGAATCATGCAAGAAATAGCAGTTTTTTTTTCTGCTAGAGACCACTTTCCTTTTTACTTTGGGGTTTTGCCCATAAGTGTTTTGTCATTATTGTCCTCTTCTGAATTTGTTTCTTAATATTCCCTGTCAACATGATAACTATTTATGGTCAGATTGTTTTTTTGTTTGTTTGACCTTTTGCTCATCTTTTTTGGCCTTTTCCCTTTTCTTCAAATTTGAGCTTTGACCTGGGGTATAAGGGTCACTGTCTCAGACTTCTCATGCTGCAGGCTGCAGGTGCTAGCTGTTTACCTAGTGCCCTGAGGCACCAAGGGGACTCTCATATCTGGTGCTGCACTGAAGGAATGGGGTGGGGTGGGGCCACTGGTGCTACTGGAAGCCCTAAGGGTCTGACCGCATGCCAGTTGCTGAGCTGGGATCCTAGTGATGGTGCCTATTGTTTGCTGAGATTAGTAGGATTGTTTCTGCATTTCTCTTGGACTAATGAAACATGTGCTGTTCTGGCTGTTGCCAGCTGCCTATTTGTCCAGAGCACTCCATTCCCCATCTTCTTTGATTGCCAGTCCACCATCACTAGTATGCTCACCTGTCACATTTTCACCTCTTGGATTCCCCAGTACTTCCCAGACCAAAGTCTGCTTTTTTGCAAGAGGCCTCTCAGGGTGTCTTCCTATGTTTACCTCCTGCTTATTTTCAGTCCTTCATCAACTCCATCTTCTAATTACTTAATTCACATTCCTCTATCATCCAAGAAGATGACATCATGATGCCAAGTTGGTCAACTAAAATTTCAAATTATCCATTCTAACATGGATCCCTGGTCCTTAATTGTCTCTCTATCAGAATCTATTCCAAATTCTCCATAATTTATTTTATAGAGTGATTGATGAGGGATGGAGGAGATATGAGTACTAGGGAAGAGACTAAGGGTCTATGAGTACGTATACAGCTTGTATTCCTCCATTGTTGACTTCTATATATTCATTTTGGTGCAGGGGGGAAGTATATTGGTTTCAGTCTAGGTCATGTATGTTACTTTTGAGCACTGACACACACAGAGCACCATTGTGAGGAATAAGTAATACAATCATCTTCTCAGGTCAAAACTAATAAAATCTATCTGAGTTGTTTCTGATGAGTTTGGTCCCAGAACTGAAAAGGAGTGGTAGGATGTATGTGTGTATTTATTTTTGCATTTTTAGTGTGTGTTGGAGAAGAGCAATGGGAAGATGTTTTGAATGGCCATGAAGAAGATGGCTAGAGGAAAGAGATGAATTATGGTGACTGAGACTGTTCTAAAACAGCAATGGGGAGAGACAATAAATAAGAAGGAGAGTGGAGCTCCAGGATTCAGGTTAATCTAGAGAATGCACTGTGACAAGGTCAGAATGGCCCATGGCAGGACTAAAAAGGTTGTAACTGGAGAATAACTTTGCATAAGTCAATTCTTTTAGCTTTCTGGGCCTCAGTTTCCTGAGGGGATTAGACCAGCTATTCCAAATCTAAATTCTGTCATCCAGGTAAAGGCTTAATACATATTTATTGCTATTGAATGAGTTAATACAGAAAATTACCAGTGAGGAAGATGGCAACCAGGCAAGTATTTGAAGGAGATATTTCAGGCAAAAGGTGATACACCTAAGGAAAAGATCATGTAGAGGATTAAACTACCAACTGCTATGTTAACATGTAAAGAGAGAATTTGTTCCATTAGGAAATTTCCTGAAAATTGACTTCTCCTCATTAGCTAGGTTATTGAGCTTTAAAATCAATATAACAGCAACAACAACAATAACTTTCATTTCTGTGTTGCTTCAATGTTTTATATAGTTAAAAGGTACTTTTCAACCATAATTATTATTAAATCAGTAGTTAACAAGCTTTTATTTAATCAGTGTAAGAACTTTTTCCACCACTACAGAACTGAACACATTTAATAATTAATGGTTTAATCTTAGAGTATTGCTTTAGGATTAGTCTGGTTAAATGTCTTGCTAAAAGTTTTAAAACTGGTAGTGCAAGAGTTCAATTTTAAACAAAGATGCTTCTGACCCCCACTTTCATGCTTTACCTAATATGTCAAGAAATATCACAGCCAAACTTTAGTAAGTGCAATAATAATAATACAAATTGCTCTCTGTCTCTCTCTGTCTCTCTGTCTCTCTCTGTCTCTCTGTCTCTCTCTGTCTCTCTGTCTCTTTCTCTCTGTCTTTCTCTCTGTCTCTGTCTGTCTCTGTCTCTGTCTCTGTCTCTCTCTCTCTCTCTCTCTCTCTCTCTCTCTCTCTCTCTCTCTCTCTCTTTCTCTCTTCCTCTGTCTCTATGGATATATGTCTTTACATATATTCTTTTGGTCAATTATCCCATGCTTGGAAAACTCTCCTTCCTCACTTCCATATTTCTAGATTTCTCTTGTTTTCTGTTTTCATTTCCAATACTGTGTGAAATGCCTATCTATTTATTAGGGAAGTGTTTTCTTCTACTTTAAGTTTTATTTTACTCCTATAGGACTACATTCAGTTTGGCCACATGGCACCCAGTTGCACACATTTTTCCTTGGATGCTTAGCATTTAGTATTACAATATTTTCTCTCCTTTTTATTAGTTGCAACATAGTCTTGTGCAATCCAATCTGTGCTTATTTGGTACTTGAATTATTTATGACTACTTGGAATTTTTTTTTTGTTTGACTTTGAACCTCTGTATTTTGTTTGTCATTTCTGGATGTTTTAGTATTCCTTTTTAAAGACTGAATCTTCTCATGTTAGCTTTGACCTCTTGTCCTAATAGACTCAGACTGGTTTATTTTTCTTTCACGTTTCTTTTCCAACAACATTTTTCAGGGAATAAAATGATTATTAGATTATTTCTCCCCAGTATATTTGTACAGGGTATTCTGTGGGTATTCATCACCTATACTCTTAGCACATTAGTTTCTGTCACTTCATCTTTGATAGTCAGTCAGAAGTCATATTTGAGAAAAAGAAAAGACATTTAGTGAAATAGCACATTAAGAATAGGAGTCATAAAACATTTCACTTAGAATCCTCTGGCACAATCTCTCACAAAAGTACATAACAGCAATCAAAAAACAAAATACACATAGGAAACATATCTGTAGTGGCACACATGCGAAGAACACATATTGTCTAGGGCACAGAAATGGAAGTGTGTGTGTATACACACACACACACACACACACATATATATATATATATATATATATATATATATATATATATATGTGTGTGTGTGTGTGTGTGTGTATGTATGCATTTTAACCATGCCAATTTTTGCCTAGACTACATCGTACTTAATGTATATGCTAGTCTCCAGTGCTCAGCCCCACAGGATCTCAGCTTGATGTAGTCTAGCTAGTTGTTTTGTTTCTGGATGTCTGCTCTGAACCAGGAATGTGAAATATTCTTCAGATTTTCTCTTCTAGGTGCAAGGTATCTGTGAGACATTGCTTTGATTTGCTGAACAATGCTTAGCTGATGTGTAGTCATCACTTCTAGATACCCTTTAATAGGATACTAATAGGATATTTAATAGGATGCTGTTTCCTGCTGTCAATGTTGGAATCAGCTAAAATATTTGACTAACATTCCCTCCCCACATCCTTAGGAGATTAGGTGTTACCATGCTCTTTTAGCCTAAAATTTACAGCCTTTTTCTTTCTATAGTTCTTTTAGGAAAAAAAAAAAAAAAACAGTAGTTCTGGCAGCCAAGATGGCAGAGTAAGCAGTAAGTTGCTCTCATTCTCCCTTATTGACTTCTAGAAATCCAGAAAATATCAGTCCAGGAATAAACTTGGAATAGTACAGATAGCAGACAACAGTGTGGAGCATTCTATTAGTCCTGGAGGCTTGGGGGATCAGCAGAAAAAGTTCCTCTCACTCTGATGGAAGGAGAGCACAGTCCAGGACTGGAGGCATGCCAGCAAACCAGCAGCAAGCCCCACTTCAGCAAACAAGCAAGAGATCCTGAGACACTGGTTAGTACAGCAGGTAGGCACCAACACCAGGACCCCCACCCCCATGCATACCTTAGCAAAGCCAAGAGAATTGGCTGACCCCAGATCAGAGAATTGTCATGTGTGCCACTGGGCACACATCCTCCAGCTGCAACTTGACATCACTTTAGCTCTAGAAGGGCAGTAATCTTTTAGCTGCCAGACCCCCACATGCCTCAGCACAGCTCCTGAATAAGTGTCCTCCAGCAGATAGATCTCCACATACTTCAGTGAAGCCCCAGTTGAGTAGATGACCTCCAGTAATTTGACCCCCCTCCCCAACCGCACAAGCTTCAGTGTAGCTATGGGGAAATGAAGAAAAAAAAATGGCCTTAGCACACACCAGTCACCACCACTAGGAACACAGCTCATCACCAGATAAGCTACCAGAACCAAACAGCCTTTAGCTGCCAGTATTTGAGACTCCAGAACACAAAGGCGGTGAACAGGCCCCTGATTACCAGCACAAGAAGCTTGTGACAGTGCCCCCTTCACTCTAGAGGAAAGATCAACTTTAAAAGTGAAAACATAGACAAGTATCATGAACAAAAAGCAGAAATGGACAATGACCATAGATGTTTTACATGGGGACATGGAAAATTAAAACACAAATTCAGAAAAGGACAACATTGTCAATATACTCACATCCAAAACTTCAAAGGGAAATATGAACTGGTCTCAAGTCCTAAAAGCCTTCTTGGAAGAGGTCAAGAAGGATTTTAAAAGTCAAATAAGAGAGAAAAAAAATTGGTAAAAGAAATGAGAGGTATGCAAGTGAGAATCAACAGCCTGGAAAAGGCAGCACAAAAATTGATTGTAGAAAATAATTCCTTAGAGTATACAATTGGTCTAATGGGAAAAAAAATTCCACTGAAGAAAACACCTACTTAAAAAGTAAGATTGGATGAATGGAAAGAGAGGCCAAAAAAAGAAACTGACTGAAGAGAAGAACAACTCCTAAAAAGCAGAATTAGACAAATGGAAAAGGATGTAAAAAAATTAACTGAAGGAAATAATTTGGTATAAATTAGAATTGGGCAATTAGAAGCTAATGACTCTATGAGACATCAAGAAACAGTCAAACAAAATCAAAAAAATGAAAAAACAGAAAATGTGAAATACCTCATTGAAAAAAAAAAACTTACTTGGAACACAGATCCAGGTGAGATAATTTAAGGATTATTGGTCTATCTCAAAGCCATGACAAAAAACAGAACCTGAACAGCATCCTTCAAGAGCTCATCAAGGAGAACTGCTCAGAGGTTCTAGAACGAGAGCATATAACACACATTGAAAGAATCCATCAATCACCTCCCAATGCTCCTTGGTGTTTTCATTTTGGAGTCTCTTTCCTTTAAAGAAGATGATGAAATAAAAATTAGATGTAATAAAAGACATGGAAAGATAGACTAAAAATTAAGTGGAAACTGAATAATTTCATCAAAAGAATGAGTGGTCCAAACAACAAATGATAGAAACAACCAACAATTCCATCTAAGAGAATGACAACAATGAAACAATATACCAAAACTTATGGGATGCAGACAAAGTAATTCTGAGGGGAAATTTTATATCTCTAAATGCTTACCTGAATAAAATATAGAAAGAGGAGATCAATGAACTCAGCATGCAACTAAAAAAGTTGAAAATCAACAAATTAAAAGTACCCAATTAAATATCAAATTAGAAGTTCTGAAAACTGAAAGAGAGAATAACGTTGAAATTAAGAAAACTGTTAAACAATTAAATAAAACTAAGAGGTGGTTACATGGAAAAAAATAGAATACATAACTGTTTCTTTAATTTGATCAACAAAAAAGAAAGAAGAAAATCAAATTACCATAACCAAAAATGAAAAGTGTGAATTCACCATCAATGAAGAAGAGATGAAAATAATAATTAAGAACTATTTTGCCCAACTATATTCTGTAATGGTAATCAGAGAGTTAAAGATCTACCCCAGCCATTAATGGGGCCAGCCCATTAAGGAAAACTTGATTAGGGGAGGCTCACACCTTTGCTAATTTCTAATGTACTGGTTCTCAAGGGTTGTGATGCCCTCTGGCTCTAAAAAAATGTATAAATACTTTGAGGTAGGGTTTTACTTTGAGACTTAGTTTTTGGAAGAAGGTTTGTGTGCTAGATGAGACTCTGGAAGGCACTAAGCAGCCCCAAGGCTTTGAAAACCCAGATATTGATGCTTCTCTCTCTGGTTACTATGTATGTATGGTCAGAGAGTTGGATCTGTCTGTTGATCTATGTATTGCTAATGCTACATATTGTGATGTATATGTTGCTTATGGTCAGGCAGCTGGAAACACTGTCTGTTGATCTTTATTTCTCCGTAATTTCTGTGAAGTTAAATGAATGATTTGTATATGCTTGATTAACATGATTGTCCACCACTCAAAAGTTGCTTTCCTTTTAGAAATGCAAATCTAAGAACCTGTATAGCAGGCCCTCCTATGTATGTGGGGGGAGGGGGAGGGGAGGGTCCTTCCTTTTACATATGCCCATAAATCTAAGTGAAAATGAATGGATATTAACAAAAATATACATTGCCCAGATAACCAGAAGAGAATATGAAATACTTAACCCCATTTCAGAAAAAAAGAAATTGAACAAGCCATCAATGAATGTCCTAAGAAAAAAAAAAATCTCCAGGGCCAGATTGATTTACAAGTGAGTTCTATTAAACACTAAAATAATAATTAATTCCAATACTTTATAAATAATTTGGGAAAATAGACACTGGGGTTCCTATCAAATTATTTTTATGATAAAAATATAGTGCTGATACCAAAACCATGAAGAACCGAAACACAGACAAAAAATTATAAACCAATTACCCTAATGAATATGGATGGAAAAAATGTAAATAAAATATTAGCAAAGAGATTACAGCAATGTCTCTCCAGGATAATATGCTATGGACAGGTAGGATTTGTACCAGGAAATCAGAACTTGGTCAATATTAGAAAAACCATCCACGTAATTTGCCAAATCAATAACAAAACTAATAAAAATCATATTAAAACACTGGAGAACATAGGAATAAATGGAGTCTTCCTTAAAATAACCATTCATATTTATCTAAAATCATAAACAAGCATTATATTAAAACTTTAGATATGTTGTTTGTATAAAATAAACTTTCGTAAATCATCAGCATTTCTATACGTTAATACTAAAGCCCAATGACAAGAGATAAAAGGAGAAATTGCATATAAAGTTACTGTAGGCATTATAAACTATTTGGGAGTCTACCTTCCAACACAAACTCAGGAACTATCTGAACACAATTACAAAACACTTTTCACACCAATAAAATCAGATCTAAATAATTGGAAAAAATATCAGTTGCACATGGATAGGTTGAGCTAATTAATAAAAATGACAATTCTATTTAAATTAATTTACTTATCAATGCCATACCAATCAAACTACCAATAAATTATTTTATAAAGCTAGAAAAAAAGCAATAACAAAATTCATCTGGAAGAAAAAAAGATCCATAACATCAAGGGAATTAATGAAAAGAAATGCAAGGGAAGATGGCCTAGTTGTACCAGATGTTAAACTGTTATTATAAAGCAGTAATCATCAAAACTATTTGGTATTGGCCAAGAAATAGTGGGGTAGATAATTAGAATGGGTTGGGTACATAAGACACAATAGTCAATGACTAAAGTAATCTACTCTTTGATAAATCTAAAGACTTCAACTCCTGGAATAAGAATCCACTATTTAACAAAAACTGCTGCAAAAAATTGGAAAATGGAAAAATAAGCAAAGATGAACATCCTACACCTATATCAAGATAAAGTCAAAATGAGTGCACAATTTTGATATAAGAGCTGACACTATAAGCAAATTAAGAAAGCAAGGAATATTTTATTTGTTAAATTTATGGAGAATAGAAAATTTTTTTTGCCAAATAAATGATAGAGAATGTTATAAAATTTATACTGGATAATTTTGATTACTTCCAAAATCTTTTGCATGAGCAAATCCAATGCAACCAAGATTAGAAGGGAAGCAGAAAGCTGGGAAACATTTTCTTTTTTTTTTTTTTTTTTTTAACAACCGGTGTTGTTAAAAGGCCTCATTTCTAAAATATATAGAGAACCAAGTCAATTTTATAAGAGTACAAGTTATTCTCCAATTGATAAATAGTCAAAGGATATGAACAAGCAGTTTTCAGATGAAGAAATTAAAGCTATCTAGTCATAAAAAAAAATTGTCTAAGTGGCTATCAATTAGAGAAATGCAAATCCAAACAACTTTGAAGTAACACATCACATCTAACAGATTAGTTAACATGAAGGAAAAAAAAGGAAAATGATAAATGTTGGTGAAGATGTAGAAAAGGTGGAACAATAATGTATGGTTTGTGGAGATGTGAACTGATATAACCATTCTGGAGAGCAATTTGGAACTATGCCCTAAAGGCTAGAAAATTGTGCATACCCTTTGACCCAGCAGTGCCATTTATAGGTCTGTATCCAAAAGAGATGCTAAAATTGGGAAAAGGACCCACACATAACCAAATATTTTTGGCAGCGATTTTTGTCATGAGCAAGAATTGGAAATTGAGGGAATGCTCTTCAATGGGGAATGGCTGAATAAGTTGTGGTATATGAATGTAATGGAATACCATTGTTCCATAATAAATGATGAGGTGAACTTCAGAAAAACCTGGAAAGATTTACGTGAACTGATGCTAAATGAAATTCTGTGAGGACTAATGTTATACATTTAGCTCTTCTTACCAATGTAAGTATTTAAGACAACTCCAAAAGACTCAGATGAAAACTATTATCTGTATCACATCAGAGAAAGAATTCTGGAGACTTTCATATCACAGCATTCAATTTTCTCTGTCTATCTCTCTCTCTGTCTCTGTCTCTCTGTCTCTCTCCCTCTCTGTCTCTGTCTCTGTCTCTGTCTCTCTCTCTCTCTCTGTCTCTCACTGTCTCTCTCTCTCTAATGGTGTCTCCTATTTGTTCAAATTCCTCTTTACCACATGAGTAATGTGAAAATGTGTTTAATATGAATATATATGTGTAGCACATATTAGACTGTATGCTGTCTTGGTGAGGGCAGAGGGGAGAGAGGGGTAGAAAATGTAGAACTTAAAATCTTATGAAAGAAAATGTTAAAAAAAATTACAATTACTGAATTAATTAAAAATAAATAAAAATATACAAGTAAACTAATTTCTGAAACAGTAAGTGAACAAGCTATAACTAAATGCTTGTAAAAATAAGAAAAAAGAACGTAATAAATGACTTCTATTACACTAATATGTTGATATTCAAATGTAAATAAGGGAAAAACAGAACAGAAAATTATAGGCTAATTTCCCTGTTGAATAGTGATAGAAATCTTTTAAATAAAATATTAATACAAATTATGAAAAAAGCAGAAAGTCTTGCCTAGGATAACAAAAAGGAATGATATTGGATTATGATGCTTATTCCTTCAGAATTATGTTCATTAAATCTCTCCTCTCACAACTGGAAATTTTCAGCACAAGGTTACAAAATCAGTAATCTGAAGAAGGAGTGGGTTACACAACAAATCATAGAAACAATCAATAATTTCAACAAAAAGAATGATAATTATGAAACAACCTACCAAAACTTATGGGATGCAGTCAAAGCAGTTTGTAGGAGAAGTTTTATATCTCTAAATGGTTACATGAATAAAATAAACAGATCAATGAGTTGGGCATGCAACTAAAAAGGCTAGAAAAAGAATTTAAAAATACCTAATTAAATGTTAAACCAAAAGTTTGAAAAGCAAATTAGAGATTAATAAAATTCAAATTAAGAAAACTTTTAGGGCAGAGCCAAGATGGCGGAGTAGAAAGACGCACATATGCTACCTCTGAACCCACTGCCCATAAAATACCTGTAACAAAAAGAACCATGGGCGAATTCTTGAGCAGCAGAAGCCACAGAACGGAGCAGATGAGATTTCTGCTCCAGAGAGCCTGAAAACTTCTCGCAAAAGGTCCCTCATGCCCCGGACCAGAGCAGAGCCCAACCCTGCCTTGGTGGCGCAGCGCTGAAAGGAGCAGATCTGACCAGGCTTCAGGGATGGAATCTCCAGCAGCCACGCGGGGTCCTCCACCCACAAGTGACAAGGGTCGGTGAGAGGGTCTCTTTGGCAGGTCAAGAGGGGAGTGGGGTGCCCCCATAACTCAGGCCCCCTCGGGAGGCAGCAGTGGAGGTGGGAGAAGACCAGGGCTCCCCAAGCAGGCAGGAGCCTGGATCCATTGTTGAAGGTATCTGCATAAACTCCCTGAGGGAACTGAGCCCGTGAGGTGGCCCTGCCTTGACTTGAGCACCTGAACTTAATCTCACACTGAACAGCAGACCTGCCCCTGCCCAAAGCCCTGAGGCTGGCAATCAGCATTCGAATCTCAGACCCCAAGTGCTGGCTGGGCAGATCTGGAGGCGAGGTGGGGGTGGAGAGGATACTCAGAAGTCAAGTCACTGGCTGGGAAAATGCCTAGAAAAGGGGAAAAAAATAAGACTATAGAAGGTTACTTTCTTGGTGAATAGGCATTTCCTCCCTTCCTTTCTGATGAGGAAGAACAATGCTTACCATCAGGGAAAGACACAGAAATCAAGGCTTCTGTATCCCAGCCCACTCAATGGGCTCAGGCCACGGAAGATCTCAAAAAGGATTTTGAAAATCAAGTTAGAGAGGTGAAGGAAAAACTGGGAAGAGAAATGAGTGACATGCAAGCAAAGCATAAAAAACAAGTAAACACCCTGCTAAAGGAGACCCAAAAAATGCTGAAGAAAATAACACCTTGAAAAATAGGCTAACTCAATTGGCAAAAGAGGTTCAAAAAGCCAATGAGGAGAAGAATGCTTTTGAAAGCAGAATTAGCCAAATGGAAAAGGAGATTCAAAAGCTCACTGAAGAAAATAGTTCTTTCAAAATTAGAATGGAACAGATGGAGGCTAATGACTTTATGAGAAACCAAGAAATCACAAAACAAAACCAAAAGAATGAAAAAATGGAAGAGAATGTGAAATATCTCATTGGAAAAACAACTGGACCTGGAGAATAGATCCAGGAGAGACAATTTAAAAATTATGGGCCTACCTGAAAGCCAGGATCAAAAAAAGAGCCTACACATCATCTTTCATGAAATGATCAAGGGAAACTGCCCTGAGATTCTAGAACCAGAGGGCAAAATAAGTATTCAAGGAATGCACCGATCACCGCCTGAAAGAGATCCAAAAAGAGAAACTCCTAGGAACATTGTGGCCACATTCCAGAGTTCCCAGGTCAAGGAGAAAATATTGCAAGCAGCTAGAAAGAAACAATTCAAGTATTGTGGAAATACAACCAGGATAACACAAGATCTAGCAGCTTCTACATTAAGGGATAGAAGGGTGTGGAATAGGATATTCCAGAAGTCAAAGGAACTAGGATTAAAACCAAGAATCACCTACCCAGCAAAACTGAGTATAATTCTTCAGGGGAAAAATTGGTCTTTCAATGGAATAGAGGACTTTCAAGCATTCTTGATGAAAAGACCAGAGCTGAAAAGAAAATTTGACTTTCAAACACAAGAATGAAGAGAAGTATGAAAAAGTAAATAGCAAAGAGAAGTCATAAGGGACTTTACTAAAGTTGAACTGTTTACATTCCTACATGGAAAGACAATATTTGTAACTCTTGAAACTATTCAGTATCTGGGTACTGGGTGGGATTACACATGCACACACATGCACACACACACGCACACACACATAGAGACAGAGTGCACAGAGTGAATTGAAGAGGATGGGATCATATCTTAAAAAAATGAAATCAAGCAGTGAGAGAGAAATATATTGGGAGAAGAAAGGGAGAAATGGAATGGGGCAAATTATCTCTCATAGAAGAGGCAAGCAAAAGACTCATTAGTGGAGGGATAAAGAGGGGAGGTGAGAGAAAAACATGAAGTTTACTCTCATCACATTCCACTAAAGGAAGGAATAAAATGCACACTTATTTTGGTATGAAAACCTATCTTACAATACAGGAAAGTGGTGGAGAAGGGGATAAGCAGGGTGGGGGGGAAGATGGAAGGGAGAGCATGGGGAGGAGGGGGCAATTTGAGGTCAACACTCACGGGGAGGGACAGGATCAAAAGAGAGAACAGAAGTAATGGGGGACAGGATAGGATGGAGGGAAATATAATTAGTTCTTACACAACACTACTATTATGGAAGTCATTTGCAAAACTACACAGATTTGGCCTATATTGAATTGCTTGCCATCCAAAGGGAAGGGGTGGGCAGGGAGGGAGGAAGAGAAGTTGGAACTCAAAATTTTAGGAACAACTGTAGAGTACTGTTCTTGCCACTAGGAAATAAGAAATAAAGGTAAAGGGGTATAGGATGGAGACAAGGGCAGAGAGGGATGATAGAAGAGAGGGCAGATTGGCACACAGGGGCAATTAGAACGCTTGGAGTTTTGGGGTGGGGGAGGGGACAAAAGGGGAGAAAATTTGGAACCCCAAATTTTGTGAAAATGAATGTTTAAAGTTAAATAAATTTTAAAAAAAAGAAAACTTTTAAACCAACAAGTAAAACTCAGTAGTGGTTTTCTAAAAAACAAAACAGGCTAACTTGATTTATACAAAACAGAAATAAGAAAACCAAATTGCTAGTATCAAAAATGAAAAGGGTAAATTCACCATGAAATGAAGAGGAAATTAATAAAATAATTAGGAGTTATTTTGACCAACTGTTTGCCAATGAATCTGACAATCTAAGGGAAATGGATAAATTTTTTAAAAATATATAATTGCCCAAAATAACAGAAGAGGAAATGAAATACTTAAACCCTTTCCTTAAAAAGCAATTGAACAAGCCATCAGTGACCTTCCTAAGGAAAAATAAAATCTCTATGGCCAGATAGAATTATAAGTGAATTCAACCAAACTTTTAAAGAACAATTAACTCCAGTATTTCTAAGCTATTTGGAAAAATAAGTGTGGAAAGAATCCTATAAAATTCTTGTTTTATGACACAAATATAGTACTGTTACCTAAATCAGGAAGAGTTAAAACAGAGAAAGAGAATTATAGACCAATTTCCTTACTTTATATTGATGCAAAAAATTTAAATAAAATATAATGAAGAGATTACAGCAATTTGTCTCCAGGATAATACCCTATGACCGGGTCACATTTATACCAGAAATCTAGTGATTGTTTAATATTAGGAAAAATATCAATATAATTGACCATATCAATAACAAAACTAATAGAAATCATATGATTATCTCAATAGATGCAGAAAAAGTTTTTGACAAAATACAGCAGCCTTTCCTATTGAAAATATGGGAAAGCATGGAACAAATGGAGTTTTTATTACAATGATGAGTCACATTTTTATTTAATAATACCTCACATTTCCTAATATCTTCAGCAAGTATTATATATAATGGGAATAAGCTAGAAACTTTTCCAATAAGCTCAGGGATGAAACAAGAATTTCCATTACTACCTCTATCATTTAATATTGTTCTGGAAAAGTTACTTTAGCAGTAAGAGAAGAAAAGTAATCAAAGGATTAGCATACACAATGAGGAAACAAAACTATGACTCTTTATCATGGCTTAGAGAATCCTAGAGAATCAAATAAATACTTGAAATTAACAAGTTTAGCAAAGTTCTAGTACATAAAATAAACCAATGCAAATCATTAGAATTTCTCTGCATTAATAACAAAGCCCAACTGCAAGAGATACAAAGTGAAATTCCATTTGATACTAGTGTAGACAAAATGAAAAATTTGGGAGTCCACCAGCCAAGACAAACCCAGGAACTATATGAACACCATTACAAAACACTTTTACACAAATAAAATCAAATCCAAATAGTTGGAAAAATACCAATTGCTCATGGGAATGTTGAGTTAATGCAATAATGGTGACAATTCTACCCAAATTAATTTACTTATTCAGTTTCATACTAATCAAACTACCAAAAAATTATTTCATAGGGCTAGAAAAAATAAAAGCAAAATTCACATGGAAGAACAAATGGTCAAGAACATAAAGGAAATTAATGAAAAAAATGCAAGAAGATGTTCTAGCCTGCTATGGCAAGTAAAGTAGGATCTTTTGCTGTTTTTGTTTTAGTATAAAAAGAAGTATAATGTCTTTGAATATGATTGAGAAGATTTGTAAGAAGCTTTTGTTAATGAGGCAATGTTTCTCCAGGGATGCGATGCCCTCTGGCTCTAAAAAGTGCATAAAGGCTCTAAGGGCAAGGTTTTACTTTAGAGCATAGTTTTGGTAAGAAGATTTGAATGCCAGAGAAGGATTTTGGGAAGCCACAAAGGAGCCCCAGCTTTGAGAACCCAGATGTCATGCTTCCCTCTATGATAATTATGGCCAGAAAGTGTCTGTTGAATTATGGGCAGACAGAGGAAGTCATGTCTGTTGATTACTTTAGGATTCAGAGTGTTGACTCTCCTGAAATAGGTGAATGATATATGTGCTTGACTAAAGGATTGATACATGTGCTTAATTAAAGTGATTGTTAACCCTTCAAAAGATACCTTTCCTTTTATGAATGCAGATCTAAGAACATGTAATAGCAGGTCCCCCTGTGTATATTGCAGTGCTTACTGACACATAACCATGCCAGATCTAAAACTATGTTAAAAAGTGGAAATCATCAAAATTATTTGGTACTGATAAGAAATAGATGGGTAGATCAGTAGAATAGGTTAGGCACACAAGTAACAGTAGTCAATGACTATAGCAATCTATTCTTTGATAAATTGAAAGGCTCTTGCTTCCAGTATAAGAACTGACAAAACCTGCTATAAAAATTGTATGGTAGTAACTAGGCACAGATGAACATCTTTCACCATGTTCCAGGTAAGGCAAAAATGGGTACATGATTTATACATAAATATGATACCATAAGTAAATTAAATTAAAAAAGTAATAGTTTACCTGTCAGATCTGTGGAGAAGGAATATATGATCAAATAAGAGATAGAAAACTTTATGAAATGCAAAATGGATAATTTTGATTACACTAAATTAAAAAAAAAATTTGCACAGACAAAACCAATGGAAAAAGATAGAAAGGGAAGAAGAAAGCTGGGAAAGAATTTTTACAGACAATGTTTCTGATAAAGGTCTCATTTCTAAAACATAGAGAAGTGAGTCAAATCTATACAAATACAAATTATCCCCCAATTGATAAGTTATTAATGGATATGAATGGGCAGTTTTCAGAGGAAGAAATTAAAGCTATGTATAGTCATATGAAAAAATGCTCTACATCACTATTTATTACAAAAATGAAAATCCAAACAATTCTGAAGTACCATTTCACACCTATCAGATGGTTAATGTGACAGAAAAGGGAAATGATAAATGTTGGAGAAGATATGCTCAAGTTGGAACATTAATGCATCACTGATATGAACTGATCCAACCATTCTGGAGAACAATTTGGAGCTATGCCCAAAGGGCTATAAATGTGTGCATATCCTTTGATATAGCAACACCACTACTAGGTCTGTATCCCAGAGAAATTATGAAAATGGGAAAAGTTCTCATATGCACAAAAATATTTATAGTAACTCTTTGTACAATGCAAAGAATTGGAAAATGAAGGGATGTGCATCAATTGGGGGATGGTTGAAGATGTTATGGTATATGAATATAATGGAATAATCTTGCGCTATAAAAAATGAGGAGGTTGATTTCAGGAAAACCTAGAAAGACTTACAGGAACTCTTGCTAAGGGAAGGGAACAGAAATAGAAAACATTTTACACAGCAACAACATTGTGATCAACTTTGATAGACTTGGTTCTTTGCAACAATGCAATGATCTAAGAAAATTCCAAAAGACTCATGATGGAACGTGCTGTCCACATCCTGAAAAAGAACTATGGAGTCTGACTGCCAATCAAATCATAATATTTTGCCTTTTTTTAGCTTTATTTCTTTCTTGTGGTTTTACCTTTTGTTCTCATTCTTTTATGACATGACTGATGTGGAAATAAGTTTAATAAGTTCATACATGTATAGTCTATATTAGATTGGTTGACATCTTAGAGAGGGAGAGCAGGGGAAAAATGTATATCAAAATAAAGATGAATATTTAAGATACAAAAAATATATTTTTAAAAATAGATTTGATTTTTGTCTTTAGTGAATATGCTGACTCTGAGATTGAGTAGATGGTTGGGTAAATGGTTGGATGGATTATACTGCATTGTGCTAACATAATGGCAATACTAACATGACATTTTATAGACCTCTGCATTACTAATCAGCTGTTTGGTTTTATTGGTTTGTTTCAGTATGCACTACATACTGTGTATTCAGCATTGTATTTGACCATCATGTTATACCTGAAAAATAAAACAATACAAAACAAAAACACAATAGTTCTAGCCCTCTAAGACTGATAATTTAGTTGGAATAGTAAAATTTAAATATATAAAATTATTCAAGAATAATATGGCATGAGCTCATAGCATTTTAACATTATTAATGATCAGAAACATTGATTCCCTCCCCTTCATTCTATAGAAGGAGATTTTTGAATTCATAAAGGATAAGTGACTTTGATAAAGTCACACAGTGAGTCAGTGACTAAGGTGAAATAAAAATATCCTTGAGCCTATATGTGGCAAGCTATCAGTATGGGCTAAAGTGTTGCTAGGTTTCACTGAAGAAGAATGTTCTTGGTCTGAAATTTGAAGTACATATGGGAGCTAAAAATTAAGGAGTCATGTACAGTAATTATATAAGGAAAGAGGCTTATGATCTCCCAGAAGCACATTTTTCAGTTTAATGCAAGGATAATCTTAAATAAGGTGAAAACATTTCAAGTTGATCTCTCTCTCTCTCTCTCTCTCTGTGTGTATGTGTGTGTATACCTATATGTGTGTGTATGTATGTACATAGGATGGTGGTGCAGTGAATAGAGTGGATAGAGAGTGGATAGAGTCAGAAATGTTTTCACTAGCCTCGGACATTTTCTGACAAGTCACTTAACCCTGGTTGCCTCAATTTCCTCATCTGTAAACTGAATTGAAGAAGGAAATGGCAAAACACTCTAGTATCTCCCGCAAGAAAACTCCAGAAGAGATCACAAAGAGTCAGACATGACTAAAAAAAAATGACAAGAAAAACCAAAAAAATACCACAACTAAACTAAAGTCAGCACACTTTTAAGGTATTAATGATTAAATATTAATAATGCTTCAATGTAGATTAATGCATTAATAGCTTAAAATTGCATTGACTTTTAGGATACCCTGCAGATAATGCCACTTGCCTTTACAAATGTGTATATGCATATTATTGCATATATGAATGTGTTTAGAAGTAAAATCCCGCAGATAAAAATCAACTTGACTGATTCTCCTTCTATCCTGGTCCTGCTCTTTCAATTAAGTGAAGATTCCAAACGCAGTTGTATCTTTGGAAAATTTTATGTTTCTACATGATAATTTTTTTCCAGTACCATCCCTTGGTTTGTTGGGTATCATTTTATCACAAAGAAATGTATTTAATCAAATTCTTCCTGCACCTGGGATACTGCTACTCAATAGACAGCAAACAACAAGTGTATTTCAATTTAAACTGGGGAACCATTGATTCCAAGAAAGGCATTGATCTTAAATGGCAGAGTTGGTCTTCTTTTGTGTGAAGAATCTTTCAAATAAGGCTACTTGAGTGTTTGAAGGTGTCATCATTTTGATGTTTCAAAGCCTCAATTATTCAAGTACTACAGAGCTGAGCATTGTGTGCCTGCCAATGTCGCATTTAAAAAGCTCTGATGTCTAAGGTGCCATGTTCTGTTCAAAGTCTTATGATGATTGAAATTAAGAGAAGAATCCTTTCATTTCGGCAAATGCTGAGTCTCTGGAAGGCTACAATGTGGAGCTGAAAGCCTACATTCATTAAGTGTTTGCTTGCAATTTGAATGTATTGTCAATGGGTCAGACAGTTTTGGAGGTTGGAAGTTCAGTTTATATTCTTGGTCTGGGGAAAACTTTTGAAATGCCTGATTGAGGTTGCTTATAGTATTAAGAGGCTGATTCAGAGACAGAGATGTATTTGGCAACTTAGCTGTGAGGACTGAATG
This sequence comes from Notamacropus eugenii, assembly GCF_028372415.1. Lineage (NCBI taxonomy): Eukaryota > Metazoa > Chordata > Mammalia > Diprotodontia > Macropodidae > Notamacropus > Notamacropus eugenii. The sequence goes on from NC_092875.1 coordinate 334,949,749, forward strand.
AATGTTCTATCCTATATATCATCTGCTCATGCTGGAAGGGTATTTCAACATATGGTATAGATTCTGTTCTCCTCCTCCCAAATAGATCAGAAGGTGTTTGTTGAAGCTACGTGTATAAGTACTGTCCCTGCTACCTTTATAGTAAGTAGCTTCTTTAGAGTAGATCTTGTGGTGAGTCTCAAATCCATTGGTTCATAGGGCAGTAGGAGGCAGATTAATACAGTAGAAAGAACACTGACTTTAGAGTCAGGTGATCTGGGGTCAAATCATTTTTCTGTCATGCACTACCTATATGTCTTTGGGCAAGTCACTTAATCTTTATGGATGAAATAAGGAGAAATTGAGAGAAATAATCTCTGAGGTCCCTTCTACCTAGAAATCTTATGAACTAAAGATCCTAAGGTCTTCAAAATGGTTTCCTTTCTCCTTTCCACTTTTCACTGCTTACCTGAACACCTCAGCATAAATTCCTGGTATTTTCTATTTCATAGGGATGCCTCATTCAACTTCAAAAACCTTGTCTCTGGAGTGTTATGAGGTCACTCTTGAATCAGCATTTTGTGCTGTTGTGTAAAAATATAATGAGCCTTTATTGTTGGGATCGTGTTTATCTGATGACCAAAAACAATTGTTTCTGAGTTTTAAGAGCAAACAGTTACAAATGCTGCAGAGAGTTTGAAAAGTTATTAGGTCTGAGAAAAAGGCTACCAGATTTGGGAAATTGGAAATCACTAGAAACTTGAGGAGAGTGGTTTCAATTCAATAAGATCAGAAACCATGTCAGGGTGCTTAGAAAAGAGCACAAGGAGAGAAAGTCTAGAGTATAAATGTTGATGGCTTTCTCAAGGAATTTAGTCACTAAAAGGATGAGAAATATAGTGATAGCTTGTAGGGATGGTAGGCTCAAGGGAATATATTCGTGGGTTTGCTGTTGTTTTTAGGAGGAGAGAGGCATTGGTATTATTTCCAGGCAGCAGTGAAGGAGGCAATAGATCAGGAAAAAAGAGAGTGGTAGTGACTGTGAGGGTAATGTACAGATGAGAAGGTGGCATAAAGAGTGTATAAAGGACTGACTTCACAAAGGAGAAGAGTTATTACTTCATCTGAGTCCAGAGTAAGGAGAAAGTAGTGGGGCAAACACAAATGAGGTCTGTATATTGTGTGTATGCACATGCATGTGCATATGTATGCGTCATGTGTATATATGTATTGTGTGTATATATACACATAAACATATATATTCTCATGTCTAAATACACATATGTTGCCTTAATAAGTATTGTCATATATGCATATACACATAGTGTATACACACATACATATACACATACTTACATATAATCACATATATTACATATAGGGTGGCTAGGTGTCACTGTAGATAGAATGCTGAGTCTGGAGTCAGAAACTCATTCTCCTGAGTTAAAATATGGTTTCAGTTGCTTACTAGCTGTGTGACCTTGAATAAGTCATTTAACTGATTTGTAAAATGACCCGGAGAAGGAAATCCCTCCAGTATCTCGGTCAACAAAAATCCAAATAGTGTCATAAAGAGTTGATTACGACTGAACAACAACATATATTACATTTACATACATCTTCATATTTTTCATTTTAAAACAAACAATATTCCATTACATTCACATGCCCTTATTTGCTTGCATATCTCCCCAAACAACACAGAGCAACTTTGTTTTGAGTTCTTTGTTATCACAAAAAGTATTTCTATGAATATTTTGATGCATATTGGATCTTTCTTTCTATTCTTGACCTTCTTGATGTTTAAAACTTCCCACAGTGTGTTAGGTCTCTGGGGCAAAGAATCTGGACATTTTATTCACTCCTTCCACATAATTATCAAGCTGTTTTCCAGAATCATCAGAGCAATTGGCAGATCCAACAAGAATATGAGAATCCATGTCTTTGCTCAGCATCTACAACACCAACTATTGCAATTTTATCACCTTTCGCTTAATTCTTAAATTTCAATGGGCACTTCTGTGTAAAGAAGCCATGGCTGAACTATAAGCTTGTCTTCTCCTAACATTTGTTCTAATGTCTCCATGTATCAATTTTCACAGATTACTCTGATATTATATTTGAAGAAAAATTTAGAGTCTTCATTCTAATATTCTTTAATTCAGATTCCATTTTATGGTTTCCAGGTTGTTACGCCTTTTGCTCTGGATCAATGCATCAGTTCAGATTCTTAATGAAGTTTAGTCTGTCTTCCCTGGTGTATCACGTTCATTTGAAAACATGGAAAATTCTAGTTATGGTGGTATATGCTTGTAATCTCTACTGTTGGTGGATACTGATATTGATCTCTGGGATTCTTAGCTGCATTAGAGTGAGAGTTGATTAGGTATTCACACTAAACCTACTTGATCATATTTTTAGGGTGAGATGGGGAGGAGGGAGGTAAACTTTACCTGAAAGCCCTAAGTCTTACCCCATAGCACTCAGTTTGAAAATTTCAAATGAAATTTTCAATCAAATTTCTTACAGTTAACTGCTGCATGACTGCTTAGATCCAATACAGTTTAACATTAACTACAAAAATAAGAGTTATTGTTTATATCAAACTCCCCCTCCCCCCACCCATATAGCTATGGCTTTTTGTGTTTATTCATTCTAAGAATAAAGTAGTTAGAAATGTTCTAAAGAGTCCTTGGGGATCTTGATTTTGAATAACAATAACAATCTCCACCATTCACACATACAAACATTTAGAGATGTTTGTGTGTATACACATACACACAAATATACATACATCTATATATGTATATATACATATATACACATACATGTGTGTGTATGTGTGTGAGGGAGAGAGAGAGAGAGAGAGAGAGAAAGAGAGAGAGAGAGAGAGAGAGAGAGAGAGAGAGAGAGAGAGAGAGAGAAAGAAAGAGAGTTAGGATCCTTGGCTCATCTAATTCTTGACTTCATATCCTTAGTCAACCATTTGGGATCAACTGGATATGTGAAGGTGTATTTAAATTTCCCTTAAAATTTTCAAAAGTTTTGAAAATTTATTTATCCTCCATTTTATTTCCTCTAGAAAAAATTGCTTAATTAAAAAAGCTGCAAGTCACCATAAGTTTTAATTAATTTTAGCCCTAAGTTTAGAATAAAAAGAAAGGATTGGAGGAAGGTAGAGGAGAAAGTCTAGTGCCAACTAGTAAGGTAAAGTGACTTTAATTTTCCTGGTTTATTAAAACCTATTCAAGTCTTTGATGGTGTATGAAATCATGGCATTACATCAATTATGATCTCAAAAGATTTCTGAAGCATTTTTAAGCGAGAAGTAAGTAAATTATGGGTTTGTCTTTTAAAATGTGTTTTATTATGTCATTACTTCAAATAATGTCAGTAACTCAGTACCAGTTTGAACGGTTATGGAACATTTGTAATTCAAGGGGGTGTGATTATCATTGTATATTCTGGTATAAAAAAAGACTTTAGCCAGATTACTTTTTATCGGCTCATGAATTTAGATGCAGTTCCTTTAGCTCCATAATGCTAATGTCTAGGGGCAGATATATGCAACTCTCCAGATTGGCTGCCATTGAAGACTTGTATTATGAAACTTGATAGTGTAGGATGGGAAGCGATTTCTGGCTCAGGATATGGGTGGCAATCTATATCAAACAAATAATTCTATAAGACAGACAGACAGACAGGCAGAGACAGGAACAAAGACAGACATAATGCAGTCGCAAAGATACTGGCAGGTAAATGAAGTTAGACAGAGAGACGAAGATATGGAGAGAGGGGGAGGGAGAGAGAGAGGCAGAGAGACAGAGAAGGAGAGAGAGAGAGAGAGAGAGAGAGGAAGAGAGAGAGAGAGAGAGAGAGAGAGAGAGAGAGAGAGGAAGAGAGAGAGAGAGAGAGAGAGAGAGAGAGAGAGAGAGAGAGAGAGAGAGAGAGAGAGAGAGAAAGAGCATGGATAGACAGAGATTTCATATAGTTTTTTTCTGATAACATAAATATTGACAGCTCATACATATGATGAGGATAGGATAATTTTCCATATTCTCCCACCAACTAACAAAATCAAGCTGGCCCACCAAGAGAAATTATTTCCTTAGCTGCCAGACTCATTGCCTCCATTTAATGTGTCTCTATTAGCTATGCTTGCCATCAGCAATTTTTGTACCATCAGCTGATTAAGAGTGATGCATTCTGTTTTCTTTAGTGTTTATTTCCCAAAAAAATTCTCTAAACTTCCAAGGCAGAATATATAGACTCTGTGCTCTTGCAAAACTCAGGCACTGAGGGAAAAAATTGTCAATCTCATCCATGCAGAATTGGTCCAGAATCAGGACAAGGCATTTGTGAGTGCAAGGAAAGGTTTTCCAGTTGAATGCCCTGTGACCTTTCTACACCCACTTCCTGTAACCCAAAACTTAGGACAGACTGAACATTTTGAGTTCCTCCTGAAGGTTTTGAATCTGCTTCATAATTCTAGCACTCAATAATTGTCCCTCTTAACAATATTTAAAAATATTGCTCTTGTACTGTTGCAACTCTTAGGACCCACCTCAAATGCTACCTAATTTGCCAGTGTCTGGTTCCAAGTTGTCCTAGATTCTAGTTCAAGTTTTAAGTAAAGCCTTCTGAACAACGAGTAAGAAGTGTCTCCAAGATGAAAAAGATCTCAATACCCTATTTAATGTCAATCCCTAATTTGGTAAAGCTCTTTAGTCCTTCATTTATTGCAGAATTGTGAGAGTCAGGACAATGAGCTGGAAATGAAATGTGACAAGTAGAGAGAATTAAAGTAGGATACATTTATATGAATATTAATTACCCCAAGTCATTGGAGTTGGAAAAAGGTAGAAATATGCAATCTAAGCTATAGGTAGAAAAAAAGAATATCAATAAAATATGTCTTCTTTCCCCCCACTTCCTGAATATTCTATTCTTCCTGTTCTTCTTTCTGTAAACTTTTCAGATGGCATATTCTCTCTACCTCAGCTTGAGGATCTGGTATTACTTAGAATTTAATGTCAATTAAAGTTAATGTTAACATTTTCTTCATTTTGCATCCTACTCATTAATGGTGGAATAAAAAGACTTTATACTTATTAATTCATAGCCTTCTTAAACAGGAGAGATATACATGTATGTATGCATACACATATACATACACACATACAAACACAATACATACATACAAATACACATACACATATGTGTGTGTATATATGTATATATACATACATATATGTGTGTGTGTGTGTGTGTATATATATATATATATATATATATATATATATATAATTTAAGTGTTCATGGTCTTCCAGACTTTAAACTCAATTTAATCTAATTTTCATTTTCTATCTGATAAAGCTGAGCCCCAGAGAGGGGAAATTTTTTTTTGACAAAAGTCATATAATAGTAAGTCACAAAGTCAGGACTTGAACCCTGGCCCTCCAATTCCAAATTCAGAGATCTTCACTTTGTGCTATATTGCCACTCTCATTTTAATTTTCATCTGAACTCATAAGGATGGTTTTGGTATAAAGGATGGTATAAAGGTACTATAAGTAGCAACCTCAAAATAAGTCCTGCATCCCCATCATATTGCCATGCCACAAAAGGAACTTTTGTAAACTAAATTAAAGGCACAGATTTACCAAGTGTCAGATATGTGGTCTACCCTTTCTCTGAGTCTTATATTCAGGACCCTCTGCTCTCTAAAAGTCTTCTCTATTCTTTCTGACTTGGAAAAGGTCATGGTCTCCTTGTTTGAAGGTGTTTCTGTCACTAAGGCTGTGGAGTTTATTTTTGTTTTGATCTGGGATTGATTGCTTGATGTCTAAAGGAGGTCTGTGCTGTTTCTTCAAGGAAAATCACCAGTAGATCATATTCCCTGCAGTTTCACTCCCTGGTGGCCTGCTGCCTTCTGCTATTCTGTTAAACACTCTCTGGAGTCCAAGTTGACAACAGCAAGCATCAAGCAGTCTCCTGCAGTGATTGGCACTGGGCATCAATCACAGTGCTGGCATAGAACAAAGAGGAGAGCTTCATTCTACAGCAGATCTGGCAGGGTGAGATAGGAACATTTCAGATGTTCTTGATGATAAATGTCATGCCCAAATAGTTAACACAATAACAATTCAACCGTTACACTCATCATTCTTTTTATGCCATTCCCAAGTGCCCTCCTACCTCAGACTGCTTGATCTACCACTGATACCCCCAATATAGCAAATGATATTACATGACTTTGAAGTGAGAGAATATAACTTTGGCAATACCAACAAAAGAAAGGAAGTTTGTTCAAGAAGGCAAAACAGATTTTATTTTCCCTGAAATGACCCTTAGCTATCTTCTTGATTCCTAAGAACGAACCTAGATAGAATTTGCCCTCTGAAGACAACACTGAAACTTGGTCTATAGAATGATAGACATTTGGAGAGAAATTTAGGAATCATCTATTTCTTGTCATTCTGTGTGAACATCCTTTTGGTTGATGGAACTCTGAATTTTTTACTGGGAACCTTGAATGTTGAAGAGACATATTAACTCAGTTCACTGACAAAGATAATTTGAGATTTATGAATAGCAAACCATTGGGCCTTCCCCAAAATTCCAAACCTAGCCAGTAGGAAAAATGATCAACTCAAGTCTGAAAAGCAGTGGTAAAAGCAGTTTCTTTTAGGAATTATACCTTATTGGCTATATTGTGGAGAAAAAAAATAATTGAATTTAATGGTGTCAAATAATGAAGAGACAACATAAAGGAAAGTGTTTCTGAGCTAGGAAGTTTATCACATTGCTTTATATTTCCCTATTTACCATATAAGCTTTGGTCTTTTTCCATAGGATCATAGATTTAGAGTTGAAAAAACATAAATGTTTTCTGGTCCAACTGTTTCATTTTGATGAGGAAACTGAAGTTCAGTAATATTAAATCTTTTGACTCAAAATTCAGACTATTTCCATTGCCTCTCTTCCTTTTCAGCAACTTAACCTCTGCATTGTTGTTTCCTTTCCTTCTCTGGATGTGTACAACGCATGCTTCTCCTCAACTGGATGCTTTCTGATTCAACAACAACAAAAGCTTAACAAGGAAAAGAGATAAAAGAAAAATCTACAAAAACATGGAGTATACCTGGTAATGTTATCTTGAGTCTTCTAATGGAGCATTAATGCTTAGCCAAAAATTTTATTCCTATAATGAACTTCCTGTTCTATTTAGCAAAAGTCTGGATAAACTTCACTATGAGGCACTATTATCTTGCTTTTTGATCATCAGATTTAGAGTTAGAGAGGACCTTAGAGATCTTCTCATACAAAGGTTTATCTTACAGATGAGAAGATTTAAGTAGATTCTAAAAGACAAAGTGATGGTATAGATAGTAAGTAGCAAAACTAGAATTCAAACCCAGAACATCTTATTCCAAATCAAATATTTTTTCCACTGTTAAATCACAATGGAGAAGCCTACCATACCTTAATCCTAAACAATGTTCTTTGCCATTTAGAATATGTAGTTCTTATTTATGAATTATACCATTAATACCCAGGTACTGTAGTTCATGTTGAGAGAAGCCTTTCATATCTTTGGGCCTCAATTTCCTCATTTGCAAAATAAGGAGAGTTGTACTAGATGGCAAAAGAGATTACTTTTTGCTCAATCTGTGATCTGATAAACTGTAATTCTATGAGTGAAATCTGTTGTCCCTTTTTCTGCTTATTGTAGCTTTCCTTATTTCCTCAAAGTATAAAGTCATCATGGTACCAGTACAAAAATGCCAGGAAACTGACATGAGAAAATTCCTCATAGTCTGATGATATTAAATAATTTTGCCTATATGCTTACATATATACACAAACAAATGTGTATATATGTATGTATGAATATATATATATATGTATATATGTCAATTGCCTATGATTTCAATGGTATTAAATATATGCAGATCCCACTCTCATTCAGGGAAGGATCATCTCTTAGCATACAAACAGTAGGTTGTTACATGTGTCTGCACATGTGTATCCTTCTCTTGACTTTTTTCCATCTATTTTTCTTCTCCTTTTGTCCTACAGTAGCAATTCTTTTTCCATTTCAAACAAGCAAGGAAAATAAAACAAAAAAATGAACCAATTGAATGTGTCCTTTCTATTTGTAAATGAGAAAATATCAGGGCCCAAGTTGTCAGGGCTTATAAAAAGTAATAGTCCAACCATACTGCAATAGAGGTAAGGAGATATTCCTTATATCTATACTGTCAAGTTATCTAGGCAAGGGTAAGTAGAATAAATGCCTTGTTATGATTTAAGGAGCTTAGGAAACGATCCTTTCCCCTATTTCCTCTCAACACTAATAATTGCTACCCTCATAGCAAATGGCTGAATGTTTTTTTCAATGGGATCAAACGTTTTCTTTTATAGTGAATTAGAAATTTGCCTTCTGGGCCTAGATAACTGATGAGAAAAGACTGATATTACAACTTCTATTAACTTTTACCACAGTGACTTGCATATTTCTGATGACACATCTATTTCTAATTACAGGTTTCAGTGTACAGTATAGAAAAGAAAAGAGAAAATGAGTAGACCTGAGTAGCTGCGAATAGTAGTAGTAGTAAAAGTAGTAATCGTAGTAGTTGTTGTTGTAGAGTAGTACAGTAGTAGTAACAACAATAATAAAATACTTTACTGTTTTCAAGGTGCTTTATATAAAATGTCATTTTAACCTCATAACAACCCTGGGAGGTATGTCCTACTACTGTTTACATTTTATAGGTGAGGAAACAAAGGTAGACAACAGTTAAATGCCTTGCTGAGGACGAAACAGCTAAATAAAGAGATTTAAACTCAGATCTTCCTGATTTTAATTCCATGCAGTGTGCCGACAAACTGCTTAACAAGAACAGAAAGAGGAGGGAGTCATTGGAAAACGTTACAACTGTGTAAAAGAGCCAAGAAATGAGGAGGGAGGAGGGAAATGGAGCTCTACAGCCGGGTAAAATAACTAGGAAATAAGGGAGGGAAGCATCAACTGAAGATATATTTTCCATACTTCCTAGTTCTGCTTAGACATCAAGGATATTGTGAATGAGCCCTGAACTTGAAATCAGGAGACTCGGTATTGAGTTAATTCTGTTATCTACAAATCATTTATGTAGCCTCATTGTAAGTCACTTGTGGTCCCTTCACGTCAGTCTCCACCCAGTGAGGACATTTTATGGAACGTGATCATCTTGATTTGGAGTGCTTATGAGAAGTATAAGAATGAAGATTACAATGAAGATAAATGTAAACTATGTACCAATGTCTTCTGTAAAGGGTCAAAAAAAATAGAGAAATTCTATAAAGAACTTGAAAAGTATTCTGGACAAAGCCAACGTATATTTGAAATTCAGTGACTTCAAGATAAGAGATCTAACTGAACAAACTTAAAACTTTCTGCTAGAATATCTCATTATCGGATTAATTTTTTTTTGTTTTGAACTTATCAGATAATCTTAATTTTCCACCTCAGCTGGATTTATGAAAATTTTTTTTTGTTTGCTGATGAGTTCTAATTTCAACTCTTCTACTACCTGGCTTGGGCAAATCAGTTTGGCTTTCTAGCCCACATATAAAGCGGCAGAGTCTGACGGAGTCACACGGTAGCGTCTGGTTCTTTATGAAATTGTGAAGGCAGATAGTATTGCTGAGACATAGCTATTTAAAAATACAGACTTTGAGAATTGTAAACATTGTGTGCCTACGATGTATTTTGATAAAAAGTATTTTGAAGCCTCAGATACAAAAGCTGAGCATCAGAAAAACATATTGAGTATCCTCAGTGATAAAAGTTTGAATCCCACCATGAGACACAACCTTGAACTCGATGATTTCCAGAAGAAATTTGTATCCTATCAACCCACTGGTTCACTGTGTGGCTCATTGTGATTGCATAGTTGTTAGTACTCCATTTTGTGGCTGCATTATCCTCTGAATCACAGTCATTGCACATAGATTTCTCACTTCCAGGTGACTAGGAGACACAATGGATATTACATTGAAATTGAGTCAGGAATACCTGAATTTGAATGCTATTGTAGAAACTTAAAAGCTGTGTGACCCTGAACATGTTACTTGACCTTTCTGGCAGTCAGTAAATCCACCTGTAAAATAAAAAGACTGGACTCAATGGTCTTTAAGACTCCTTTCCACTCTAAATCTATGATTTATTTGAATTGCCACATTCTTCATGTCTTTTTACTTGCAAAAAAAAAAAAAAAAGAAAAGAAACGTAAGTTTCTGCCTCTGTTTCCAAATGGAGAGTTTTGGTTTCCTGAAAAGATTACAATTTCTCTCTTTCTTTCCTTATTCCCTTTCTTGGCCTTGCATAGTTCACATAGTGAGGCAAGTTACGGGTATGGATCTGTAATGCATTTGGACAAGTTAGAAAGCGCACAACCCAGTGCTAAACCCTCCAAAAACAGCTGCTTTACTTTGTTCGATGGTTGCTTATCTTTCTTCTTATATGAACTGATGTGATACCTGTCAGTCAAGGCAATGGGGAATGAAGAAACCTGAGGAAGTCTGTTTATCTGAGGTGTGCAGACCAGTTTTCTCTTTAATTTCTCCCTTCCCCCAGATACTGTATTGTTTTCACTGTCATCTGATGACCTTGTGCTTTTCTCTGATTTATATTCCCACATACAAATACACACACACGCGCACACACACACACACACACACACACACACACACACACACACACACTTTAAAGCAGGGGGCCAAAAGAGTCCTATAGGCCAATAGCACTTTCACTTATGAAGATTCTTTTTCACCCAGGGTTCTGCAGACTAGAAATACAAAGACTGGAGAGGAACTAGAAGATTAAAGAAATAAGGACAGATGATATCAAGACCTTTGCATGATGTTCTTTCCTTTGTATAAGAAGCAGATGCCACTAAACACTAGCAGCTAAGTATACTGATACTTCCAGAAACCAGTGCCCATCCTCATCAGAAATTATATTTTATTTAATTTTGTTTATATTTTGTATTTTATTTTTAGCAGGATCAAGCAAGGAGGCATGTTGGCTAGATCTCCAGGATTCAGGAAGATCTGAGTTCTAATCCTTCATCAGATACTCAGTAGCTGTGTAACTCTGTACAAGTCACTTATCTTCTCTCAGTACCAGATTCCTCAATTTTAAAATGGGGATGATAATAGCACCCACTTCACAGGGCTATTATGAACCTTATATGAGATGAAGGAGGTGGGGCATTTCACATTTTAATTACTAAGCAAATGTTAGCCATGATGATGATTACAGTTACAATAAAGATGATGTCCACAGTGACAACAACAGATCATGATGTTTTCAACCATGTTATCAAAGGTCTTCAACTTGAAATGTTTACAAGCTAAGGAGGGAGTGTTGGTGATGAATGATGTCTGTTTGTAGATTATTGTGCACTCCATACAGCCTCTCAAGCTGAGAGTCAACAAAGTATGAATCAATTCTATGCTGTTTTTTGCTAATTTTGGCCTAGTAGTTAACACCAGGAAAACACAGGTGCTTCATCAGCCAGCTCCGCATCACCCATAAATGGAACCCTTGGTTACAGCAAATGGTGAAGTTTTGTATGCTGTGAGTACACATTGCTGGTATACTTCCCAGGGATGTTCACGTTGATAATGATATTGACAAATGCATTGTCAGAGCTAGCTCAGTATTTGGGAGGCTCTGAAGGAAAGTGTGGGAGAGAAGTGATATTAGACTGACTACTAAACTGAAGGTCAACAGAGCCATTGTGCTGACCTCATTGTTGTATGTCTGTAAAACCTGGACTTTATACCATTGCCATGCCAGGAAACTGATTAACTTCCATTTGAATTGTCTTAGGAAGATTCTGAAAATCCCCTGGCAGGATAAAATACCAAACACTGTGGCCCTTTCTCAAACTCTATTACAGAGAGTGCAACTCTGATGGATTAGGTACATTGTTGAATGCCAAATGTATGTATGTATGCCTAAAAGACCATTTTATGAAGAACTCACACAGGGCAGCCACTCATATGGTGACCAGAAAAAAGTGATAAAAGAACACCCTCAAGCTCTCTCTTAATAGTTGAATTGATTGGGTGACATGGGAGACATTGGCACAAGACCACTCAACACGGCATGCCCTTATCACAGAAGACATTGTGTTCTATGAATAAAGCCAAATTGAAGTAGCCTAAAATAAACACAAGATGTGCAAATTTAGAGAATCCACACCAAATGTTCACATGGACTATTTCTCTCTGACCTGTGCTAGAGCATCCTAAGTTTTATTGGTCTGATCAGCCACAGCTGGACACACTGTAACTTTAATCTAGCATAGTGATGCAATTTTGTTCCTCTTCTAGAGCAAAGGACAACAACCAGCTCCCACTATATGAGAACCTGCCAAATATTTGAAATTAGAAGTTCTCCTAAATCTTCTCTTCTCCACGCTAAATATCCCCAGTTCCTCCAGGCATTTATCAATTAATTAAGTAATCAAATAGAGTTGAATCAGATGGTCTCAAGCCTTCTTAATTAGGACATATTGACAAGAATTGTCCTTCAGATGATGGGATCATTCAGGAAAAGGATTTTGTTCCTTTTACTGCATCTGCATGCTGCTATAACATCTAGAGGGAAATGTGTGTATTGTATTTGCACTGTGTGAAAATATATACAAAAAGATACACATACATATGCATGCATATGCACATATTATATGTATGTACGTGAATGTGTGCATACATACATATATGTGTGTAGATAGAGAGAGAGAGAGATTAATTGGCAACCAAATGATAAGATTCCCTTGGCAAAACTAGTTTGCAGGATGATTTAACTGACCTAACTAAATCAGATGGTTAATGTGGCATCATCAGGCATACTACAACCCATAGAAAGACACATTACCAAAGGTCATGAACTCATGAAGAAACAAGTGATGATGGATCATTTACATTCCTTCATAAAAATCTCAAAATGACATAGTTGCAGAGGATCATCTAGTCCAAAACACCTCATTTTGCAGAAGAAGAAACTGAAGTCAAGAAATGAAAAATTGTTTAATCAAGGTCTCACAGACAGTTAATGTGAGAATAGTGACTAGATGCTTCTTAATAGAAGCTCTTTCAAATACCCCATGGATTTATATGGAAAGCTCACCGACTCATTATATGAAATCCCTTTTGATTCATCAAACAAACCAGAAAGGAATGCTTACTGAATCTCCAGTATGAGCTTAACACTGTTTAAGTTACTGCTAGGAGATCAGGGAAATGTAAAGTCATATGAGAGAAAAACAGCCCCCATTGAAAAGATAGTTAACACTATACAATATATAATACAATATAATGTAATGTAATATATACACATGCATACATGCATTTTTAAACATACATATGTTAGTATGCATGCATATATGTAGTATCAAATGATAAAATTAAGAAAATCAAATAAATGTCACATGAAAAGTACAGGTACAAGTCATTCAGTTAATCACCAAATATTTCCTGAGCCCTGTACTAAACTTGTTGTGAAGAGAAATATATGAATAATAGCTATTATTGTTATGCTCTGTCTTGTTGAGCTTTGCAGTAATTTGAAATGGTAATCTTAAATATCTATGGATTCCAGGGATGAGTGTAATGTACCATGATTTAGTACTTTTCCATAAATTCGTGGGCCAGAAGGAAGAGGTATGATAATAGGCTTCCTGCATTCTATCCCACATGCCTGTGAAAATGGTACTGACCACCACTGAAGAGCTAGCCAGATTCACTTTGACATTTCCCCTGTTTACATCCCTGTATTTGCCCCTCTCCTAACCATTTCCATCACAGAGATATCATAAATATCCAGGTGAAGAACAGAGATGACCCCTACTGTACAGGTACTTGCTGTTGGGTTGTTTCAGTCATGTCCAACTTTTTATGATAATATTTGGAGTTTTATTGGCAAAGGTACTGGAGTAGTGTGTTATTCTCCAGCTAATTTTACAGATGAGGAAACTGAGGCAAACAGGGTTAAGTGATGTATTCAGGGTCATACAGGTTGTAAATATCTATGATCAGATTTGAACTCATGAAGATGAGTCATCCTAATTCCAATTCCAGTGCTCTATCCACTTTCGCATCTAGTCACAGCACAAGTATCACTACCCAATGAGGCCATGCTTTGCCACCTTGCCTTCTTTAAACCTCTCTCTCTCTCTCTCTCTCTCTCTCTCTCTCTCTCTCTCTCTCTCTCTCTCTCTCTCTCTCTCCCTCTTCTATGTCTGTGTTTATTGCACCTTTCACAGGAACTGAAAAAATAGCCCCCTTAGGGCTATGTCTGGAGCATCCCACCTTGTAAGCAGTAAGTGAGCTTCTTGGTGATTGGGTAGTTGCAGTTGTAAAATATCAAAGAGCCAGCAATGAAAAAGACAATGCTTTATTTGTTTCCTGGGGATCGTGACCTCAAACCTTCTTCTAACTTTTCCTGACCTAAAGGGAATTCATTTGCCGTCTCTAAACACAGCCTCAGAGCACATTATTTTAAGATCTATTATTTACTGGGCCGGTTAGCAAGCTTTTATCTCTTATTTATGATCAGGTAAGTTTTAATTGGAAACGGATTGGAAGTCATCCAGATAGGGTGGGTACCTTGGTCCCTGCTGTAAATTGATCTTAAAAACACCTGCTTGATGTGTGAAGTTATGCTAAATCTTCCTTGAGCTGCTGCTTTTGCCTTTTTTCTTTGCTTTGCTTTCCTTTAAAAAACTGCAACAAAACTTTTGAAGCAATGAGGCCCTAGCCAATTAAATCAAGAACACATAAATGTCTCTCTGAGTTTGAAAGGGAGTGGGTGCTTTTTCCCCCTTTCCTTTTAGGGCTTATTGCTTTTGACTACATTATGATTATAATTAAGCATTTGCATAACATGGATATTCTTTATGTTTGCCTCTGATGCTCACCTCTGCTCTGGGTGGGAGAGAATTTCTTCAATGCTCAGAAACAGAGAGATGCCATCATTTCCCTACATGCTTAGCATGGTAGTGAGAGGACAAAAACATTAAAAGAAAACCAGGAAAAGAGTTCACGACCTTATGATATTCATTATTTGTTACTTATTCCAGTGAAGTGTAAGAGAGTTTTAGGCTACATTCTGAGCTAGCATTCTTTTTTTATCCCTGTCTTTGATCCATAAAGTCAGTAGACACAGGAAAGCACTATTTCTTACCTGTGCTTCTGGTAACAATCGGCAGTTAATTTGCTCAGACTGCCCTTTCCAAGGAGAGAATTAGCCAATTGCCCTGGAGGTTTTTTTTTTCTTTTTCTTTCTTTCTTTTTCTTTTTTAGCATGGCAAAATAGAAGAACTGAATCTGAAACTCAAACATCAAAGTTTATCTTTTAGCACTTATATGTATTTGCTCTGTGATCAAGGATAGACTAATTCATTTAAGCCTCAGTTGCCTTACCTATAAAATGGGAAATAATTACATTCTCATTTCCTACATAAAAAAAAATTGTTATGAGGAATAATTGTACATTTTAAAGAGTGATATAAATTTAAATTATTATAACAATTAGGCCCTTGAAACTTCAAACTGAACCCTTTTCCTACTTTCCTCAAAGTCAATGGGGCTGTTGGGAAATTTTTTTATACAAATCATACCTTGATTCCCCTACAATAATTTTTTCCATTTTACTAGAATCAACAATGTAATATTAAAAAAACACAAAAAATTTAGAAGACTATAAATATCAAGAGAAATGAAAGTAATAGATATTCTCTGTTCCCAAACCAAAGTGATACAACTCTTTATAAGGCTCTGGAGGGATTCTAATCTGATCTCCACTGATGCACTTCATAGAAGTGAGAGGCAAAAATATTTGGAACTCTTGGCTGCGTCATTTAAAAACTTAGAGTTTAGTGTTATTCTACCACATGGTGTCCAGGGCAATTACTTGGGCCTCTCTGGAGAGTTAGATCTTGTGAGTGTAACCCCTATCCCAAGGTTCTTTGGCATGGAGCACTCATCATATTTGTAGAGACAATTTTTGAAATATAAATGCTAATACAGAAAATTTAGCAGTTAGGGTTATTTGAGCTGGCCCCCATCATACCTCTTCATAACCTTCTGGGAAATACAATCCCCAGAAATTTCTTCCAATGAATGATACTATATCAATTCTAAACACCCCAGAGAAATGAAATCCTAAGAACACTTTCTCCTTAGCCATGGTCAATACACATTGTTAATATTATTCAGCTCCCTTTGCCACCTTTTCCCTAAAGAACTGGATGCATTACTGTTATAAAGGATGCCGGCTCCCAATTTCAGTAATTCTTTTTTAAATGCTAAGGGCATTACTTTATGTGAACACATTACTTTTGAAAAATCTGGCTGTTTTTGTTCTATTTATTTATTTATTTATTTATTTTTGGTTTCTTTTTACTTTAGATCTGTTATTTTATTGGTATAGGGCAAAAGAGTCTCAAAGCCTGAAAAATTCTCAAATGCAGATTAAAATATAACTGGGAAATGTTTGACAAAATGAATGAAAGTATAATACAACATAGATAATGAATCTGTGGCATTGCAACAAAGAAAAATGAAATGTGCTGTCTCAGTGTTGAAGGATTAAAGCAGAGACTTCATATATGTACTGATGTAAAAAGGTTGTGTATATCCTGACAAACTGCTTCCACTGCAATTAAGATTTAACACTTGGATTGTCTTTGTGTCTGATTCCTATAATTTTTCATAGCAACTTAAAGTTTTGCAATTGCCTGGAGCTATTTAATGGTAAAGTGACTAGTCTTGGGTCTAAAGCAGAACTTGAACCCTGATCTTCAAGATTGAAGTTGTTATATTTCTACCAGAGTATCTAATCAGGTTGTCAGTTTTGATGGAAAAAATATAGAATCAGAAGGCCCGTGCTCAATGTCCAGCTTTACTAATAATGACCTATTTGATATCAGGAAAGTCATTACCTTTCTCTGAGCCTCAGTTTCCTCATTTGTTAAAGAAAGTTGTTGGATTAAAATATTTCTGGGGTCCCTTCTAGCTCTAAATCTATGCTCCAACAGCATAGATTTTCTAAAGGTGGGGAAGAAAGGATACTATTTACACGTGTCTTCAAAGTGAATTGATGTATCATTATTTTGCTGCAGTAGAATTGTTTTCCTTGAGCTAGTGTTTTAATGAATTTTTATCACCTGATCAACTGATGGGGGAGTAGGGACAATATCCCTACTATATACACTTGGTGGCAGGAAGCCCAAATTTAAAAAACAAAAAAGGAATTCACAGGGCCTGTTTTAGGAAAAGTAAAGAGATTGACTTGGATCAACCTGAAATGTTTTTAAAAGATTAAAAGTAATGGTGAAAATTGGCAGTTGTCCTTTGTAGTTATCATTCCATTAGTCATGTCTTTCCCTTAAAGCAAGGGGGATCTCTGCTTTGTACTGTCTAAATGGATGGAAGGCAACCTCACTCAATAAAAAGAGGACAACCTTTAGATTTAGGATGCATAGATTAATTTCTCAAGAAACTTCATGAATATAGATTAAATCATTTTTTCTCTTTATTTTTCTTTTATTTTTTTTTCCCAGAACATGGGTAATGTGAAGAAATGTGTTATATAACTTCATAAAGATCACATTGCTTGCCTTCTCAATGGGTGGTGAGGGAGAGAATCTATAACTAAGAATAAAAATTAGATGAAAAAGTAGAGAACTTAATATATTTTATAAAGAAAAAAAGAAACTGTATAGCACTGGGAAAGTTGCTTAATATTTTAGGTCTTAGTTTTGTATATACAATTATGTTAATTACAACTATTTTGCCTATCAATTCAAATCAAAGAATGTATTTAATAAAAGACAAAATGAGAGTGCTCGGTTCTGGATAATGTGACAAAATTTGGTGCTAAGAGTAGAAAGGCAGGTGGTCACCAGAGTTTATAGATTTTTGTGTGTCCTACAAATTGAGGGATTTGGACTTTTCCGAGAGTGATTCAATAGAAAGACCACTAGTGCGGAGCCAAGATGGTGTGTGATAGGCAGGAACTCATCTGAACTCTCATAACATTCTCCTCCAAATTTTAAATTAATGCCTCAAATCAAATTCAGGAGTGGCAGAGTCAACAAAAAGTTAAGGTGAAACAATTTTCCAGCTCAAGATAATTTCTGAGGTAGGCAGGAAAGTCTGACACACTAGGATAGTGATCAGAATGGAGTGCAATGCCCACCATGCCATGACACCATGAGCAGCAGGCCATAGAAATGACTGCCAGAGTAGTAGTCATAGTAGTAGTAGGGTTGAGAGCTCTCAAATTTTCAACAAATAGTAAGAGGGTTGAACAACTGATAAGGAAAGGAATACAGGGAACCTTTGGCTGGAATTGGATTTCAAGACTCTGCTGTATTGCTGATGTGATGTTCCAGGTCATATCTTCAGAGTAAAGAGGTCCACTATCATTTGTGGCTACAGAAGAGCAAGGTTCTTTCCTGAGTACAGACAAGACCACAGGACAGAAGAGCTGTGACCACACCTCTTCATTGAACATATTACCTTGAAAGCTTCAAAAATGTACAGACCTAAGAATTAGATTTGAAAACAGCAGCAGAAATATCCCAATTTGGGACAGCATGTGCTCCACCCGAGGACCATTACCAACTTTTAACATAAAGCTTAAAGTTAAGAAATAGACAGGAAAAATAAGAAAACAACAACAAAAAGAACCTTACAATAGAATGTTGCTATGGTGATAAGGGGGAGGATAATACAAACTCAGACGGAGACAATGATGTCAATACAACTACATGCAAAGATTCAGAGGAAAAAAATGTCCCAAAAAGAATTCCAGCAAAATATCAAAAAGTCTTAAAAATCAAATAAAAGAGACAGAGGAAAAAATGGGAAAATAAATTTGAATAATGCAATAAAATTATAAAAAGAAAGTCAAATGCTTCATAAAAGAGACTCCACAATAATTTTGTAAACAATATCTTTAAAAACAAAGCTGACCAAATGGGAAAAGAATTACAAAAATCCACTGAAGAGAACTCCTTAAAAAGCAGGATTTTCTCTCTTTTTTAAAATTAATTTATTTAACTTTTAACATTCATTTTCACAAAATTTTGGGTTCCAAATTTTCTCCCCATTTGTCCCCTCCCACCATCCCAAAACACAGAGCATTCTAATTGCCCCTATCACCAATCTGCCCTCTCTTCTATCATCCCTCCCTTCCCTTGTCCCCATCTTCTGTTTTGTCCTGTAGAGACAGATAACTTTCTATACCCCTTCACCTGTATTTCTTATTTCCTAGTAGCAAGAACAGTACTCAACAGTTGTTCCTAAAACTTTGAGTTCCAACTTCTCTTCATCCCTCCCTCCTCACCCATTCCCTTTGGAAGGCAAGCAATTCAATATAGGCCATATCTGTGTAGTTTTGCAAATGACTTCCATAATAGTCGTGTTGTATAAGACTAACTATATTTCCCTCCATCCTATCCTGCCCACCATTGCTTCTATTCTCTCTTTTGATCCTGAACCTCCCCAAGAGTGTTGACTTCAAATTGCTCCCTCCTCCCCATGCCCTCCCTTCCATCTTCCCCCCCACCCTGCTTATCCCCTTCTCCACCACTTTCCTGTATTGTAAGATAGGTTTTCATACCAAAATGAGTGTGCATTTTATTCCTTCCTTTAGTGGAATGTGATGAGAGTAAACTTCATGTTTTTCTCTCATCTCCCTTCTTTTTCCCTCCACTAAAAAGTCTTTTGCTTGCCTCTTTTATGAGAGACAATTTTCCCCATTCCATTTCTCCCTTTCTCTTCCCGATAGATTTCTCTCTCACTGCTTAATTTCATTTTTTTTAAGATACGATCCCATGCTGTTCAATTCATTCTGTGCTCTGTGTGTGTGTGTTTGTGTTTGTGTGTGTGTGTGTGTGTGTGTGTGTGTGTGTGTGTGTAATCCCACTCACTACCCAGATACTGAAAAGTTTCAAGAGTTACAAATATTGTCTTTCCATGTAGGAATGTAAACAGTTCACCTTTAGTAAGTCCCTTATGACTTTTCTTTGCTGTTTACCTTTTCATGCTTCTCTTCATTCTTGTGTTTGAAAGTCAAATTTTCTTTTTAGCTCTGGTCTTTTCATCAAGAATGCTTGAAAGTCCTTGATTTCATTGAAAGACCATTTTTTCCCCTGAAGTATTATACTCAGTTTTGCTGGGTAGGTGATTCTTGGTTTTAGTCCTAGTTCCTTTGACTTCTGGAATATCCTATTCCACTTCCTTCGATCCTTTAATGTAGAAGCTGCTAGATCTTGTGTTATCCTGATTGTATTTCCACAATACTTGAATTGTTTCTTTCTAGCTGCTTGAAATATTTTCTCCTTGACCAGGGAACTCTGGAATTTGGCCACAATGTTCCTAGGAGTTTCTCTTTTTGGATCTCTTTCAGGCGGTGATTGGTGGATTCCTCGAATACTTATTTTGCCCTCTGGTTCTAAAATCTCAGGGCAGTTTTCCTTGATAATGTCATGAAAGATGATGTCTAGGCCCTTTTTTTGATCATGGCTTTCAAGTAGTCCCACAATTTTTAAATTGTCTCTCCTGGATCTATTTTCCAGGTGAGTTGTTTTTCCAATGAGATATTTCACATTCTCTTCCATTTTTTCCTTCTTTTGGTTTTGTTTTGTGATTTCTTGGTTTCTCATGAAGTCATTAGCCTCCATCTGTTCCATTCTAATTTTGAAAGAACTATTTTCTTCAGTGAGCTTTTGAATCTCCTTTTCCATTTGGTTAATTCTGCTTTTTAAAGCATTCTTCTCCTCATTGTCTTTTTGAACCTCTTTTGCCAATTGAGTTAGCCTATTTTTCAAGGTGTTATTTTCTTCAGCATTTTTTTGGGTCTCCTTTAGCAAGGTGTTGACCTGCTTTTCATGCTTTTTTTGCATCTCTCTCATTTCTCTTCCCAGTTTTTCTTCCACCTCTCTAACTTGATTTTCAAAATCCTTTTTGAGCTCTTTCATTTCCTGAGCTCATGGTATATTTATTTTGGATGTGTAGGATACAGAATCCTTGACTTCTGTGTCTTTCCCTGATGGTAAGCATTGATCTTCCTCATCTGAAAGGGAGGAATTATCTATTCACCCAGAAAGTAACTTTCTATAGTCTTATTTTTTTCCCTTTTCTGGGCATTTTCCCAGCCAGTGATTTGACTTCTGAGTGTCCTGTCCACCCCCACCTCACCTCCAGATCCGCCCAGCCAGAACTTGGGGTCTGAGATTCAAATGCTGCTTCCCAGCCTCAAGGCTTTGGGCTGGAGCAGGACTGCTATTCAGTGTGAGTTAAGTTCAGGTGCTTGGGTGGGGGTAGGGCCACCTCAAGGGGCTCAGTTCCCTCAGGGGGTTTATGCAGAGACCTTCAACAATGGATCCAAGCTCCTGCCTACTTGGGGAGCCCCTGTCCATCACTGCCCCCGCTTCTGCCTTCTGAGGGGGTCTGAGTTACGGGGACACCCCACTGCCCTCTCAACCAGCCAAAGAGACCCTTTCACCCACCCTTGTCACCTGTGAGTGGAGGGACCTGCATGGCTGCTAGAAATTCTGTCCCTGAAGCATGCTTGGATCTGCTTCTGTTGGTGCTGCATGGCCAAGGCTGGGCTGGGCTCTGCTCTGTGTCTGGTGCACGACAGACCTTCTGTGTGAGGTTTTCAGGTCTCTGGAACAGAAATCTTGTCTGCTCTGTTGTTCTGTGGCTTCTGCTGCTCCAGAATTTGTTTGGAGTTCTTCTTTACAGATATTTTATGGGCTGTGGGTTTGGAGCTAGCATATGTGTGTCTTTCTATTCTGCCATCTTGGCTCCTCCCCCCAAAAGCAGGATTTTCTAAATAGAAAAAGAAGTTTAAAAATTCACTGCAGAAAAAAGCTCTTTAAAAAGTAAAATTTTTCAAAGTGTTAGAAAAGATGATAAAATTTAGTAAAAAATATTCTTAATAATTAGAATTGGGCAAGCAGAAGCTACTGATTCAATGAGACATCAAGAAACATTTAAAAAAAAGTCAAAAGAATGAAAACATAAGTAGAAATGTGAAATATATCAGTGGGGAAAAACATAATGGGAAAATAGATTGAGGAGAGATAATTAAATAATTGTTGGACTACCTGAAAGCTATGATCAACAAAATAAAACCTATGCCTTATATTTCAAGAAATTGCCAAGGGCAATTGCTCTGATGTCCTAGAACAAAAAAAGATACAATAGAAATTTAAAGAATCAGCCTTTCAGTTCCTGAAAGAGTTCCCCAAATGAAAACTCCCAGGAATATTATAACCAAATTCTAAAGCTTCCAGGTCAAAAAGAAAATTTTGCAAGGAACCAGAAAGAAATGATTCAAATATCACGAAGCCAAAGAAATGCTCACATAAGAATTAGCAGCTTCTACATTAAAGGAGCAGAGCACTTGGAATATTGTATGCTGGAGGTCAAGGGAACTAGGATTACAATCAATAATAACCTTTCCAGCAAAAACTGGGTATGACTCTTTTGGGGCAAAATTGGAATTTAATGAAATAAAAGACTCTCAAGTATTCCTGATGAGAAGACCAGAGCCAAATATACAATTTAATTTTCAAATACAGGATTAATCAGAAGCATAAAAAGGTAAACTTGAAATAGAAATAAAAAGGAATTCAGTAAAGTTGAACTGTTTACATGTCTAAATGGGAAAATAATTCTTCTAAGAATTTCATCATTATTAGGGTAGTTTGAAGAAGCATAAATAGACAGAAGGGAGGGATGTGAGTTAACTATAATGGGATGATATCTTAAAAATAAAATTAGTGGGTGTGAAGAAGAGATGCACTGGGAGAATACAAAAGGGCGAGAAAGAATCTTACATGAAAGAGGGGTGAAAGGAAGAGCTTTTAGCCAGAGGCGGAAATGTGAGGGTGAACAATATTTGAGCCCTACTTTCATAAAAATTGGGCTCAAAGAAGAAATAACATCCACACTCATGTGAGTGTGGAAATCCATCTTACCCAACAAAGAAACAGGAAGGGAAGGGGATTAGAGAAGGGGATGGTAATAGAAGAAAGGCTAGATTAAGAAAAGTGGCAGTGCAAAGAACACCAGACTTTTGAGGATGGAGAAAGTAAAAAGAGAGAGGAGAGATAGAGAGAAAGAGGGAGAGGAAGAGAGAAGGGGAGGAGGGGAGGAACAGAGAGAGAGAAAGAGACAGACAGAGAGATAGAGAGAGATTAAATAGGGAAACTAGGATGGAGGGAAATATTCAGTTATGATCATAACTCTGGATGTGAATGGGATGAACTCACCCATAAAAGAGAAGTAGATAGCAGGATGGATTAATATCTAAAATTCAACAATTTATTGTTTACAAGAAACACACTTGAAATGGATAAATACACACAAAGTAAACATAAGGGGCTGGAGCAGAATCCATCTTTTTTCAGCTGATGTAGAAAATAAATAGGGTTACCAATTATGATCTCAGTTAACACAAAAGCAAAAATAGACCTAATTAAAAGGGATAAACAGAGAAATTATATTTTTCTAAAAAGCACCATAGAAAATGAAGTAATATCAATACTAAACATATATGCACTAAATGGTACAGCACACAAATTTTTAAATGAAAAGTTAGATGAATCACAGGAGGAAATAATGAATAAAACTATACTAGTAAGTGATCTCAATTTTCTCCCCTCAGAAGTAAATAAATCAAACCATGAAACAAAAAAGTCAGAAACAAAGGAGATTAATATAAATTTAGAAAATTTAGATATGATAAATCTCTGGAGAAAACTTAATAGAAATGGAGGGAATATACATTTTTCCCAATAGTATATGGGACCTATACAAAAATTCACTATGTATTTGGGCATACCAACCTTGCAACCTTGCAAAAAAAAAAAAAGTAGACATTAAATGCATCCTTTTTAGACCATAAAGTAATAAAAAATTACATTCAATAGAAGACCATGGGAAAATAGAAGGTGGAGTGCTTTGCCCTTTATTTTTCCAGATCATTTATACATGAAAAAGCTGAGGTAAAGTATTAAGTGACCAGTCTGGGAACACATAGGTAGTAACTATTTGAGTCCATATTTGAACTCAAGAAGAAGAATCTTCCTGATTCCAAGCCTGGTGCTCTATCCACTGTCACACCAAACTGCCCTTCAACAAAGTAAGAAAATATAAAATAAACCCATCAACATTTTTGTATATGACCACCAGAGTTTAACGGGAAGAAACAGAAACAGATATTTGATTTAAAAAGTACAGACAATATAAAATACTTGGGAGTCTTCCTGCCAAGACAAATCCAGAAACTAGATGAACATGATTAAAAAACTCTTTCCACACAAATAAGATCAGTTCTATACAATTGGAAAAATATTAATTGCTCACAGGTAGGCCAAAGCAACATAGAAAAATATGACAATTTTCACTAATTATTGTACATATCTGGCTTTATGATAATAAAATCCCCCCAAAAAAGTGTTGTATAGGACAAAAACAAAAGAAAAATTAACCTGGAAGACCAAAATATCAAGAGAATCAATGGGGAAAAAAATAAAAGTAGCCTAGCTGTACCATTTCTCAAAATATATTACAAAATAATATTACAAGGTAATCATCAAAGCAATCTGAAACTTGCTAAAAAAAATAAAGTAGTGGGTCAGTGGACTAGATTAGGTAGACAATAAACAAGAGAAAATTACTATAGTAATGTCATGTTTGACAAATACATGGATCTAAGATTTTGGGACAGAAATCATCATTTGACAAAAATTGCTGTGAAAACTGAAAGGCAGTTGGAAAAGAACAGGGTATAGGTCAACATCTCATAGCTTAAATCATGTTAGCATCAAAATGGGTATATACTGTAAATATGAAAGGTAATATAAGCAATTTAGAGAAGAATGTGAAATTTTACCTGTCAGAATTATGTGTAAGGGAAGAATTTATTACTAAACTCAAAATAGAAAGGATAAGGGATATAAAATGGATAGTTTTGATTACATTAAAAGTTTGTGCATAAATAATACTATTGCTGCCAAGATTTGAAGAAAAGCAAGAAACTTCAGTGAAAAAAAATTTATAGCAATTTTCCCTAATAAAGGCCTCATTTCTCAGATATATAGATAAGTGAATCTAATCTACAAGAATATGAGTAGCTCCCCAATTGATAAATAGTGAGAGATATGAAGAAGAAATCAAAGCTATCTATTGTTATATGAAAAAAATGCTCTGTCATTATCTATTAAATACATGCAAATTAAAACAACTGAGGTACCACTGAACACCTATCAGGTTGGCTAAAATGACAGAAAAGTAAAATGATAAATGATTGAGAGGATGTGTAAAAATAGGGACACATACTTTTGGTGACATTGTGAATTGATTCAACCATTCTGAACACCAATTTGGACCTACGCCCAAAGTGTTATAAAATGATGTTTGACCCAAGAATACCACTACTTCAGTAACCCAAAGACATCAAAGGAAAAGGAAAAAGATCTATATGTGCAAAAATATTTATAGTAACTTTTCTTGTGGTGACAAAGAATTAGAAGTTGAAGAAAGACCTATCAATTATTGAATGACTAAACAAGTTGTGGTATGTGATATTGAAGGAATACTATTGTTATTAGAAATGGCAAGTAAGATGTCTTCAGAAAGACTTACATGAATTGATAGAAAGTGAAATGAAAGAACCAAGAGAACATTGTAAGTAAAAGAGTGAGAGTAATATTGTCTGATAATCAATTGTGAATAGCTATTCTCAGCAATAAAATGATTCAATACAATTCTGAGGGACTTGCCATGAAAAAAATGCTGTGAACCTCCAGATAAAGAACTGATAGCATCTGAATATAATTTAAAATATATTTTTTTACTGTATTATTCTTGGATTTTTTTGGTCTGTTTTTCTTTTTCAACATAGCTAATATGGAAATATTTTGCATGATTGCCTATGTATAATCTATAACAAATTGCATGCTTTCTCACATGGGGTAGGAGAAGGAGGAAGAGAAGGAAAGAATTTGGAACAAAATATTTTTTTAAAAAAGTATTAAAATTTTGCATGTAATTTTGAAAAAATAAAAACACCTGTTACATTCCTATTTTATATGGTACAATGAGTCAATTTTTAAATCCCATTTAAAAAAAAAATCTAGACTTGAGTTTATAACTAAGCTTCAAATGATTTTTCCTCCGGGCAATAAATGAGTCAAAAAAAGGAGATAAAAAGGAGCCCTTCTCTGCTTACAGGTTTGGCTCTCCTGGAATTAAATCTGGTTTGGACCACATGCCTAATTATAAAACAGAGAAATCCTTTTCATGGACTATTTTTATGGACCATATTGACAGAGGCAGCTGGTAAAAACTACTCTGGACAGAATACAGAAATATTTAGACTATAAGCCTTCAGCGGTTCAGTCTGGTTCTAATTCCCAGCACTTCAGTAAGCTTGTTAATTAGCAAGTATTTATGGAGCATATTTTCTTTTGCACCTTACACTGGGCTAAGCATTGCAATAAATGTTTTAAAAAAAAATTAAAATAAGGTATGAAAACATATTAAATTGTGAAAAAACAAAAGGAATTAGGTGCTAAATCAGATTTTTAAGATTCTAAGTACTGTCAGAGATGAGAGAAAGGCCTCTGTGTGGGCTGGAGTAGTCAGATAAGTTTCTGAAAAGGAAAAAAGATTTATGAGGATGTGGATAATAAGATAGCAATGAGAGTTAAGAGTCTCAATCAGAGGGAACAGTTTGAAGAAACGTGCAAAGACAGGCATGAGTTTGGCACTAGTAGGGAAGAAGTAAGGCAATGAAAGAAGAGAAACTTTTGGCAGTGATTATGTCTGGGTTTTAGAGTGAAGAAGTACTGATGAAAATGACAAACCTATCCCACTAGAAAATCAAGTCTAATCCATCTCAGGCTTCTCACATGGGAAGAGACTTTGGATAGCAAAATATATTTTCAAAGATTGAATTGACTTTTCCAAATAGTAAAAAGAATGATTAGTTGTAAGGAATTTTATTCTAAAATGAGCCCAACAAAATGACAAATCTCTGCTCTTCAGCTCTCCTTTCATGGGGTTTCTATGAGTATTTCCTTTCCATTAGAGATGAACCCTCAGGGAAAAGTGAAGTATAGCTTTAAAGAAACAAACAAATCTAACAAAACAAACAGAGTAAAAGCCATGAATTCTCCTGCAGCATTAGCTATGCTTTCTCTTTCCACATTCTGTTTTGAGTAGATTAAATTATAGTTATTAATTCATGTCCCCTACCCCATATAAAGGGCTGCATCTAAGCTCATTGTTGAACCATATAAAGTGTCTTAAATTCTCCATGTTACAATACTGCAGTACCCTTTAAAGCATGCAATGTAAAGGTTTGTGGGGGAGAATTCAAACTTTTACGACTACTCTGATTTAGTTTAGTGACTGAGACTTCTAAAGCTTGGAAATGCTATGAACTTTTCCAACAGGCAACATTAAATGCCCTCCCTCCCACTTTGCACCCTCCCCAACACACATACAATGTAGATTGGAAATAATTCCTAAGGTTTAATAACAATCCCCTTAGGAACTTTGGGGACCATAAAGCATGTTGTTTTTTTAGCCATGAAGAAGTACTTTCTCCTTCTCCTTCAGGCTGAAAAGCTCATTACCTACTTCTCTCCACCCTAGCCCCTCTAGAAACTGAATGTGTCACTCAAAGCAAGGCATCCTTTCCGCAAGAATATAATGGAATTATTCATTACTTTGCTTAATGCCCCAAAGACTGAAAAATAGTTGTTGCCCAAGAGAAGATGAGTATGGGGTGCAAGATTAATAGACAGAAGGATTCATCAGCTGTCCACTCTTTTCAGAAGAAAATCTACGTTAATCACTTTGGCTCTTGACACAAGGCTTTGGACCAGTGTGTGTGTGTGTGTGTGTGTGTGTGTGTGTGTGTGTGTGTGTGTGTGTGTGTGTGTGTGTGTGTGTGTGTGTGTGTGTGTGTTTGTCTGTGTGTCTGCGTGTGTGACAAGGTTATAGTTTTCAAAGACAGACTAGACAACTCCTGCTTATGGCTAGCCTGGGATTAAATCAGAGTGTTAGATGTCAGGAAGGAAAAGATACTCGGAGCACAGTTCAGACCCTGAAACCTTCAACAGTTCATGAAAATGAGTCTTCCCCAAGAATGACTGTCTGTCTAGAAAAGTTTAAATAAAAATCCTTTCAAAGTGATCATTAAAAGGAGTGTTTTTGTGTGTTTCCCCTGGCTATTTGGAAACGGATGTTTTAAAGCACAGCTAGTAAATCTGTCCCTTCCCAAATGGTATATACAATGGGGCTTTATTTGGCATAGCATCTTTCATACAAACCGTATTCTGAACTACCAAGCCCACATTTCAACATAAATAATATTCCATGGCAAAATACTTTTTTCACTTGTTTGTTTTTTAATGGAAGTTGGAAAATTTTCCCCACCATACCTACACACACACACACACACACACACACACACACACACACACACACACACACACACACACACAGAGTCCCATTGGTAACTCTCACCCCAGTCACCCTCAGATGTCACTGGTAACTGAAAATCTAAGAGACAGGAGGGAGAATATTGCAGGTATGGGTTTCGGTGAGCAGCTAGAGAAAAGTTCTGAGATTAGAGATGGAGTGCCTAATTTTTGGAACAGCAGGAAGGTCAGTGTCACTGAATTGAGCTTTACGGGGAAGGAAGTAAGGTGTAAAAAGAAAGGAAATGCAAAAATGGTCTATGCTATGAAGGACATTGAAAGCCAAACCTTATTTTATATTTGATCATACAGGCATTAGGGAATCTTTGTAGTTTATTGAGTAGGTGGAGGTGACATGGCCTGTAGTTTAGGAAAATTACTTTGGTGGCTGAATGAAGAATGTATTGGAGTGGGAAGAGGCTTGACACAACTATACCTACCAATGAACTATTGCAAAATTCTATGTATGCGGTGATATGTCTGCACCATAGTGGTATCCATGTTATAGTACAGAAAGGGCTTACTCAAGAGATGTTTCAAAAGTGAAATCAACAGATGAATGGGAGGAGGTGTAAAGGCAAGTAAAATTA
Source organism: Notamacropus eugenii (assembly GCF_028372415.1). Taxonomy (NCBI): domain Eukaryota; kingdom Metazoa; phylum Chordata; class Mammalia; order Diprotodontia; family Macropodidae; genus Notamacropus; species Notamacropus eugenii. Next base: position 334,978,898 of record NC_092875.1, read on the forward strand.
CTATCTTTTGCTGTTTTTGTTTTAGTATAATCAAGTGCCTCATTGAATCTTGCCTTTATCAATCAAAAGTCTTTACAAGTAGTAAAGTACAGATAAAAGAGTTGTTTTAAGTAGAAATATTGTATGCATTTGTATTGTTAATTATGTTAACGTGATTGAAGATCTTTCCCACCCATTGATGCGCCTGCCCATTGTGATTAGGGGTGTTGTTTTGTAGGAGGGTCTCAAGTACCTTTTGCTGTTTTCTGTTGAGGCACTATGTCAAAGGGTTGTGATGCTTTCTAGCTCTGAAAAAGGTATAAATACTCTGAATTGATGTTTTACTTTAGGGTTTAGTTTTTCCAAGAAGGTATGAGTGCCAGATGAGGACTCCTGGAAGCTGCTAAGGAGCCTCAGATGTTGTGCTTCCTTCTCTGGTAATTATGTTCAGACAGCTGTTACTGTCCGTTAAATTAAACTCAGGCAGAGAAAGCCATGTCTGTTGATTACTTTGGGGGATAGATAGATTGATTGATAGATATAGATAAATATATACAATACATACACCCATATGCATATATACATATACATAGATACATAGACATATACACAAAAAGATATAAAATATACATACATATATACATACACTTACACATACATATACTTAAATATTGATAATCATAGTCATAGATAGACATACATATTCATATGCAAGATGTAAGAGATCTTATGTAAGATCATACTATATTTACTTATCTACTGTTTCTCTGAGAATGGATAAAACTTTACTTCATAAGTCCAAATTGTTCCATATCTTTCCAGGTCTATCAATTCATCATTTCTACATGATAGCCATATTCCCACATTATGTTGTCTAGTCATTTTAAAAAGTTCAAAACAGTGTTGATAAATATGGCTGACACATAGTGCAGTTGCCCTATTTTTTATTTTGATTATCTATTTTAGCCTTAATTTTGTCCAAGATAATGATTGCTTTTTTTATTGCTTCTTTTCCCCTAACAAATTCTAGTCCTGATATTTATTATAAGTTTGTGCATGTCTCTTACTTCCTATCCCTTCAGACTCCTCTACTGTACTTCAGTCCACTACTTCACCTTCCTATTACTTAATCTACTCCCACCAAGAATCCATCCCTCATCCTCACATTCTCATTAATCTGAATACCTTTCCAAAGTTACTTTTAAGCTATTTTCTCATCATCCCCTCCAGAGATTCCTCCATTATCCTGTCCTCCGTCCCCATCCCCTTACCATTTTATTTCTTTCAAAATTTAGAAGACATTTATACTCTATTAGATATATATGCATTGTTCCCTGTTGAACCTTTTTCTGATGAAAATAGGTTTCCAGAACTACCAACACTCATCCTCCATCTAATTCTTCCATGTCAGTTCTTCTTTTCACACCTCATTTGTATAAGTATTCTTTTTAGTTCTTCCTAAGTGGTATTACTTTTTAAAATCATATCATGCTCAGGTCTTGTCCAATCTTTTTTACAAAATTTCTAATTGCTAATAACAATCTTAGACATAGGTTTTGACGTAGGTTTTACATTTTACATACATAAAAGATAAACAATCTATCATTACTGAGTCCCTTGTAATTAGTCTTTGGTGTGTATCTTATATTTCTCTTGGCTCTTGTATATCAAATCTTATAAGCACAGTTTTTTTTTTTAAACAAAATCTTGAAAGTCTAACAATTCATTAAATATCCACTATTGTTTTTCATTCAGGATTATGCTTAGCTTTGCTGTGTATGATATTTTTGGCCAGGACCCCAGTACTTTGATATATAGTGTTCTAAGATGTATGATCTTTTAGTATCACCACTGCCAGGTCTTGTGTGATTCTAATTGTGGCACCATCATATTTAAAGTGTTGTTTCTTTTTTTCTTGTTGCTTAAATATTTTATCCTTGAGCAGAGCATTTTGGAATTTGACTATGATATTCCTGAGAGTTTTCTTCATAGGATCTCTTTCAGGTGGTAATCAGTGGATTTTTTTCTATGTCTACTTTCCCCATTTGTTCTAATGCTGGACAATTTTCTTTAATTGCTCCTGTATTATGGTATCAAGATTTTTTTTTTATTTTGTTATAGATTTCAGTTAGTCCAGTTATTCTTATGTTTTCTCTTCTTGATATGTTCTCCAGATTAGTTTTGTTTTTCTTACAAGATTTTTCACATTCTATTTTGTTTCCTGTATTTGCTGGGCAGGCTATTGTTGTTTTTTTGTTGTTTGTTTTGTTTTGTTTTACTTTAATTTAATTTTATTACTTTTTTTTAATGTTCTACAATCACTACCACAAAATTATGATTTTATCCCCCCCACGCCCACCCCTCATTACCCCCCTTCCTCCCCATGAGAGCATACAATTCTGTATAGGTTCTACATATACTTTCCAACTGAGTATGTTTTCACTGTAGTTGTGCTATGTAGTCAAACAAAAATAAATGGAACAAGTCATATAACAAATCAAAACATAATTCACAAGAACACCCACACACACAAACAAGATCTGCTACATTCTGCGAATGACTTCCATATTTCTTTCGCTGAGTGTGGAAGGCATTTTGCCTTAGAAAATGACCATTGTTTGTTTGTTTGTTTGTTTTAATAAGTTCTTGCATTATTACAAACTTCCAAGTCTACCAGAAAAAACTCTTCCACACTGTGGTTGTTGCTGTGCACAAAGTTCTCCTGGTTCTGCTCCTTTTGCTCAGCATCAGATCATATAAGTCCTTCCAAGACTCTCTGAAGTCTTCTTGTTCATCATTTCTTATGGTACAATAGTACTCCATTATATTCATGTACCATAATTTATTCAGCCATTCCCCAATTGATGGGCATCCCCTTGACTTCCAGTTTTTGGCAACTATAAAGAGTGCTGCTATAAATATTTTTGTACATGTGGGACCCTTTCCCATTTTTATGATCTCTTGGGGATACAGTCCTAGTAGTGATATTGCTGGGTTAAAGGGTATGGATATTTTTGTCGCCCTTTGGGCATAGTTCCAAACCGCTCTCCAGAATGATTGGATGAGCTCACAACTCCACCAACAATGAATTAGTGTTCCAACTCCCCCACATCCTCTCCAGCATTTATCATTTTCTTGTTCTGCTATATTTACCAATCTTATAGGTGTGATGTGGTACCTCAGAGTTGTTTTGATTTGCATTTCTCTAATCAATAGTGATTTAGAGCATTTTTTCATATGGTTATAGATACTTCTAATTTCTTCCTCTGAAAATTGCCTGCTCATATCCTTTGACCATTTATCAATTGGGGAATGACTTGTATAGTTATACATTTGAGTCAGTTCTCTATATATATTTTAGAAATGAGGCCTTTATCCCCAAGCTTAGCTGTAAAAATTCTTTCCCAGTTTACTACAGCCCTCCAAATTTTGGTTTCATTGGGTTTGGTTGTGCAAAAACATAACAGTTTAATGTAATCAAAATTATCCATCTTGCATTTCATAATGCTTTCTTTCTCTTCTTTAGTAAAAAGTTCTTCCCTTCTCCATAAATCAGATAAATACACTATTCCTTGCTTCTCCAGTTTATTCATGGTATCAATCTTTATACCTAAATCATGTACCCATTTGGACTTTATTCTTGTGTACGGTATCAGGCATGGGTCTATGCCTAATTTCCGCCACACTGTTATCCAGTTTTCCCAGTAATTTTTGTTGAACAGTGAGTTCTTATTCCAGAAGCTGAGACTTAGGTTTATCAAACAGGAGGTTGCTATATTCCTTGCCTACTGTGTCTTGAGTGCCAAGTCTATTCCATTTGTCTACCCCTCTGTTTCTTAGCCAGTGGCAAGTGATTTTGATAATTGATGCTTTATGGTACAATTTGAGGTCTGGTAGCGCTAGGCCACCTTCCCAAGCATTTCTTTTCATTAGTCCCTTTGATATTCTGGACCTTTTGTTCTTCCAAATGAATTTTGATATTATTTTATCTAGCTCTAGAAAATAATTATCTGATAGTTTAATTGGTATGGCACTAAATAAGTAAATTAATTTAGGTAGAATTGTCATTTTTATTATATTAGCTCGGCCTACCCATGAACAACTGATGTTTTTCCACTTACTTAAATCTGACTTTATTTGTGCAAAAAGTGTGTTGTAATTGTGTTCATATAATCCCTGGGTTTGCTTTGGCAGGTAAACTCCTAAGTACTTTACAGTGTCTACCCTAGCTTTAAATGGGATTTCTCTTTCTATCTCTTGCTGTTGGACTTTGTTGCTAATATATAGGAATGCAGAAGATTTGTGTGGGTTTATTTTGTAACCTGTAACTTTGTCAAAGTTGTTTATTATTTCAAGTAGTTTTTTACTTGAATCTCTGGGATTCTTTAAGTATATCATCATATCATCTGCAAAGAGTGATAACTTAGTTTTTCTTTGCCTATTCTTATTCCTTCAATTTCTTTATCTTGTCTAATTGCTACAGCTAACATTTCTAGTACCATATTGAATAATAGTGGTGATAATGAACATCCTTATTTCACTCCTGATCTTATTGGAAATGCATCTAGCTTATCCCCATTGCACATAATGCTTGCTGAAGGTTTTAGGTAGATACTGCTTATTATTTAATGGAAAGTTCTCTTTATTCCTATGTTCTCCAGTGTTTTTAGTAGGAATGGGTGTTGTATTTTGTCAAAAGCTTTTTCTGCATCTATTGAGATAATCATGTGTTTTTTGTTAGCTTTGTTGTTGATGTGATCGATAATGCTAATAGTTTTCCTAATATTGAACCAGCCCTGCATTCCTGGTATGAATCCTACCTGATCATAATGTATTAATTTCGTGATAAGATGGTGTACTCATTTTGCTAAAATCTTATTTAAAATTTTTGCATCTATATTCATTAGAGAAATTGGTCTATAATTTTCTTTCTCTGTTTTGGTTTGCAGGTCTCTTCCTGGTTTGGTATCAAAACCATATTTGTATCATAGAAAGAATTTGGGAGGACTCCTCCTTCCCCAATTTTCAAAAATAGTCTATATAGTATTGGAATTAACTGTTCTTTAAATGTTTGATAGAATTCACTTGTGAATCCATCTAGCCCTTGAGATTTTTTCCTAGGGAGTTCATTGATGGCTTGTTCAATTTCTTTTTCTGAGGTGGGGTTGTTTAAGTATTCAACTTCCTCTGCTGTTAATCTGGACAATTTGTATTTTTTAAAATATTCATCCATCTCGTTTAGATTATCGAATTTGTGGGCATGAAGTTGGGCAAAGTAATTTCTAATTATTGTTTTAATTCTCTCCTTATTGGAGGTGAGTTCACCCCTTTCATTTTTAGTATTAGTAATTTTATTTTCTTCTTTCCTTTTTTTAATCAAATTGACCAAAGGTTTATCAATTTTATTATTTTTTTCATAAAACTAACTATTGGTTTTATTTATTAATTCAATGGTTTTCTTAATTTCAATTTTATTAATCTCTCCTTTGGTTTTCAGTATTTCTTATTTAGTATTTATTTGGGGATTTTCAATTTGTTCTTTTTCTAGCTTTTTCAGCTGCATGTCCAAGTCATTGATCTCCTCTTTCTCTATTTTCTTTATATAGGCATTCAAAGATACAAAAGTTCCCCTAAGAACTGCTTTTGCAGTATTCCATAAGATTTGGTATGCTGTCTCATTATTGTCATTCTCTTGAATGAAGTTGTTGATTGTTCCTATGATTTCTTCTTTAACTTATTCCTTCTTTAGTATGAGATTTTTTAGTTCCCAGTTGATTTTTGATTTATCTTTCCATGGCCTTTTATTACATGTAATTTTTATTGCATTATGATCTAAGAAGGATGCATTGATTATCTCTGCCTTTCTGCACTGGACTGTGAGATTTTTATGTCCTAGTACATGGCCAATTTTTGTAAATGTTACATGTACCACTGAGAAAAAGGTATATTCCTTTCTATTCCCATTCAATTTTCTCCAAAGATCTATCATATCTACCTTATCTAGAATTTTATTTACCTCCTTAACCTCTTTCTTGTTTATTTTGAGGTTAGGTTTACCGAGTTCAGAGAGGGGGAGGTTGAGGTCCCCCACTAATATAATTTTGCTGTCAGTTTCTTCCTTCAACTCACCCAACCTCTCCTCTAAGATTCTGGATGTTATACCACTTGGATCATACATGTTTAGTAATGATATTGCTTCATTGTCTGTGGTGCCTTTTAGCAGGATATAGTTTCCATCCTTATCTCTTTTGATTAGATCTATTTCTGCTTTTGCTTTGTCTGAGATTAGGATTGGTACTCCTGCCTTTCTTACATCAGCTGAAGCACAATATATTCTGCTCCAACCTTTGCCGTTTATCCTATGTGTATCCCCCCATTTCAAATGTATTTCTTGTAAGCAGCATATTTTTGGATTATGACTTTTAATCCATTCTGCTATCCGTTTCCGTTTTATGGGAGAATTCATTTCATTCACATTCACAGTTATGATTACAATCTGTGTATTTCCCTCCAACCTCTTTCCCACCATTTGTGCTTTTAACTCTCCCATCTCCCTTCCCCTCCTCAATAGTATTCACTTTTCACCAACTCCTCCTGCAGCCTTCCCCTCCTTCTTTTAGCCCCGCTCTCTTTTACTCCCCTTTACTCTTATTGCTTCTTCCCTCCCTTTTAGCCTCCCTCCCCTTTCTTCCCCCTTTCCCTACTACTTCCCATAGAGCTAGTTAGGATTATTTACTTAAGTTTATTGTTCCCTACTTTAAACAAATCAGATGAGAGTCCCTCTCAAACAATGCTCATCTCCCTCCCCTCTTTCCCTCTACTATAATTTTGTACTTCTTCCTGTGATGTAATTTGCCATTTTCTGCTTCCTCCTTTTTGCACTTTCTATTACAATCCCTTCTCATACTTAAATCATATTTTTGACATGACATCATTTACTTTATACCCATTCCCCCTATGTATATCCCTTTTATATTTCATAATAGTTGCATAGTTCTCAAGATTAACAGATATCATCTTCCCTTATAGGGAGGCAGACAGTTTGCCCTAACTGAGTAACAAGTTTTTGTTTCTGTTTTTTTTTTCCCCCTTGTTTACCTTTTTATGATTCTCTTGAGACGTGCATTTGGAAATCAAATCATGTATTGAGTTCTGGCGTTTTGTTCAGGAAGCTCTGGAAATCCCTTACTTCATTGAATGACTTTCTCCTTGCCTGAAATATTATGCTGAACTTTGCTGGGTAGTTGATCCTTGGTTGTAGTCCCAACTCCTTTGCCTTATGGAATATTGGGTTCCAATTCTTTCGATCTTCTAATGTAGAAGCTGCAAGGTCCAGTGCGATCTCAACTGTATCTCCTTGATATTTGAATTATTTCTTTCTGGCTGCTTTTGTAATATTTTCTCCTTCTCTTGATAACTCTGGAATTTGGCAACGATATTTCTTGGCGTTTTGAGTTTGGGATCCCTTTCGGAAGGAGAACGGTGGATTCTTTCGATGACTATTTTGCCCTCTGAATCTAGCACTTCTGGGCAGTTTTCCTTGATGATTTCCTGGAAGATATTGTCCAGGCTCTTTTCTCCCTCATGGGTTTCTAGCAGGCCAATAATTCTTAAATTTTCTCTCCTGGATCTATTTTCCAGGTCAATTTTTCTTCCAACTAGATATTTTACCTTTTCTTTTATCTTTTCATTCTTTATATTTTGTTTGACTGATTCTTGCTGTCTCATAGAGTCATTAATTTCTACTGGCCCAATTCTAATCTTTATCAAATTGTTTTCTTCAGTTAACTTTTGCATCTCCTTTTTCATCTGTCCAATTTTTCCTTTTAAGGAGCTATTTTCTCCAGTTAATTTTTGGACTTTCTTTTCCATTTGTTCAATTTTCTTTTTCAAAGAGATGTTCTTATCAGTGAATTCTTTTTTTATAATTTTAAAATCATTGGCCAGTTTTTCTTCTATTTCCTTCTTCAGCTGTTCCAGGAGAGCTGCTTGTGCTTGGGAGCAATTCATAGTCCCTTCTGAAGTTTCAGATGGAAGTACAATTTCAGCTTTGACCTCTTTGGTGTTTTTGTTTTGGTCCTTATCCCCATAGAAAGATTCTATGGTTTTTTCACCCTTCACCTGCTTTTTCTTGTTCATGATGTTGACTGAGTGTTGTGGCTTCTGGTTCTTTCAGTCAGACGCTACAGAACTTTTTGTTGAGTTGATGTGTGAGAAAGCTAAAAGTAGGTTTTTGGTTTTTGTTTCCTTGTTCAACCCTGGGGTTAGCTTGTTAAGTGTGTGGGAGGAGTGGTTTGGTCACAGGAGATCTCCTCAGCTGAACTGAGGTGAAGGCAAGCTCAGGGGATGGTGATCCCAGATGCCCTATTGTCTTCCCCTTTCCCCTGTAGTGCTGTGCCATGCCTAGATGCTAATGCATGTTCCCATCCCCCCTGGGGGTCCTCTCCTGGTGCTGAGGCTTGCCTGGGTCCTAATGCAAGTTTTCTCTGCCCTGGGTCCTCTGTCCTTCCTGTTTGCCTCCACCACAGTAGGAGGAATCCCCCTTAGCTATTTTCCTACCCTCAGGTGTTATGAGACTATTGGCCCCTTCTGCTGTTCCTGCTGATCCAGGATTTTCCTGGGGAAATATTTTATGGTTCTTTCACAGTCATCAAGGGGACAGGAGAGAGCATTTACTGATTACTCTGCCATCCTGGCTCCCAGAAGTTCAAGTAAGTGACTTACCAATATTTAATCTGTGGGCTGAAAGGTTCAGGAGCTGCTGTGCTGATATCTGGCTCAATGGCTCTCACTGGCTCAGCTAAGCTTGTCTCCAGCCCTTGGGTACTGCTCTGCCTGTTCTGCCTGCTTGGGTTTCCCAGGCCCCTTCTGCTCTGCTGGGCTGAACAAGCTGCGCTGTGCGCTGGGGGCTCACCCCCATGGAACAGATCCTTTCTGTGGACCTTTCAGTCTAACCTGGGCTCCGAATCGGTCACAGTCTGTCTCCCATTGGATTCCGCACCTCCAAAATTTGTTCAGATTCTCCTTTCAGAGGTATCCAAAGGAGTTTGTCCAAGAGCTTAGGTGAGTCATTGCTCTCACTCCACCATCTTGGCTCTGCCTCTTTTATTCTTGGTTTTAATCCTAGCTCCTTTGACATCTGGAATATCATATTCCAAGCCCTCTGATACAAGGACTTAGAATGTACAAGATGCTAAATCTTGTCTTATCCTGTTTATGTTTCCACAATATTTGAATTCTTTCTTTCTCCTGCTTACAGTATTTTCTCCTTGACCTAGGAACTCTGTGACTTGGCTATAATGTTCCTGATAGTTTTGCTTTTGCATTCTTTTTCATGTGGTGATCAGTGGATTCCTTCAATTTCTATTTTCCCTTCTGGTTCTAGACTATTAGGGCAGTTTTCCTTAATAATTTCTTGACAGATGATGTCTAGGCTCTCTTTGTTTTATCATGGCTTTCAGGTAGTCCAAAAGTTGGAAATTACCCCTTCTGGATCTATGTTTCAGGTCATTTGTTTTTCCAATGAGATATTTCACATTGTCTTCTATTTTTTTTTCCATTCCTTTGGGTTTGTCTAATGATGTCTTGATTTCTCACAGAGAAATACATTTGTTCCATTCTAATTGTGAAGGACTTATTTTCTTCAGTGAGTTTTTGTACCTCCTTTTCCATTTGGTCAATTCTATTTTTTAAAGCATTTTTCTTCTTATTGGCTTTTTGGACCTCTTTTGCCATTTGGTCTAGTCTGTTTTTTAAGATGTTATTTTTTTCAGTATTTTTGGGGTCTCCCTTAGCAAACTGTTAATTTGTTTTTCATGAATTTCTTGTATCACTCTCATTTCTCTTCCCAATTTCTCCTCTGCTTCTCTTATTTGACTTTCAAAATCTTTTTTTAAGTCTTCCATGACCTGAGACCAATTCATATTTTTCCTGAAGATTTTAGATATATAAGCTTTGACTTTGTTATCTTCTGAGTTATGTGTTTTGATCTTTCTTATTGCTAAAGTAAGTTTCTATAATCTATGTTTTCCTCTCCCCACTGTTTGTTCATTTTTTCTGGCCAATTATTTGCCTTTTTGAATTCTTTGTTAAGGTAGGGCTCTGCTAACAGTATGGAGGGTATACTGACTCAAGCTTCAGGGGTTTTGTGCAGCTGCTTTCAGAGACACTCCTAGGCACCTGTAAATTTTCAGTTCTTCCAAAGTGGCATGATCTAAGGAGAGGTATTTACTCCTCTCCTGGTCCTTGTGTTAGTCTGTGACTACAAGCACTCTTTTCTTCTCTGAAACTATGAGGAGAGTTCCCTCTCCCCTGCTGCCCTAAGCTCCACTCTGCCAGTGTTCCTCCTCACCCCAAGACTACCACCCAAGATTGAGATACAGATCCAAGTATGGGGCAAAGCAACTTAATCTTGTCTCAGTGCCAGCAAAGAGAGCTCTGTAATCTCCTTCTGATCTGTTAATCAATCCCCTTACCATCTGTGGGCTGAGAGCTCTGGAAGCAGCTGCTCTCACTGCCACCACTACTGCCCCAGGGTTTAGCTAGGGCCAAGGCTGGACTGAGTTCTTCTATCACCCAGGTACTTAAGACCTTTCCTACTAACCTTCTAAGTTGTCTTTGGTGTTTGTAGAAACCACCACAGATTCCAGTGATTCAGTCTCCTGAGGCCTGCTTTGGTTTTGCTTGGCCCTCATTTATATTGGCACAACTAAAACTGGACTGCCCTCCTCTCTCAGCCTGGTACAACACACTTTTCCCATCAACCTTTCAGGTTATCTTGGGCTGGAAAAATTATTTGTTTTGTTGTTGTTTTTGTGTGTTCCTTTTGTGGGTTTTGCTACTCTAGAATTTGTTTCAAGTCATTTTTACAGGTATTTGGTGGGATTTGTGGGAGAGCTCAAGCAAGTCCCTGTCATTATTCTCCCATCTTGTCTTCATAGAGTATTCTTCATGGATAATTGAAATCATAGGAAGTTACAGAGTTTTGTGGCACATCCCTGTTTAGTGGATGTGACTTGAAGATCCAAAAAAAATGAGACTAAGAAGGATCAGTCAGAAGAACCAGAAGAGATTAGTGATTTTGAAAACAGATAGAGTATAGTGTATCTAACAAGGAAGGGTGATTTAAAATTGGTGGATCTCCATCAATAGTATATACCTATATGATGCCATCACAAGGAGAAAAAAGGGATATTTAGTCACTCATTTATATGCAAAGATTAATTTTGGAGTTTATAGTAACTCAAAGTTCAGTGGAATCTATCTACAACTATCCAAGGAATGATAATCCAAATTTTATTTGGAGATATCTAATTTTGGGGAACCCAGTACCAGCAAAGGAATTCCATTCCACTTCTGGGTAGCTCTAATATTAGAAATTTTTCCTTATGTAATTCCAAAATCTGCTACTCTTTTAGTCCCATCCATTGTCCCTTTTTGTGCCCTCCAGGGGCAACGAGAATAAATCTATTTCTCTTTTCCAAGTGATAGAAGACAACTGTCATGTTTCCCATAAGTCTTCTTTTCTCCAGGCTGACTCCCCTCCCTAAATTGTAACCCTGTATTGAGGGGGTTGGACTGGATGATTGAATTCTCTTTCTGCTACCTGTGTAACCTTGAGAAAGTAATTTAAAACTCTCTGGACCTCTCTCCTTATCTGCAAAATGAAATAATCTCTAATGTCCCATCCAATTTCCAGATCCAATGAAACATTATGAATCTCCAAGACCCTTTCAAGGAAGATTTTATGATTCTACTTCTTCAGTTCTGAGGAGTCAAAGTTTTCTTTCCTAAGCCAGTATTTCTCACAAGGAACTTCTAATGTGTTACATTTTTTTTTTAAAGAATTATACTTACTAAATGTGCAGAAAAATCCACATCTACATTGCCAATAGATCTCCAATGTGTGTGGACATGTCCTTTGGTTTTATGAGATCACTAGTATGGCTTTTAATATTTTGGTTTGTTTTTCTTTTTTTGTTGTTTTCTGGCATTTGGACAACTGGTCTATCCACTCATTTGGAGGCAGCAGTGTCCCCCTCATTGCTTCCCAAAAAATTAACTGATGTGAATCATGACATCTAAATCATAGTTCTCTTCTGAAACATTCTAGTCTTTGATATTTTAGAGAATCCCTTTTTATTTATTTAATTCTTGATGAATATCCTTCAGCAGGTGTGATGATAAACTTACTAAAGGCCCCTGGAGCCAAGCACCTGTTAGCTTCTAATATGAGACTTCTCTTCTGTCCTGCCTGGAGAAAGAGCATCTTTCCAGAGGAGAACTGGCAGTGTCTGTCAATCAAAATGTCAGGAGTTCCTAACACAGCTGTGGGCCTCCCCCTTTGCTCCCTTTGCCAGCTGGTTGGAGCTTTCCACTCAAACTGCTTGGAGGCCTCCAAAGTTCAAGAGTGCACTCTGATCCCTCTTCCTACCCCCATCCCAACAAAAAGTACAAAGAAAAATGCATAATGTATGATAATTTTCAAAGTAGTAAGAATTAAAGTAAATGGTCTGATATAAAAAGGGTTTCAAATAGGATTAATAATTCTGCAATTTGTTATATAAAGTCAATTTTTCCACTTGCAGAGCGAAGTTGCCTGGTGGGTTTATTGGTTCACTCATTATTAGGTATATATCACTTTTATTGTTTTACATTTTTATGTGTTTATAAAAAAAAGACATCATTCATGAATAAAACATTTTGGCTTCAGGCTGCCATGCACTTAGGTTGGTCAGAGAGATTACATACTCTCTTATTTGAAATAATAACCAAAAAAGGAGTAAAAATAACATAAGATCCTGCAATATTCTAGTATGTGCAAAAAGGGCCCAAGGGAATTCACAGGTAAGCTTGTAGTAGATAGACCCTGATAGACCCTGTGGTATCAAAGACTTTTCTTTTCATTTGACCTTTTTTCCTGGATAAGAGCTCCCTAATCCATCAGCTGTTGCTGTTTATGAAGGTCTTTCAACAATTTTTCTCCATCCTGCTAAACTTTGGGGGCTTTCATAGTTTCTAGTTTCCCTTCAAATGTCACCCTAGAACACTAGAGATGATTGAATACTTAAGTTGCAGCCAATACCCTGCTATAAAGGATAGGAGGAGACATTTGCTTGATAGATAATTTATTTTTGGTGGTCTTAATCATCCTGCATCTGGTTGGAGTTAGATATGAACAGATAAGTAGCATCAAAAGGCGGCTAGAACTCAGTGGGGAGTATTTGTAAGTATTTATGCATTTATTTACTTCTAATACGTGTCTGGGTCTGTCCAGTAACAGAAAACTAAGAGCAGCCATAACAGGAAGTTCTAAATGCTACCTAGGGCCTTCTAGATATGCCAAGATAAGCAGACCATGGCAGCCAGTTTGCCATGGGCAGCCCATTAAATTCATCTGGCTGCAACAGAGTCAAATCAACCATATGGTAGCCCAGATCAATCATTAAAACGACTGTTGGGTAACTGTGCTTCTTAGTTCAGCAGGAATGTGTGGAACTTAGTGGCATAGACATGAAGGAAAGTGGAAAGAAAAGAGTCAGTGGGGAAAAGCTAGCATCTGGCCCTGCATCTCAGATGGCACTGATAGTAAGTCTCATCACAAGAAGCAGTGTTTGCCTTAATAGCAAAACCCCAAGTTCACAGCAACCATCTTTCTCCAAACTTGCTATGATTCTAAAAATAACAGTCATATCTCTGGTCACATGATTAATATTAACATGTACTGAGATGATTTTTATGAGCAACATAATGATTTGCTGACTTATTTTTAATATGTGACCACCAGAAGACACAGTGTGATATTGTGAATGGATATTAGAACTGGAATTATTAACACAGGTTCAAATTCTGCCTTATTAGTTGTGTGATGGGAAATTTATTTAACCTCTCTGAGCCTCATTTTTCTTATCTAGAAAAGCAGGGTAATAAACAGATAGAAAGAGAGATAGAGAGATAGACAGAGAGATGTCTACCTATATCTACATATCTGAAACACTTACCTCAGAGGGCTAATGTGATAATCAAATGAGATAATGTGCACAAGATCTCTTGAAGATGTAAGTAGCTCTTTTTTTTAAATTAGAAATTCAAGATTGACTAAAGCTGTTGTATTTTTTTGGTGGGGGGGAGAGGAGTCTTAAAAACAGTGGTTGCAGTTTTTAAAACACAGTGCCATCTTCAAAGATCTGTGACTTTAAGGTATGTGGATTTTCTTATCGATGAAAATTATAATCCCCTCAGACCTCAGTAGATTATTTTAGTACTCTTCTGTAGCTGATTTTTTTTTTCACCTGAGAGAACCAAACTTCTACTGAAGACACTCCTCAAACTTAGAGTTTTTCTCCTCGATGATAGACATAGAGTCCATTACTGGACCTGAACTTTGAGTTTTTCTAGATGGAGAACATTTATTGGATTTTGTGCCCTGCTAGCACGCAAAGTCTAAGATCACCTCTATGTTCTGATTAGACATAAGAGTAAGATACACGATTCCAAGATGCAAAAATTTAATCAGACTTGTCCTCCAATTTTTATTGCATTAATTCAGAATTTCTAGCTAGGGGGCCATAGAAATCATCTAATGCAATCATTTTAAAGATAACATTATACACACCTAAGTTAAGTGACTTGATCAAGGACTCATCTCAAGTTCATAGCAAAGTTAAGATTAGAACATAAGTTTCTGATTGCCAGTGGAAAGATCTTACCACTCTACCATATTGCCTAAAGTTTTATTTCTGACATTCTATTAAACTGTTTTTTCAAGGAAAATTCAGATAAAACATGTTTATATGCAGATGTAATCAGCAACTGAAAAAAACACTTTTGCCTAATTTCTTAATATTTTTACTGTTCTTTAAACAGAAATAGGTTTGTGATATTTCAAAACTTAATATAATACATTTATACCTACTGAACAGCAAAAAAAGCATCTAGTTGAAAATAGAAAAAAGAATATAGTCAAACATTTGAATTTGAATATATGTGAAAAAATATTTATAACAGACATTGGATATTTAGAATGAAAGATATCTCTATGTTAGGATTGCACTTTTCACTTTTTATCCAAATTCTTCTATTCCTTTTCTTTCTCTAGAATTCCTGTTTCTGTCTTTTAAATATGCCCTCCAAAAGATCTGCATAACATACTTGAGGCCTTCCCTGGTTCTTTTAGTGTATCCTTTACCCAAGTACAACAATATACCTGTCTGTATTATCTCTTGTTTGCTTTATGACTGACCTGCCACACTTTCTCTAATGTCACTTAATGTATAGAAGTAATAAGTGATAGCATGATGCACCCTACTTTAATTTAACATGCACTTTTTCATTTCCCTTTGAGTCATCTCCAATTGAGAATAGTTTCACAATACAGCCTTCTACAACATCCAGTCAGATTTCACCAGGAGGCTATTGGTATCAAAGAAAGGGGCTTTGCAAGCAAAGAAACTTTGGGATCAATGAAATTGCTTTACAATTTCTCCAATGTTTTTTGTTCTTCCATTGCATCTGTGGCCATCTCCAGTCGTCCTGATGAATATCAGGCCACTGGACCCAGACGGCTGTGGAGGAGAATACGAGGGTGGTGACCTTACACAGCCCTACCTCACTCAAATCCAAGTCAACTGCAAGTCATGTAATCATTCTCTGATATTATGATCCTGTTTGAGAATGAAGGACAAACACAAGAACTGCTCCTGTGTCATCCTGGGTTTAGATCTTGTCCAAGATCTGCTTACTGATGCACTAACTCAGTGCGTCAACTGCATATCACACTCTGGACAATGTGCATTCTTTGTCTACTATGTTGTCATGTTTAAACTAATGTAAGTTTCAGTGATTCAAGTATGATCATGAAGTGGTCATTTACAAAAAATATCTTTAAAGTGCTTTAAGTGATTGCACATATAACTGAAATGGAGAATTAAGGAAATTATCCACTTAGCTTGAAAAATTATGATAAAAGTAACTACTGTGACATTTTAAAAGTTCAAGAGACCTGGTTTCTGGGCAATATATCATTTTATTAATAATGTTAACATATTATTAATAAAAGGGTCAGTGACACTCTGGAATACCAAAGACCCCTCATGGAACCCATTCAGTGTGGCAATCAATTTTGATTGGTTAACAAGTAATGAGAGAAAACGAACATTATACTGAGAGGGGAACCTATTCTAATGAGGAGCTAGGGGATGTGACTTTGAGTATGTTATTTATTTCCAAATTGTCCCCAGCCTTGAGCAATTTAAACAAAGGATTTATATCCACCAACTAAGCCTAAGTAGAGAACACTTGACTAGAGTTTCTCCTTAGATTAAATTCTTTCAAAGGTTGTGTGGGGTAGGAATACCTAGACTGAAGAGAATATTAATCATATTTACTTTCACCAATTCTGTCCATCAGAGGCTTTCTTGAAATTAGGCCTTCAAGGAAAAAGGGGAAAACTCTGGATCTCCTCAAATCACTGTTTATTAATAATCATTTTTCTCACTGTTGCCTTCCTCCTATTAATTATATGAATATGTCAAATCAAAGTGAATTCTGGTGGTCCAGATTATTTAAACACTATCAATTTTCTTCTGCATCACTTGCAGATGCATTTTATGAATTTCGAGTAAATTGTATATTTGTATCTGATGTTTGTTATTACTCAGTCATTTCACTTGCATCTGACTGTTTGTGACCTCATTTGGGATTTTCTTGACAAAGTTACTGGAGTGGTTTGCAATTTGCTTCTCCAACTTATTTTACAAATAAAAAAACTGAGGCAAACAGGATTAAGTGACTTGCCCAGGACGACATAACTAGTAAATGTGTTAGAGACCAGATTTGAACTCAAAAAGATGAGTCTTCCTGACTTTAGGCACAGATCTCTACCCATTGTACCACCTAGCTGCCCATATGTCCACATGGTTGTACTTTTCTCTAAATGTCCAAAAGGTCTTGCTTGAGTGTTGGAAATAATTAGGTTTCTTCCAAATCATTAGTGCTCTTAGCTCTTTTAAAATAACCAGAACTGATTGTTTCTATTTTCTTGGATTTAGTTCTACTGTCTTTCTTGGCCGTTCAGTGTTTTTGTTTTCTTATTTGTTTGTCTGACTTTTTTCTTTCAACGTGCCATTTCAGTGAACTTCCATTATGGAATTGAAGAATTAAATGACATGTCCAAGTTCATCTGGTTTTGACTGTGTCAGCAGGAAGACTCAGACATAATCTTCCTGACCCCAAGATTGGAGCTCTATCTACTCAGCCACAGCTGCTCCTCTTTCAAACTTATTAAAATTTCTAAAACTTGCATCTCACAAGTCTACCTGGTGAATTTGCTGTTTTCTTTGTTTTTCTTCTGCCTCTGACATATACTGGCTGTCAAACCCTAGGCTTGTCACTTGAAGTTCCCTTGGTAACTCTATAAGACAATAAACTACAGAGAAAGTGTTGACCTTCATTGATAGAGGAGTTCCTCATCTGGGAGCTATCTAGAATACCAAGAGCATTCCATCCCTATTGCTATTTTTCTTAGCTCAATAAAGACCTCCATTGCCATTTGTGTCAATATGTATTTTCTTTTTAAAGTGCTTTGATTCTTCTATAGATTTTAGATGGCTCTAATAAGTCTCTGTACTGTAGCAATCCCATAAACTAGTGTGTATCAACCAACAAATGGACAGATTTCTTCCTGAAAACTACCAAACTCATAAATATGTGTGCATCTATACATGTATATGTGCTCATATATGCATGTCTACACATACCTACATATTTAGATGCGAAGGTATAATATGCATAGTGTATGATGATATGCTTATTTGTTGTACTTTTATACTCATGCTCATTTAGACTCTTTAATAATAAATCAACTGTAGTAGAATGGAATTATACACCTTCCCACGGTAAAAATAGGAGTTTACCTTTCTTTTTTGTTCATTGTTTAACCATTTGTATGAATTGATTAAGTCAGCCAGTTATTATTTTCTTTTTTAAATACAAAATTCCAGATCAATAATGGGCATCCTGTCCCCTAAATCCCATCCCTGCAATTTGACACTGTCAATCTAATAAGATACTCAGTTCTAGAGAGCAGAAAAGACTGAAAATGAAAATGGTATGATCAGATAACCTTATATATACATAGCCATAGAGTATGAGTTGAAAACTGTTGCTTTTCTTATCCCAGAATAGCTAAGCATAGTTTCAAATTGACTAGTCCTTGTAGACTAGTATAAAATAGAGAGCATAAAAGATAATTATGAAAGCACAAGATAGAAAGACATGCATTTTGTGCAGAAAAGGAAATAGGTCTCCTAAAAGCTAGGAGGTCTCCCATAGGACACTTTCTTTCACTTGCTATAGCATGTGGTGAACAGACATGACACATTAAGCCAATTTAAGACATTAGAAATGAGTTATAAATGTCTGGTGTCAAGGCATTTCCTAAAGAAGCCAAACTTAAAGACTAAGCAATTTTCCTAATATTTGATAAGACTATTCGAGTTCTCAAACAATATTCTGACTTCCTTGTAGACCCCCTACAGATTCCCTGCTGATGATCTATTCCCACTGTCCCACCTACAGCACAAAATATTTTTTGTAAAGAGAAGAATTTTTTTCAATTAGATATATATTTTATATCATTCTCCTGGCACTTTCATTTTTAGTTTACTTTTCATTTATGTTGAGTCATGTTATAATTAAGCTAATACTGATACATCGATGAGCAGTCTGATGCTGATAAAACATGCAAAACATAAAACTGATGTATCATCTCATATACAATTCAATAAAGCCTTTGGAAAATAAACATTCAGTGTCAGTGGGTAATAAACATGTAATCTATTGTCAGGATCTCTTTATTTCTCAGACCTTTGTGATACTGTTATGTCTAAGTAAGACGGAGAGGTGATATTTAAAAGCTTTGAACTCTAGGCTCACATTCAGTCCACATAAGTCACAACTGAAAGCCATTTGAGGGGCCACATGAAATAACTTACTGATTATAGAGTGTTTGGTGTATAAATCAAACAGAGGTACAGAGGGAAAAGAGCTGCAGGAGGAGCTCTGAGAATTGGGTTTTGGTTAAAGAAATTCTGTTTCTAGTTTCATCAAGCAAGACAGACAGACATTGATGAAATTGTTACTGTATTATAGGGTGAAACACGGTGCTGTTATCTGGGATGTACCAATTCTTTCCCAAATTACTAATGCCTAAAATTGAGAAATGTTTCCTCATGTTTCCCAACTTACTAATATTAAAAACAGGGACATTTAGATGACACAATTGATAGAGTGCAGGGCTTGGAGTCAGGAAGACTCATCATTGTGAGCTCAAATCTGGCCTGACACTTAGTAGCTATGTGATCCTGTGAAAATCATTTAAGCTTCTTTGCCTCAGTTTCCTCATCTGCAAAATGATCTGGAGAATGAAATGTTTGCCAAGAAAACCCTAAATAGGCTCACGAAGAATTGGACATGACTGAAAAATAACTGAAAAAGAACTGGGAACACCCATATGATGAGTGTTGCCTCCTAGGAGATGAGTGTAATCCAAAATGAACCAGGAATGCAAAGATATAAATAGTTAGATATGCTTTTTTTGACTTTGAAGGGTAGATACAGAGGCATATGGAATAGTTTAGTTTGGTAGCTGGGGAGTAATATGGATTCCATACCTCTGTATACAAGCAGGAAAGCAAAGAAGGATCATTATACATGTCTTTAACTTCAATAGGGTAGCATCTAAGCAGTGTGTAGAAAAGAAGTGTTATAGGTCAGAGTAATGATCAGTAATTTAGCCAAATGATGATAATATATAGGTTAGATATCTGAGGAAAGGGTGATCAGGTAAAGAATCAGATGATATGGAATTAGCCTGACTTTGATGTTGGACCAAATGTTGAGAATGCTACTCATCACTGAGATGATTAATTCATTATAAATCAACCACTTAGAGCGGTGTTAAGAAGCCTAAAACCAAGAATCCCTGGGAAGGTATCAACAATTAAAGTCTGAAAACACAAATACAAATTATTCTAAAGCTGTATATACACACATATACATATATGCACATATACACATGAGTGCATGTGTGTATACACATGTAGATATTTATGTGTGCATGCATACATATACATGTGTGTATGTGCATGAATGTATATGAACATACAAAGAACTTATTGACCAACTTAGATTTAAAAATTAACAAAATAATAACACCTAACTACTAGATGTTGCTATTATGTAGCAAGGGTCCAGAAGTCAGTTTGGAGAACGAAACTGAAAAGAAGAACCTTTCTCTTGAACACTACCATTCCTGCTTAATTTTAGGTAAATAGGTATAGTTTTACCTTCAATTACCCATACTCACATTGTTAGCCACACTTGAAGTTACAATGACCTCATTCTTCTAGGAAAAATGAAAAGTGAGCACTTGAGATCAGGTTTAGAGTTCTCCTTGTTGCAAGTGTTAAACAATCATTCATAAAACTTAATAATAGTTCATTTAAATGCCTATGAGTTATATGTAACCCAGCTTAGTTAAAGCTAGTGAGTTAAACCTATAAAAGACACTGAATGCACTCATACTCCAGTTAAAGGAATACATGTAAACATACATCTTTGTGAGCCAAAGTTTCATAGACAGAAAAAGCCAGTATAATAACTTAGCACAGTACAAAAAAACCATCATAATATATGTTAATGAACATGAAAGTGAAGTAGACAGGGGAAATGGATAGAGGCATTTTAGCCCTTCTGCATTCCCCAGCGAGTCATCTTCAATCTTAACAGCACTGCAGCCATAAAGCTAAACTATTATGAAGAACAATCTCTAACTCTGATAACCATCCATTTCTTCTGCCCTTCTCTTTGTGGGGCTTGGAAAGGAAACTCATGTGCTGCTCCTACTGCTCTACTATGTTCTCCTTATTCTCCCATCTGACATCTCAGCTGGGCTTTCTAGTAGGGGAGAGGAGATGGTTTCCACTGCCTCTTGTGTATTTCTCTTCTTAATTCCATTCCCCACATTCAAAGATTTTCCTGAGTTTGTGTCTAAATATTCTGTAGTTCAGTGCAAAGGTCTCCTCCCTTCCTGCACTAAGAATATCAGCAAAAGCTCTGTCTCAAGGAGTTCTCAATAAGGGTGCTGCTTATCCCTCCCAGCCTGAATGAGTGAGAAACAGAATCTGTCCCTGACGGAGTGGTTCTACATAGAAGCTGGAAGCAAGGATTGATAACCAAGGATGAATACAAAAAAAGTGAAGCAGTTATAATGAAAACTAATATATAGATCAAATAATGTGAAGGATAAAAAAATGACTCATTTTTAGTGATATTAGGGCAAGAAGATTGGAAAGAGGTTAGAATCACTGCTTGAGTCAGATAAATTGGTAATAATTAGTGAGAAGGCAGACAGAGAAAAAGCAGAACTACTCCTCTCATTTTGCTTCACTTTCCCTTGCCAAGGAAATGATCTTCCAATGAGTAAAGATAGAACAACAACAAAAATTTTTAAAAAGGAATTGATATCAGTGATAAGTAAGGAAAATATCTGAGAGAACCAATTGCTTTTAAGAAGTTCAATGCACTAGGCCTAGAACAAATGAATTCAAGGTTAATGGGAGATATGTTGGATATGAAGAACAAATCACTGTTAGTGACCTTTGAGGAATTATAGGGAGCAGAACTGATGCTACAGAATAGGAAATAAGCAAACAATTTTAAAGGTAAAGATGAGTGTTCTGTACAAACCATTGAGGTTGACTTCTATTCCTGACAAAAATTCTAGAATGAATTATGATAGATGTGGTTTGTCAATATTTAGAAAGAGAAACAGTGATCACTGAAAAACACTAGAGTAATACTTTCTTTTTGATAGATTTATTATAATGGTCAACCAAGAGAAAGTTTTATTTATAATATACCTGGATTTTATAAAATAATTTGACAAAATTTCTCATGCCATCATTGTGGACAAGATGTAGAAGTATAGACTAGATGATGGTACTCTTTTACAGATGTGAATTCTAGCAATTAAATGACAGGACTCAAAGCATAGTTATTAATGAATTGATGTCTCTCAGGCATTATGCCTTAAACCTTGTGGTACTAAAATTTTTCATCAGTGACTTAGATCATGAAATAGATGACAAGCTTATCAGATGTATAGATGACCCAAAATTCAAAGTGTTTTCTAGCCCATGTAGCAGAACCAGGAGACAAAAAAGATCTTTGCAGGACAGAATAACAGACCAAACCTCCTTCTAATAAAAACTGGCATTTAATGAGAATAATTATAAAATCTTACATTTGATTTTAAAAATAATTCACACTTTTATTATGGTATAGGGAAAGCATCACTAGAAATCAATTTGAGGGGGAAATTTCTGAAGGTTTGAATGGACTGCAAGTTTAATATGAGCCACCATTAATAACATTCAAAAATGCTCAGGTAATGTTGCTCTACCAAAAATGAGAAAGAAAACAGGAATAGCATAAGAAAGAAAGAAAGAAAGAAAGAAAGAAAGAAAGAAAGAAAGAAAGAAAGAAAGAAAGAAAGAAAGAAAGAAGGAAAGAAAGAAAGAAAGAAAGAAAGAAGGAAAGAAAGAAGGAAAGAAGGAAAGAAAGAAGGAAAGAAAGAAGAAAGAAAGAAGAAAGAAAGAAAGAAAGAAAGAAAGAAAGAAAGAAAGAAAGAAAGAAAGAAAGAAGAAAGAAGAAAGAAAGAAGGAAGGAAGGAAGGAAGGAAGGAAGGAAGGAAGGAAGGAAGGAAGGAAGGAAGGAAGGAAGGAAGGAAGGAAGAAAGAGAGAAAGAAAGAAAGAAAGAAAGAAAAGAAAGAAAGAAAGAAAGAAAGAAAGAAAGAAAGAAGGAAAGGAAGGAAGGAAGGAAGGAAGGAAGGAAGGAAGGAAGGAAGGAAGGAAGGAAGGAAGGAAAGAAGGAAGGAAGAGAGAAAGAAAGAAAGAAGGAAAGGAGGAAAGGAAGAAAAAGAAAGAAAGAAGGAAAAATATATGATAATGCATGGCTAGGTCCTGGTCTTAAGGGTTTTTTCACTTTGTTCTATTTTGATTTGGCCAGTTGTCATCAGCATGTATTAAGAAAGATGTTGGCCAACTGGAAAATTTACTTAAGAGAGTGACCAGTTATCTTTAGAGAATTAGAGGCTATGCCTCATGAAGATCATTTAAAGAAATCAGAAATGCAGTAGCCTGGATGATTTTTTATTTGATGGGGAGAGGATAGCTATCTGCAAGTATCTGAAGAACTGCCATACTTTGAATAGCCCCAGAAGACAGAATCAAGAACAATGGATGCAATCAGCAGTCACTCTCAAATTTAGATGGAGAGGTAGACTCCCTAGCAATTATAGCTTTCCAAGAATGGAATGGGTTTCTTTATGAGTAGTGGATATCCAATTATCTCATGACCATTGTTAAGATATGTTGCATGTGGAATTCCCAGTCAGCTCTTTGTTGGACCTGGCAATCTCAAACATCCCTCACAACTGCAAGATTCTGTGTTTCGGCATCATCATCCACATAGAGCAGTTAGCTTCCCAGGCTCATGATGATCAGTATATCACAACATATAATGACACTGCAGGTTTCTCCATTTCAGTCAAGCATCCTCCTAAATTCTATTGTTGGACACAATAAAGAATGAAGTGAACCTGTGTAGGTGGCTGAATGAAAATCTTCCTGAAATAAAAAAAAAAAAAAAAGAAAGAAAACATTAGCCACTATAATCTGGCTGAAGTTCTTGATATTATCCTTGAATGTGATAAATTGGCATGATAATATTAATTCTTTATTCATCTTTCAAAAAGTAAAGAGTTGAGAAAATACTATTAAAAACATTTCCTTTCCAAATATAGATACATATACGTATATATATATATATATATATATATTATATACATGTATATATAAGCTTAGTATATTAGTTATTACGAAGATTACATCACCATAAAAGCAAATTCATTTTTCAGGTCAAATGAGTTTTCAAAACAAAATCGCTTAGGTGGTGAGAAAGGAGGCCATGAATGGAGAGGAAAGGAAAATCTTCGCTAATCTTGAGTTTCCAACATTTGAAAGCCAAATTGCACAGGTTGACTATTCGCTGAAATCACAACATAGCAGAAGTGCATATTCTGCCCCTGAAATGCAATTATTTTAATTACACGGCAATTACAGCACATCCACAGAGTAAATTACCTGGTTATTGGCATCCTGTGGAATAAAGTGTTCCTATAATTTGGTCTCAATGGTGGCACAATCTTACAGGTTTTCTCAGAAGTAGCCTAGTATCTTGTCAGACAATCCTATAACATTTTCCCTTCCCTCCTACCCCTAACTCCTCACCACTTTGTTGTTTTTTTTTTTAAATGTTGAACTTGTTTTGTTTCCTTCAAACTCCAAGAAACTCAATTCAATTAGGAATCATTGTGCAACTTGAAGTGGAGTCTCAGAGATCCTGGAAGCAATTTATTTACATGGTGGAGCCTGCTAAAATGACCACATTAGTGTAGCAGTCCAACAGTTCAATATGAACTATTTTTCCAATCTTCCAGGCCCTGCATTTTCTTGATCAGAAATATGTAGACATTTCTTCAGAAGGCATCAAAATATTTGAACATAAAATTCTGTGTTTTCTCCTAAGGTGATATCTGCTTTATTGGAAGACAAGTACACACAATAAAACCCTCAAAAAACTACTCGTTCAGAAACCAAAGTATCAGAAAATTATACAGGTCGATGTTCCCCTTTTAAAAGAAACAGATAGAGTTCTCATGCACATGATTGACAAGTACAGGAAATGAATTTCTCTTTCTCCAGAGGACAATTGCTCTAGCCCTACAACACTTCCATTAATCTGCTTCGACCCTGGCCCCTGTTGCCACTGAAGTCTAGAAGATAGTTTCGCCTTTGGGGCCTACTCCATCCTTGGATCCTTGACTCAGACTGACAAATAGAAGGGCAAGTGAATGCCATTTGTGATCTGTACACTTGTCTGCTGGGAACTGGGCTGAAACTACTGATGTGTTACACACGCCCTCAGGATCAGGACTGGAGAAGTCTCTCACACTCTAGTCATCTAGGTGGATGCTGAATGACTGTCACAAAGCTGGTTAATGAAGGTTCCATGTTCTGCTGATTTTTAGTTCAGTGCAATTTAATAAAAATTCTTGAATAAAACCCTGCTATATTTCTGAACATAACAGAAGACTGTAATCACTTACAAATAAGTTTAGTGGGCACAACTTAGGAGGCAGTATGGTATAGTGGAAAGGGCTCAGAATTTGGAATAGTGAGCAACTAGTAATAGGACCTGAATTTATGTCCCAACTCTGCTACTTACTACTTAGATGACCCTGGGCAATGTACAGAACCTCTCTGTGCCTTAGCTTCCTCATGTATAATATAATAGTATTTAGGATGACATTACCTCACATGTCACTCTCAATTTCTACATGTATGTTGATCCTGTGACATAAAAAAGTGAAGACTCAAAATGTGAACAATAAATTGATGGACAAAAAAAAGACAAATAAGCAGAATACATAAATAAAAAGAAAATTAATATACAGATGTAAAAATAATAAGTACATCAATCATGTTTTCAGAGAACAGTAAAAGGAAAGATCAATGAAGGCTGGAGTAGATGCAAAGGAAATCCTGGTGCTATGGGCCATGAAATAATACTACTTACAAATATCAAGACGAAGGCAGAGGTCATTCCAGGTTAATGTAGAAACAATTTTCAAGAAAGTAACAAACTATGTTCTTTAAGCCTCAGCTTTCTTGTTCTGCTTGTTCACCTGTTTCTTTTCCTTCTTCTTTTTCTTGTTGCTGTACTTATTTTTTTAAATTTATTTTTAGTTTTCAACATTTTCTTTTATAAGATTGAGTTCTAAATTTCTCCCCTCTTTCTACTCCCCCCTTCCCAAGACAGAATGCAATCTGTTTTAGTCTATACATGTATGATCCTATTAAGCATATTTATACATTAGACATGTTCTGAAAGAAGAATCAGAACAAATGGGGAAAACCATGAGAAAGAAAAGACAAAAAACAACAACAACAAAGAGAAAATAATAGGTTTCAATCTGCATTCAGACTCCGTCGTCCTTTCCCTGGATGTAGATAACATTTGTCGTCATGAGTCTTTTGGAGCTGTCTTAGATCATTGCATTGCCCAGAAAAGCTAAGTATAACAAAGTCAGTCATCAGCAATGTTGCTGTTAATGTGTACAGTGTTCTCCTCATTCTGCTCACTTCACTCACCATCAGTTCATACCAGTCTTTCCAGGATTTTCTGAAGTCTGCCTGCTCACCATTTACTTTGTAACAATAGCATTCCTTTGCATTTATATACCAAAACTTGTTCAGCCACTCCCCAATTGATAGGCATTCCCTCAATTTCCAGCTCTTGGCCACCACACAAAAAAAGTTGTTAGAAATATTTTTGTACATGTGGCTCCTTTTCCCATTCTTCTGATCTCTTTGCAATAGAGATATAGAAGTGGTATTGCTGGTTCAAAGGGTATACACAGTTTATAGCCCTTGGGACATAGCTCCAAAATGTTCTGCAGAGTGGTTGGATCAGTTCACAATTCCACCAACAGTGCATTAGTGTTCCAATTTTCCCACATCTTCTCCAATATTTGTCATTTTCTTGTTTTGTCACATTACCTAATCTAATAGTGTGACATGGTACTTTAGACTTGTTTAAATTTGCATTTCTCTTTAGTGATTTAGAATATTTCTTTCATATGACTACAGAGAGTTTTAATTTATTCATCCAAAAAGTGCTCATTCATATCCTTTGACCATTTATTGATAGGAGAATGATTTTTATCCTTATAAATTTGATACAGTTCCCAACAGATTTTAGAAATGATATCTTTATCAGAGACACTGGCTATAAAGTTTTTCCCCCAGCATTCTGCTTCTTTTCTATTCTTGGCTGCATTGTCTTTGTGAAAAACAAAAAAAACAAAAAACAAAAAAAGCAAAACCACACAAAAAAACCCTTTTTAATTTAATGCCATCAAAATTATATATTTTGCATTTCATAATGTTCTCTATCTCTTGTTTGGTTATGAATTCTTTCATTCTCCATAGATATGACAGGTAAACTGTTCCTTGTTCTCATTTGCTTATAGATTTGCTCTTTAGGTCTAAACTGTGCACAAATTTTGATCTTATAAATGGCATACAGTATAAGTTATTGGTCTATGCCTAGTTTCTGCCATACTATTTTCCAACTTTCCCAACAGTTTCTGTCAAATAGCAAGTTCTTATCCTAGAAACTGGAGTTTTTGTTTTTATCAAACTGTACATTACTACAGTCATTGCCTACTGTGTCTTGTGTACCTAATCTATTCCACTGGTCCATCACTCTATTTCTTAGCCAATACCAAGTAGTTTTGATGATTGCTGCTTTGTAATACAGTTTTGGCTCTGGTATGGCTAAGCCACCTTCCCTTGGCATTTCTTTTCGTTAATTCTGATGATATTCTGAACCTTTACTCTTTCCACATGAATTTTCCTGTTATTTTTTCCAATTCTATAAAATAATTTTTGGTAATCCAATAGCCATTTCACTAAATAAGTAAATTAATATAGGTACTTGAGCAACTGATATTTTTTTTCTGATTATTTAGATCTGACTTTATTTGTGTGAAGTGTTTTGTAATTGTGTTCATATGTGTCCTGGGTTAATCTTAGCTAATAGACTCACATATATTTTATATTGTTTATGGTTACTTGAAATGGAACATCTCTTTCTATCTCTTGATGTTTGCCTTTGTTAGTAATACATAGAAATGCTAATGACTTACGTGGAATAATTTTACATCATGTAACTTTGGTAAAGTTTGTAGTTATTTCAAGTAGTTTTTTACTTGATTCTCTAAGTATACCATCATATCATCTGCAAAGAGTGATAGTTTTGTTTCCTCATTACCTATTCTAATTCCTTTAATATCTTTTTCATCTCATAGCTAAAGCTAATATCTCTAGTTAAATACTGAATAACAGTGATGATAATGGACATCCTCATTTCATCCCCAATCTTATTGGAAATGCTTCTAGTTTATTCCCATTACATATAATGTTCACTGATGGTTTTAGATAGATGCTACTCATAATACTAATAAAAATTCAATTTAATATTATGCTTTCCAGTGTTTTTAATGGGCATGGCTGGTGTGGTTTGTCTAAAGCTTTTCCTGCATCTATTAAAATAATCATATGATTTCTGTTAATTTTATTATTGATATGATCAATTATGCTGATAGTTTTACTAATTGAATCAGCCCTGCATTCCTTGTATAAAATCTACCTGCTCATAGTGTATTATCCTCAAATGAGTTTCTGTAATCTCTTGGCTAAAATTTTATTTAAAATTTTTCATCTGTATTCATAAGGAAAATTGATCTATAATTTATTTTTTCTATTTTGGCAGTTTCCTCATTTCAGTATCAGCACCATATTTGTATTATAAAAAGAATGTTATAGGACTCCACCTATTTTTCCAAATACTTTATATAGTATTGGTATTAACTGTTTTATAAATGTTTGGTGGAATTCACTTGCAGATCCATGTAGCCCTGGAAATTTATTCTTAGGGAGTTCATTGATGACTTTCTTTTTTGTTTCTGAAATGGGATAATTTAAGTATTTTATTGCTTCTTCTGTTAATCTGGGCATATTATATTTTTGTAAATATGCATCCATTTCACTTAGATTGTGAGGTTTATCGGTATACAGTTGGGCAAAATAACTTTTAATTATTTTTTTAAAATTTCCTCTTAATTGGTAGTGAATTTGTTTTCAGTTTTGATACTGGTTATTTTATTTCCTTCTTTTTTTAATAAATTAACCAAAATTTTATCAATTTTATTTGTTTCTTTATAAAACTAGCTCTTAATTTTATTTATTAATTCAACATTTTTCTTAATTTCAATTTTACTAACCTCTCCTTTGATTGTCAGAATTTCTAATTTGGTATTTAATTGGGAATTTTAAATTTGTCCTTTTTCTAGCTTTTTTAGTTTCATGACCAATTAACCTTAATCTTAACCCTAAATGCTGACACATGTAATGGTTCTCTGAGTTGGAATCTACCAGTTCCCCTATCTGTGCTAAGGCACATGGTGGGTAGGGGGTTGTCCTGGTGTTGGCATTTCCTGCTCTACCATTCCAGGGCTCAGGATCTCCTTGTGATTTTTTGAGGGGAAGCTTGCCAACAGCTTTCTAGGATATTTCTTGTTCTGGACTGTATTCCCCTTTTGCCTGAGGAATATGGAACTTATTTCCTGATCCTCTAGGTCTCCTGAATCAAAATATTGGTCCACCTCATTTTCCTGCTAGTTCTGCTATTCCAGGATCTGTTCTGGGGAGCTGTTTTATGGGTGTTCAAGGATGAGAACCATAGAGGGACACTGATCAGCTGCTTACTCCACCATCTTGGCTCCCAAAAGTCTGTTCACCTGTTTCTTAATGAATTTCTTGCTTACCTGTGATTTTTGTAAATACTGAAGAGTTCCATATATTTAAATTTCTTTTTTTTTTTCACACAGAGCTACAAATGGTGCTAAAGTGAAAGATTATATTCATATTGATTAGGTTTAGTCATTTTAGTCATGTTCAAGTCTTCATGATCCCATTTGGGGTTTTCTTGCCAAAGATACTAAAGTTGTTTTCCATTTCCTTCTCTAGCTCATTTTACAAATGAAAAAAAAATAAAATAACTGAAGAAAACAGGGTTAACTGAGTTGCCCAAGTTCACACAGCTAGTAAGTATCTGAGGCCAGATTTGACTCATCACAAAGATGAGTCCTCCTGACTTTAAGTCTGGCACTCTATCCATTGTGATGGCACAATGTAGCTGCCCTCAAAAGATAAAGACAAATGATGTAATAAATACCTGCTTAAAATCATTTAATTAATCAACAAGTGTTTATTAAGCATATATATGTGTGTATATATATGTGTGTGTACAAATGTGTGTGTACATATGTATTTAGATATGCACAAATATATACACAAATATTTATGTGTGTATATGTATATAGAAAAAAAGAAATATCTGTTCTCAATTACTTACCTACTAATAAAGAAAGATAAACAGTACATATGCATTAGTAATTCAGACGAAAAAATATTTTCACTTCTATTAACTAAACAGGACAATCTGAGTTAGCTAGAGGATTAATTTTAGGATTTTAATTGCTCTGGAAAGAAAAATTTGTTCTTAGTGGAATATCACCCAAAATGCAAAGTGACATTTTTCTTCTAATGAAATTGTGCTTCTTTCAAGATTCACATTTCTAGCATTGTCTCTTCACTGATGCCAACCATCATGACATTAAGTACTAGAGTTGAAGTCAGGAAGATATGTTCAAATTTCACCTTCCATCCTTAGTGGTTGGGTGACCATGTGAAAGTCATTTAACACCTCTGAAACTTGCTTTCCTCATCTGATAAATTAGGAGTTTGGATTGCACAGTCTATAATATACCTTGAAATTTAAAATTTACATCTCAATACATAGTTCTCAAGAGTTGTTATGGTCTAAAACATAAATAAACAATCATCTGGGGCCCACCTCTTAGTGATGGTCCTCTCAAAATTCAATTGAGCTGTTCTTCATATACTGGGTCCAAACTCAAGTGATCTTTCTGACTTGGATAAACCTAAGTTGGTTAGCAAAGTCTTTGAGAACCCAATGTCATTTTCATATCTCTATGGGATATTGGGTGAAGATCAGTCTCAAAGTCACAAGTATCAGAGCAAAGTTTCAAATCTCATTCCTTACAATCAATCAATAAATAAAGATTTATCCAATATCTGCTATGTTCCAGGCACTGTACTAGGCAATAGAAACACAATTATAAATGCTCATGATTCCTAGGGAGCTTATATTCTAAAGGAACACATAAGAAGTATGTATTAAAGTATATTCAGAAGAGATATAAAACTGTCTTGGCAGATGGGCTAAATAAGGCTGAAGGTAATCAACAGGCATTTAACCCACTGATGGGTTAGGGTTAGGGTAACGTCTATTCTAAGTACATGGAGACTTCCCCCAGTAGAATGGGTAGATGAGAACAATTTATTATAATAACCACAAAGGCAGCTAAAGCAAGTGATATGGAAAGCTTAAAGCTTGGTCAGACATCCAAGATTCCAAGGTCATCCACTGCACCCTGGGACATAGTCAGTCATCCTGGCTTTTGTTCTGCCACTGACTTAAATGAATCTGGAAAAGAGATGAGACTGATGCCTTCATTCAACTCTGTCTCACTTAAATCCAATTCATGCACAAGTCAAGACTTCATTCCATGATATCTACTACAAAAACGAAGGACAAACCACAAAAAGAATTAATAGAAATCCATCCTAAGTAAAGACAAGGTAATTAGGGAGAGAAACCACTAGCAGCTGAGGACAGTCAAGGAAGGTTTTAATGTAAAAGATGGTGTCTGAGTTGTGACTTGGAGAAAAAGAAGGCTTATAAGATTTGATAAAGGAGTATTCTCCAAACATGGTAGATAGACAGTGAAAAAGCACAAAAGCAAAAGATGGAGGGTTGTATATGAGGAACAGAGAGAAGCCTCGTATAAAGGGATCACTCTGTCTAGTATATGATTTGTTTTTTTTAAATTATAAATAAAACAGTGGTCAATGCAAACAGCCAATGTAAAGGGAAAGAGACAAGAGATGGAATGGTATGTACAAGGAACAGAGAAAGGTTGAATTTAGCTGAACAGAGAGAGGTTAATTTAGCTAACTGAATCACTGCATCTAATTCATGGTTCATTTCTGTGAAGGTAATTCAAAATGAATATAAGTATTCTTCAATATTCCCACAAAAATTTTCCCATCAGAATTTTCTGTGGTTCACACTATTTTATGAAGTCTTTCTGTTAGATTTATCCAGTTCTGATGAGTAATTTTGGAATTTCTTATAGTTTTATTAACATTTGTGGTTTTTATTTTTATTAGCTTTTTCTTTATAAATTAACTTGTTATATTTTTGTGAATTTAAGTGTAATAAAGATACAATTTCCCTATTTAACTCTCTTGACAATTTGCACTATTTTTTAAGTTTTGCCTTGTTTGGTGGTGTAAATTCAGGACCTGAAATTTTGGGGAGAGATCTTCTAATGTAAATTTTATTCTAGTCTTAGATTTAAATATTAAAAAGATAACTTTTCAAGTAAAATATAGGGGCATGGTTATATGATCTAGAGCTTTCTTCAGTGGACTACAGGCTTACAATATGCTATAAATTTACAATATAAGTAAGTACTATGATGTGGCAGCCAAAAGAGCTAATGTTATTTTGTGTGTGTGCTCATCTTCTGTGGCTGAAGAAGACCACGCTATCAGAGAAATAATGACATGACTTGCCCTTGACTTTGTGAGAGAGGGCTGTGCAGGTCACCAGCCTCACTTCTCCTCCAGAGCCATCTCAATCCAGTGACAAGATATTCATCAGGATGACTGGAGATGACCCAGGATGAGGCAATTGAGGTTAAGTGACTTGCCCAAGGTCACACAGCTAGTGAGTGTCAAGGTCAGATTTGAACTCAGGTCCTCCTGACTCTTGCACTGGTGCTGTATCCACTGTACCACCTAGCTGCATAATGTCATTCTGGGTTACATTAGAAGTCCATAGCTTTGAGGAATGTGGAAGTGAAATTCCATTTTAGCAAGCCCTCATCAAAACTCATGTAGATCATTGTATTGCATCCTGGACAACACAAATTGAGGCAAACTGATAAAATGAAGTGTCCAGAAGTGGGCAACCAGGTCAGTGAAAGGTTTTACATATGTACATTAGGATCATTTAAAGGAACTGGGCATGTTTAGAAAGGAAACAGAAATAATCCAGAGAAATATTATTAATTTCCTCGAATAATGGAAGCTCTGTCATGTGGAAGGATTAGACTTATTCTGTTTGTTCCCAAAGGGCAAAACCATGAGAAATGGGTAAAGGTTACAAAACAAACAAACAAGAAAATATAGGCATAATGTCAGAGGGAAAAAATCTTTATCACTAGAACTATTAAACAAAAAAGAATGGACTTCTTCAGGACATTGTGGCTTTTCCCTCCTTTGAGATATTCAATGTGTTGAATAATCCCTTGTTTGATTGTTATAGTGGTGATTCCTTTCATGTATTCATGAGACTATGTGGTTGATTATATCCCTTTTAAGCCTTAGATTCTATAATTGGTTCATTACATATAAGTGTAAAACTGCCTTCATTTATAAGTTTTGATCTCATTTGTTGCTTTTAAAAATATACTTTCAAACATATTTTGTCCTTTTACATTTATGCCAGCATTTGTATTGGGAGTTTTTAAGTATCTGTTTATTTTCTTTGGAGTATCTGCTATAGGACTTGATAAAATTGTCCCTGTCCCTTCCTTCTCTACTCAAGAGGATGTGTTTTTTCCAAATATTCATCATGGGCACTGCAATATGAAATGACCAAATATACCCATGATAATGTTTTCTTTGTTTTGTTTTGTTTTTTGCTTTGGACATATGACAAAACTAATTCTGCAAGTTCCATTATTTATCTCTCCAAAAAGAACCCCTTCGTCTGAGCTGTGACTTCCTTTATATCTCCTTGTTTCTATATAGAGGATGTCATGATTGATACAATTCAGTTTCCCTAGTAATAAATTAGTAGACAAGGATCTCACATTGAAAGTACCAGCAGCTAAACTAACACCAACAAACACTTTAAGAATCATGTGATACTTAGCACTCTGTATCCCATTTTCCCACAAGTTTATATTTATCACTGCAGAGCAGAAGGGAGTTGTGATGGACTGAGAACCCTTTTGTGTTTTACCTTGTTTCATGGGTTATCATAACTAAAGAATTCATCTCTGAAGAACCAGTCTTCTGGTGGAGTCTCTTTGTCCTCAGTCAGGTTAGTTCACTTAAAGTGGACACCATCTGCCTTCCCCAGTCAAAGCCTTCTGAGTGTGGAAGAGCCAGCTAGAGACTGCAATTCTTTGGTGTTGCCATTGGGAATCCACAATCACTTCAATATCAAAATAAGACATTATTGTGGGAATTTAGAAAAGGTCATCAGAAATTTTTAATAAAATTAAGTTGGATAAATCTTGATAGCTTTTGTATAGCAGGTAAAAGAAATAGGAGAGAGAAAAATACTTCAGATTCTGAAAAAACCATTACTGCTGTTGAAATAAACTCATCTTAACCAGCTATCAACAATATGTCAGGAAAATGTCAACTGGGCAGCAAAAAATGAAATGGGCAAAGGCTCATAACTTATCATTTTTTATCCATATGTATTTGCCATTCCAAAGATTTCTAAGTTATTAAATAATAAATTAATTCAGAAAATTTCTGCTAAGATACTTACACATATTTTTTTTTTTTCCAAACTTGATCACCTTTTCAAGGCAGCTACGTGAATCAGTGGATAGAGTATTAGGCTTGAAGTCAGGAAGACCTGAGGTCAAATCCTGCCTCTAAAACTTGCTAGCTGTATGATATTAATCAAGTCTCTTAACTCTGTCAGCCTCAGTTTCCTCAGCTGTAAAACTGGGATAATAATAGCTTCTATTTCCCAAGGTTATTGTGCCAATCAAATGCCTAATGTAAAGGCACAATGCCTAGCACAAGGTAGGTGTTTAATAAATGTTTTTTTTTTCTTTTTTTGTATGATGCCAATTTTTCAGCCTTCATGTGAATTGTAAGGGTTCTGCCCAAAGAATCCATATTTGAAACAGATCTGACAATAGGACTTATATTATTATCCAAGCATAGCTAAATCAATGTCAAATAGAATAGCCCACATTTTATATCCTCCTAATATATCATGTGTGGTTGAATTTCCTATTATTTGGTCGAATCACAACTTCCCACAACACTCCCACACTCTGACTCCCAGATTTTTATTCCAAATTCATGCATCAGAGTATTAATAGTGGCTAATTACCAAACAATGCTTAATCCGCAGTGAATTTTGTGATGTACTGTTATACAGTCCTGGGACACCTCCCCTTCATATTCCAAGTCAAAACATATTCAGAATGTATATTTAAGTTCAATAAAACATAAAAAGTAAATATTTAAAAATAACATGTATGGCATAAAAATCATTAGAAGCACAAAAATACTTATTCTAGATTATTCAGTTTTGCATTATCCAGACCATTAATCATTTCTACTGACATTGATAACAGAGATTTTAAATATATTACCTTATTTTAAAAAAAAAAGACAAAATCAGTCCTACGTATTAGCACTTGAGAAAACTATTATCACT
This sequence comes from Notamacropus eugenii, assembly GCF_028372415.1. Taxonomy (NCBI): domain Eukaryota; kingdom Metazoa; phylum Chordata; class Mammalia; order Diprotodontia; family Macropodidae; genus Notamacropus; species Notamacropus eugenii. The sequence goes on from NC_092875.1 coordinate 335,014,194, forward strand.
TGGATTTCACTCATCTATAAGAAACATTCACTTGGACAATAAAAGTGACATTTACGTTTTTGTCTCTGAATAGCCAAAATCAATGGTGTTTAATAATGTCCTATCTCTGGCTATTCTAGCCAGTCATATTTCAGTATTTAGATAGGCCTGCAATAGCATATGGTGGGGTATCTTGAACTGCAAGTTACATGGTGAAATATTATTAGTTTTCATGTCTATAACTTTTACTGCTTTATCTTTGACAAAGTCTGAAATAGTACACTGGTGACATTTTTAAAAATTAGTCTTCGGCTTTTAAAGACCACTCACTATTGTCATCTATCATTGTTCTGGAAATGTCACATTGATTTTATCCTCTCTGCAATAAATGGTAACATCCAAAAAAACAAATAATGGTCTGACACTTCAAAATCAGCTGCCACTCTTGGGTAGAGCAAAAAATAAATAAAAGGACAATTTTCCTTGAAGGACAGGAATAAAGAAGGCGGGGCGGGGGGGAAGAATCAGAAAGAAATGCATTATCTGATACTGGGAATATTGACAAAGGCCCAATGTAGCCTATATTATAATGTCTCATCTTTTCTCCTTGAGAAATGTTGTATGAATGCTAAATGTAGCTTGGACTAACAGGAATCAATTGACATTTACATATATATATATATATATATATATATATATATATATATATAATATTAGTGAAATACAAAAGCTTATTCCTAGTTTAAATTTGGATAAGGGGAAATCAAACCAAATATTAGGTAGATAATTTCTAGGAAAGATGTCATACTTTAAAGAGTACCCACTTAGGAAGAGGTAAAAAAGGAAAAGTACCAAGAACACTGGACCTGGAGTCAGGTAAACCTTAGATACTTAGTACCTATGTGACTTTAGGCAACTAATTTAACCTATTTGAGCCTTAGTTTTCTCATCTCTAAAATGAGGTGGTTGGATTAGAGAGTCTTTAAATTCCAGTTCAATACCTGTGGTCCCATATTTGTATTACTATTAGCAAACATAAAGGTAAAAATCATAAATGCTACATTTTAACAATACTTTTAGTACCAATGTGATCAGAAGACCATTGTGCCAATATGTAAGAAAGAGATAAGTGGATTTGATGACTTCTGAAGTCCTTTGTACCTCATTTAACTTTTCTGGTCCTCAATTTCTTAATATGTTAATGAGAAACTTGATTTCAAGTGTTGCCTAAGGTTTCTTCCACCTTAACACCTTCACCTACAAACTAGGCTAAATGTGTAGAAATAAAATTGTGTCCCTAAAATATGAAAGAACTATCTAACATTTACAGTTGTCCAACAGAATGAACTGCAAAATAAAGTAATGAGTTCCATATTACTGGAAGTCTTCAAGCAAGAGCTGAATAATCACTTTTCAGAGATATTGTAAAAGGGATACTTACATGTGGTGAAGGATTAGACCAGAAGACCTCTAAGGCCCTGTTTAGCTACAGAGATCTAACATATGTTAAGCACCAACATTCAAGAGATCAACTAGTTCTCTAGGAGAACAATAATATTTTTTCTCACAGATATTATTGATATCTTTATATTTATTGCACTTCACCCACAGGTTTTCTACATTCATGATGTGGAGGTCTTTTCACTGATATTCATTTTTTCTTAGATAAGGTATCAATGGTGCCCAATATCAGGGGTCCAAGACTTCAGTGCAAGAGGAATATCTGTATCAAAAGAGCAGTTTCCTATATACATAGCAAATAGAACAATATCATAAGATTACGTAATTAGATGCAAAAAAAGTTTTTGACAAATTGTAACATTCATTCCTTTTAAAAACACTAGAAAACACAGAAATAAATGGAGCTTTTCTTAAAATGATAAGTAATATCTTTATAAAACCAAGAGCAAGCGTTATATATAGTGAGAATGAACTAGAAGACTTCCAAGTAAGATCAAGGGTTCAATGAGATGATAATGTGTATTATGACCACTAGTGTGAAATATTTTACTAGAAGTGCTATCTATAGCAATAAGACAATAAAAATAAATTAAAGCAATAAGAATAGAAATGAGGAAACAAAACTATCACTCTTTGCAGATGATATGATGATAAATTTAGAGAATCCTAGAATCAACTTAAAAGGTAGTTGAAACAGCTTCAGCAAAATTGCAATATAAATCATCAGTATTTCTCTTTATTATCAACAAAACACACAAGGAAGAGATAGAAAGAGGAATTCCATTTAAAAGGACTGAAAATAATATAGTATATTTGGAAAGCTTCCTATTAAGGCAAACTCAGTGTCTCTATGAACACAATTGCAAAATATTCCACACAAATAAAAACAGATTTAAACAACTGAAGAAATATTGATTGTTCTTGGATTGCTCATGAGCAATATAATAAAATGACAATTCTACTAAATAAATTTGTTTATTCAGTGGAACACCAATCAAACTACTAAAGAATTATTTTATAGAGAAAAAAAATACTAAAATTCAGTTTGAAGGATAAAAGGTCAAGAATATCAAGGAAATCAATGGAAAAAATGTGAAGGAAGTACCAGATTTCAAACTATATTAGAAAGTAGTAATCATAAAAACAATCTGGTATTGGCTAAGAAATTGAATGGTGGAGCAATGGGATAGATTAGCTACACAACATGCAGTGGTAAATGACCACAGTAATCTAGTGTTTGATAAAGCAAAAGTTCCAAGCTTATGGGCCAAGAACTCAATATCTGACAGAAATTTGCTAGGAAAACTAGAAAGCAGTTTTATAGAAGCAAGGCATAGACCAATAACTCATACATATACAAATATAAGGCCAAAATGAGTACTTGATTTAGACATAAAAGGTAATATCATAAGAAAATTAGGAGTGCCTGGAAACTTTATCTTTCAGATCTATGGATAAGGCAGTAGTTTATGACCAAACAAGAAATACAAATGAATATAAAAAGCATATCAGATCATTCTGATGACATGAAAGTAACAAAACCAATGGAGCCAAAATTATAAGGAAAGCAGAAAACAGGTGTGGGGGGGATGGGGGGGAGTGCTAAAGCAAGTTTCTCTGATAAAAGCCTCATTTTTCAAAATATATTGGGGACTGAGTTAAATTTATTTTAAAAAATAAGAGCTATTCCCCAATTGATAAATGGTCAAAGATCTGAACACGTAGCTTTCAGAAGAAAAAAATTCTCTAAATCATGATTGATTAATGTAAATTAAAACAATTCTGAAGAACCATCTCACACTTATCAGGTTGGATAACATGACAGAAAAGGAAAATGACAAATGCTAGAGGGGATGTGGAAAAATAGGGACACATACTTTTAGTGGAGTTGTGAACTAATCAACCCATTCTAGAGAATAATTTGGAACTACACTGAAAGAGCTATAAAACCATGCATATCCTTTGACTCAGCAAAACCACTACTAGGACTGTACCCCAAAGAGGTGAAAGAAGAAGAGGTCTATATGTGCATATGTATGTGTATGTATATGCATGCATGTATCCATGTATGTATGTATGTATATTTGTGTGTATAACTATAAATATGTATGTATTAGCTCTTTTTGTGGAGGGAAAGCATTCGTGCCCCTTTGCTGGGGAATGACTAAGCAAGTTATAATATTTGACTGTTTTGAAATACTATTTGTTGTGATAAATAATGAGTGGAATAGTTTCAGGAAAATCGGGGAATTCTGACATGCACTAGTGCAAAGTAGATTGAACAGAATCAGTAGATCATTGTATACAGTAACAATAATATTGTAACAATGATCAAATGTTAAAGTTTTACTTCCTTCAATCTGTATGGCTATCCAAGAGCTTATGATGAAAAATGCTATCAACATATAGATAGAGACCTGACGAATTAATGTTTTTGCTCATCTTCTTTTAAATCTTTTTCCTTTCTTTTAAAGTTGAGTTGTACACCTGGGGTGGAAAGGATACTGTCTCAGGTTTCTTGTGCCAATAGCTGCAGGCCCTGGCTGTTTCCCTGGTGTTGTCCTAAAGTTGCCCTGAGGCCCATGGGAGGCCCTTATGTTTGGTGCTGTGCTGAGGAGGTGTGGCAGGGAAAGATGTTGCTGTTGGAGGTTGTGGGGGTCTGGAAGCTTACCTGGTATTCAACTGGTGTCCTAGTAGTGGTATCTGGTATGTGCTGAGACCCAGTGCTGTATGTCTTCACTGAAGTAGGTAGAGGTTTGACCCCTGGAGGATGACTGTTTGCCCAAATCTATTTTGAAGCACCTTCATGTTGGAAGATCTTGGTGTTGGCATTTGTGTGCTTCATCATACTATGGCTCAGCTTTTCTGAGGTGAATCTTGCTATTGACTTACTGGGGCACTTCTTGCTTTGGAATGCACTCCCCTTTTACCCAAGCTAGATGGATCTTTATCATTGACCTTCCAAGTTTCTTGGGCTAAAAGATTGTTTCACCCCATCTTTTTGCTTTTTCTGCTGTTCTAGGATTTGTGTTGGGGGTGCTATTTTATGATTCTTTGGAGGTGAATATGAGAGAATTACTGTGATTTACTTCTTACCCTGCATCTTGGCTCCCAGAATCCAATCTCAGGATCGATGAATTGAGTGCAAATTAAAGTTTATTTTTTCCTTTTATTTTCTGCTTGTTTTTGCAACATGACTAATATGGAAATATATTTTGCATGATTTCACATATATATATATATATATATATATATATATATATATATATATATATATATATATATAGTGATATTATATTGCTTGCCTTCTCAATGCATAAGGAAGGGGCTAGAGGGACGGAAAATATTGGAACTCAAAAATTAAAACAATGTTAAATAAAGATAAAAAAAGTCTAAATGTCTGCTTCCAAAATTTCCTGCAAATAGAACCCACTCTTGCAGCGTGACTGGCCTATTTAATTCATATTAAGTTCTGATGGCTAAAGTACTTTCCTATTTTGCACTTACTAATTACTCTACATCTCTACCCATTGGGCAGACAACATCCACTATTCCACAAGTCATAAAGTAAAGTAATAAATTCATTAAGTAATTAAATATTAACAGAACAAAAATGTAATAGAAGCATATTAAACTTAATAGATGTAGGAGGTGGAAAGAACACAGGTTCTATAATCAAGGGACCTGAGTTCAAGACTTCCTGTCATTTACTACCTATGTGACCTTGGGAAGTCATTCCTGGACCTCAAGTTTTTTTTTTTTTTTTTCACTTGTATAATGAAGTAGTTGGAAATACAGTATCACATTGCCTTCTTGCTCTAAATCTTTAATCCAATGATCATTTGCTATTGGCAAAAATATCTACTGGCTTACTATGTTTTCAATATACTGCAAGGAATAAGGCATAAGTAAGATATGGTATATGTTGTCATTGAGTTGGAAAAACTCTACAGATCCATATATGTCATACATGCATACTGAATATATATATATATATAAATATGTGTGCATGTGTGTGTGCATGTGTGCATAATACATGTATTGCCTATCATTGCCCAAAATATTTCCTGAAAGAAAGAAAAAAAATGTCTTTGGCAATTATCTTCAAAGTTGAGAACCTCATGGCAGTAGCAACATTATTGATTTTTGTCAGTCCCATCTAATTGCTGACCAATAATTCCAAATCTTGAATAATTCTGAAGTTATCCATTAGAAGTTGTTGTGAATGATTTTGTCTGAGAGAGAAGAGAGGAGAAGAAGAAGAAGAAGAAGAAGAAGAAGAAGAAGAAGAAGAAGAAGAAGAAGAAGAAGAAGAAGAAGAAGAAAGAAGGAGGAGAAGGAGAGGAAGGAGGAGGAGGAGGTAAAGAAGAAAATGGAGGAGGAGGAGGATGAAAGGAAGGAAGACATAAAGGAAGGAAGGAAGGAAGGAAGGAAGGAAGGAAGGAAGGAAGGAAGGAAGGAAGGAAGGGAGGGAGGGAGGGAGGGAGGGAGGGAGGAAGGAAGGGAGGAAGGGAGGGAGGGAGGAAAAAAAGAAATTCTTCCCTTCTTCAAGGGACAAAACTTTCAAGGTATATTCCCAACAATGGAATTTAGGCCAACAATTTTAACTCTCATACACAGGGACATTCCCAAATGGACAAACAAGTAACCACATTATTGTCTCTAGCTTCAGTCATTTAGGGCTTGATTTTTAAGGTCTAATACGGTTACATAGAGATTTTAGTATTACAGCAGAATTGCCAAGTCATAAATTAATCATTACATCTTCAATTCACATTGCAGCATTTTTCAGCCTTGTTACACTGTGATATCTATATTCAGAGTGACCAAGACACACCATCAAACAAAGTCAAAATTGGAACAAAACTGTGAATTCCAATCAACCACATGCTATGGCTCCTTCTCTCACCCTTCCTCTGATGGTTTGGAACTGGTAAAATAAATGCCATTGTCTGCAACTTTTAAGGTGTATTCTGTTAAAAAAACATGTCACATTGCCTTCTAATTTCAGTTTTATATAATTAATGCTAAAATGAATAGCTCAAACAGTGTCAGCATACTCCAGGGAGGTTGAAAACACTTTCAGTTGAGATATTTAAGAAGGGCTTAAACAGAAGAAGTGTACTAGGTCTTCAAGGATAGATAGAATGGGAATTAGCAGAGAGAAAATAGGTTGAGGGCAGTGCAGGAAACTCTAGTTGAGTGGAATAATAGAATTACCACATGATTTTTCTATGTGTTTGATATTGGAGGTAGTATAGGTTGCTGAAATCAACCCAGCAAAGCAACATTCATAAATAGATGATGAAGACTGAACTTGAACATTAGTTACTAAGTAGGTTTGAGTGAGAAATTACAGCAATCTACAGACCTTCCAAATAAGTAATGAGAGATTAGTTTGTTTATAACAAGCAATGTTAAGTTTAAAAGACAGCCAGAAACAGTAGTAGTGTGTGTAGGAATAAGCTATGGAAGCTAATCAAAGGATCATTTTCTTTTGTGCTCTATATTAAAGGACTTCTAGTCACCATCTGGCTTTCTCAGGCACACTTATTTGTGCACAGAATGCAACTACCATTGGCAGTGTACAAGTACTGGATTTGAATCAGAAAACTAAAGTTCAAGTCTACAGGCTCATGCTCATTACTTGTGTGGCTATGAGTAAATCATTTAACAATTTGCAGACTCAATTTCTTTAGTTGAAAAATGGAGATAAGAAGAGGTGTGTTAGAACCATTTATGAAATGACTCTTACATAAGAGTCAATGGTTAAATTTTCAACTTGAGCATTTTTACCTTAGAAATTAGAAAATAGAGGATGGAGTAGAAGGAGTACCTGCTCTAGCTCTCCTCTCATAGACCATAAAATACCTGTAGAAAATGACTCTAAACAAGTTTCAGAGCAGCAGAAGCCACAAATTGACAGAGTGAAACAGATTTCCAGCCCAAGACTGCCTGGAAGGCCAACAGGAAAGGTCTATCACACCAGACTCTGAGAGGAGTACAACTCAGCCTTGGCCACTGAAGCACAGCAGGGACAGGACCAGAGCAGGCCTCAGGGTACAGAATCACAGGTAGTAACTGCAGTTTTCAGATTTCTCAACCCACAAACTCCAAAGATCGCTTCAAATGTCAGTGAGAAATCTCTTTCAACTGGGTGAGAAGTGAGCTCAGTCAGGCCTCACCCCTGGCCCCAGGGCAGTAGCAGACACTACAGCAGCAGCTTCCACTTTTGGAGCCCTCTGCCTAAAGACTCTGGGGGAACTGAGCCGCTGATCTGCATCTTAGTTCTGAGTGGCAGTCCTGGGGTGAAAAGGAGCTCTACTGTGGTAAAGCTGGTGGTGGCTTTGAAGAGGAAACCCTACTCACAGTTCCAGGGCATAAAAGAGTGCTTGGGTTTGCTCCCATCCCAGAGGGCAGGCCAGGATAGCAGTAAACTCCTCTCCGTGATTGGGTCACCTGGGAGGAACTGAGAATTTACAGGTTTCTAGAAGAAAGCCTTCACTTGACAAAGGACTCAAAAATCAAGTAATTTTCTAGGAAATGCCCCTAAAATGGCAAAAATAAGACTATAGAAAGTTACTTTCTTGGTGAAAAGGTGTCTTCTTCCATCTTTTCTGATGAGGAAGAACAAAGCATACTATTTGAGGAGGACATCATAGTCAAGGCTTCTACATCCAAAACCTTCATAAAAAAATGTGCATCTCAGGGCATGGAAGAGCTCGAAAAGGATTTTGAAAATCCAGTAAGAAAGGTGGAGGAAAAATTGGAAATAAAAATGAGAGAGATTTAAGAAAATCATGAAAAGCAAGTCAACAGGTTGCTAAAGGAGACCCCAAACAAAATGCTGAAGAAAATAGCACCTTTAAAAATAGACTAACCCAAAAGGCAAAAGCAATCCAATGAAGAGAAAAATGCTTTAAAAAGCAGGATTTGCCAAATGGAAAAAGAGATTCCAAAGCTCACTGAAGAAATTAGTTCTTTAAAGATGAGAATGGAGCAAATGGTAGCTACTGACTTGCTCATAAAGTCAATTTCTTTATGAGAAACAAAGAAATTATAAAAACAAAACCAAAAGAATGAAAAAATAGAAGACAATGTGAAATATCTCATTGGAAAAACAACTGACCTGGAGAATAGATCCAGGAGTGATAGTTTAAAAATTATTGGTCTACCTGAAAACCACATTCAAAAACTGCCCTGATATTCTAGAATCAGAGGGGAAAATAGAAATGGAAAGACTTCACCAATCACGTCCTGAAAGAAATGCCAAAGGGAAAACTAAAAATATTGCAGCCACATTCCAGAGTTCCCAGATCAAGGGAGAATACCTAAAATAATAAAATTTACTATAGAATAGAATGTACAAGGAGTAAGACAAAGGGAGAGATAAAATGTAGCAAATCATCTCACATAAAAGAAGGAAGAAAAAGCTTTTAAAATGGAGGGGTTAGATGAAAGGAAATAATTGAGCCTTACTCTCATGGGATTTGACTTAAGGAAGGAATAATACACACTCTATTGTATATGGAAATCTATTTCATCCTACAGGAAGTCAAGGGAGACGAAGACAGAAGGGGTAAGATAATAGAAGGCACAGAAAATTGGAGAAAGGGATAATCAGAAGCAAATACTATTGTGGGAGGACAGGTAAAAGGAGAAAATGGAATAAATGGAGAGCAGGATAGGACAGAGGGAAATGTTAATTTTTTGAAACATAACTGTTATGGAAATACTTTTCATTGTTGAAAATGTATGACTTATATGGAATTGCTGGTTTTCTCAATGATGGTGGATAGGGAGGGAGGGAGAGGATATGGAACTCAAAATTTTAAGAATGAATGTTGAAATGTTTTGTACCATACAACTGGAAATTAAGATGTATAGGCAATGGACTATAGAAATCTATTTTGCCTCACAGGAAAACAGAGGGGAAGGGGGATGGAAGAAAGTTGGATAACAGAAGGAAGGACAGACTGGAAGAAGGGGTGGATGGGGTGCATGCTGTTCTGGGGTATGGGGTGGGGAAAGATGGGGAGAAAACTTTGAATTCAAATTCTTGTGGATGCGAATGTTGAGAACTGAAAAATAAATAAATTATAAAAAGGAAAGAAATGAGGAAGTTTTAGAAATAAGCTATGATCTATTGTTTTGTTGATTACCTAGACTTTAGAAAGTGAGAAAGTAAGAAAATTTTAAAAATTCAAATCAAGCTTAACAGTGAGCTATGTGTGTATTTTTTTCAGCGAATCAGTTGTTAAACATGTACCAGAATACTGCTTCCTCTTGTTCCATTGATTTAATTGTGACTCTATTTGCCTTTTATGTGGCAAAGACACCATTTTGCCATTTACTTCTCCAGCTTATTCATTTTCTTTTATTTTCCCTAAATTACATACAAAAATAACTTGAATAATAATTTTTAAAAATTTTGATTTCCAAATTGTCTCACTCTCCCACATTTCCCTGAAGAGTAAGAGAAATATCTATACCTAACTGAGCATGTATATTATTTCTTGCTTAAAATGTTTAAAGTTAAAACATGGGGCAGGTAGGTGGTTCAGTGAATAGAGCACTAGTGCAGGAGACATGAGGACCTGAGTTCAAATCTCACCTCAGGCACGTGACACTCACTAGCTGTGTGACCTTGGGCAAGTCACTTAACCCCAATTGCCTCATCTTGGGTCATCTCCAGTCATCCTGATGAATATCAGGTCACTGGATTCTGATGGCTTTGGAAGAGAAGTGAGGTTGGTGACCTGCACAGCCCTCCTTCACTCAAAGTCAAGTGCAAGTCGTGTCATTATTTCTTTGATGGCATGATCTTCTTCAGCATTGAAGGATGATCACACACTAAAGTTAAAGCATTGTCTTTTTTTTATTATGGCTTCCAGGTGGTCCACTAATTTTTAAACTATCTTTCTTTTAATTTCCAATTCAGTTGCTTTTAGAATAATATTTCACATTTTCTTCAATTTATTTTCATTTTTCTTTTTTTATATCACATGGAGTTATCAGCTTTCCCTTGCTCAATTTTAGTTTTTAAGGAATTATTTTCATCAGTGAGCATTTGTATCTGTTTTTCCAATTGGTCAGTTCTGCTTTTTAATGAATTCTTTTCTTCAGTGAATTTTTGTACATACTTTTTCACTTGGCCTATTCTGTTTTTTAAGGTATTTTTGTTTTATTTTATTTTCCTCAGTAATTTTTTTATTCATTACCAAGCCATTAACTTTTTTTCATGATTTTCTTTTATTACACTCATTTTCTTTTTCCAATGTTCCATCTCTCTTATTTGATTTTGAAAATTCATTTTAAACTCTTCTACAAATTTTTTTCAGGCCTGAGACCAATTCACATTTGTCTTTAAGGTTTTGGATGTAGTTCTTTTGCTTTGTTGTCTTCTTCTTAGTTTGTGTTTTGACCTTCCCTGTCACTATACTAACTTTCTATGGTCAAGTTCTTTTTTTGTTGTTGTTGTTTTTTTCTTTTTTCTAGCCTATTTATTGATATCTAACTTCATGTTAAAATTTGGATCTGCTTCCAGGGTAGAGAGGGCATTGTCATAAGTTTTGGACTTTTTTTCTTTCTTTTTTTACATATAATTTATTTATTTTCAGTTGTCAACATTCACTTGCACCACATTTTGAACTCCAAAATTTCTTCCTGTCTCTCTCCTCCCCTCACTCCAGGACAGTGTGAATCTCAACCACCCCTTTTCCCTATCTACCCTCCCTTCTATCGCTAATCCCCATCTCCCACCTGCCTCTCCTTTATTTTCTTGTAGGGTAAAGATTTCTATATGTTATTTCCTGTATACCTTATTCATTTTTAAAGCTTTGAGTTCCACATTCTCTCCCTTCCTCTCTCCCTACCCACCCTCATTGAGAAAGTGAGAGATTTGATATAGGTCATACATGTGTAGCCATGCAAAATACTTCCATAACAGTCATGTTGTGAAAGACTAACCAGATTTCCCTCTATTCCGTCCTGCCCTCCATTTATTCTATTCCCTCTCTTGAATTGTCCCCCCACAACAACATTTGCTTCTGGTTATCCCTTTCTTCAATCTTCTATGACTTCTATTACCTCCCTCTCTTATCCCCTTAATCCCTGCCTTCCTGTAGGGTAAGATACATTTCTATACCTAGCTGGATGTGTTATTCCCTCCTTAAGCCAAATACAATGAGTAACATTCACTTATTCCTTCTCACTTCCCTGCTATTCCCCTCCATTGTAAAAGCTCTTTCTTGCCTCTTTTATGTGAGATGCTTTACTACATTCTAACTCTCCCTTACTCTTTCTCCCAGTACATTACTCTCAACACTTAAGTTTATTTTCTATATGTCATCCCTTGATATTCAGTTCATCCTGTTCCCTTTGTCTATACATACATACATATGCACACATAAATGAACCTATACATATACCTACACATATTATTTATATACACACACACACACATATGTGTATGTATATATATACACACATACATAAATGGGTATATGTATATGCACATCTGCATGTGTATATGTATGTATATATGTATATATGTGTGTGCATATAGATGTAGATAGAGATATATTCCCTCAACCTTCATACTGAAAAAGGTCTCATGAGTTACAAATATCATTTTTCCATGTAGGAATATAAACAGTTCATCTTTAATGAGTCCCTTATGGCTTCTCTTACCTGTTTATCCTTTCATGTTTCTCTTGATTCTTGTATTTGAAAGTCAAATTTTCCATTCAGTTCTGGTATTTTCAACAAGAATACTTGGAAATTATCTATTTTATTGAAATTCTATTTTTCCCCTGAAATATTGTACTTAGTTTTGCTGGGTATGTGATTCTTGGTTTTAATCTTATCTCTACTGACCTGTGGAATCATACTCCAAGCACTGTGATCCCTTAGTGTAGAAGCTGCAAAATCCTGTGTTATTCTGATTGTATTTCCACAATACTTGAATTGTTTCTTTCTGGTTATTTGCAATATTTTCTCCTTCACCTGGGGACTCTGCAATTTGACTACAATATTCCTAGGAGTTTTCCTTTTGGTATATCTTTTAGAAGGTGAATTCTTTCTATTTCTACTTTACCCTCTGTTTCTAGAATATAAGGGCAGTTTTTCTTGATAATTTCTTGAAAGATGATGTCTAATCGCTTTTCTTGGATCTATTTTCTAGGTCAATTGTTTTTTCCAATGAGATATTTCACGTTCTGTTCTGTTTGTTCATTCTTTTGGTTTTGTTTTATGATTTCTTGGTTTCTCATGAAGTCATTAGCTTCCATTTGCTCCACTCTAATTTTGAAGAAATTATTTTCTTCAGTGAGGTTGTAGACATTCTTTTCCATTTGGCCAATTCTGCTTCTTAAGGTACTCTTTTCTTCATTGACTTTTTGTACCTCTTTTGCTATTTGGTATAGTCTAATTGTCAAGGTGTTATTTTCTTCAACATTTTTGGGTGTCTCCTTTAGCAAGCAGTTGACTTATTTTTCATGATTTTCTTTCATTACTCTCATTTTTCTTCCCAATTTTTGCTCTCCTTCTCTCCTTTGATTTTCAAAATCTTGTTTTAGCTTTTCCATGGCCTAACACCATTTCATATTTTTCCTGGAGGCTTTGGATGTAGGAGCCTGGACCTTACTGTCTACCTCAGGTTGTATGCTTTGATCTTCCCCATCATAAGAAAACACATTTCACCAAGAAAGTAACCTCGTATAGTCTTATTTTTTCCCATTTTTTTTTCATTTTCACAGCCAATTACTTGACCTCTGAGCTCCTTATTAAGTGGAGGGTGCACTGCCCCAAGTTTCAGGGGCTTTGTGCAACTGCTTTCAGAGAGATCTTCAGGGACCTGTAATTTCTCAGCTCCTTGAAAGTGGTATGATCAAAGGAAAGGGCTTTACTTCTCTCCTGACCTGCACTCTGGTCTGTAAGAAACCAAAAGCACTCTTTTGTGCCCTGAATCTGTGAGTAGGATTCTCCTTCCACAGCTACCATCAGTTCCACCACATATTCATTCATTCCCCCTTGCCCCAAGTCCACTACCCAGGAACGTGACCCCTATCAGCCACTTGATTCTCCACCATCTGTAGGCCAAGAGGTCCAGAAGCAGCTGCTACCACAGTAGTGACTGTTACCACCCTAGGGCTGGGTCTGGTGCTGTAGCCAGACCAAGTTCCTCTCTCACCCAGGTAAGAGAGCTTTTCTACTGACCTCTGAAGTTGTCTTTGGTGTTTATGGTTTGAGAAATCTGGAAACTGCGTGTTTCAGTGCCCTACAGCCTTCTCCAGTCCCCCTGTGCTGGCAGGGCCCACACTGGTCTGTGCTCCACTCCAAGCCAGGTGCAATAGACCCCACCTGTCAGCATTCCAGATTGTCTTAGACTGAAAAGCTGTTCAATTCTGTCATTTTGTGGCTTCTAGTGCTCTAGAATTTGTTCAGAGTCATTTTTACAGATACTTTGAGGGATCTGAGTGGAGAAACCAGGTAGATTCCTGCTTCTACTCTGCTGTATTGGCTCTTCTCCCGCCCCTTTCCTCTTATTCTACCAACATTTAAGGCTTATTATATGGAAAGGGATTCTGTCTACCTCAAACTATGTGTTAAAAACACATGCAAATTAACCAGTGAGTGAATAGATATTGAGGTTTGGCTGTGAATAAAATTTGGAGGAAGGAGGAGGGCATTTAAGGAAAGAATACACATACATATACACACATACATACATGCATATATATGTATATACACATATAAATACACATATGTACACATACTATATATGTGTATATATGTATATGTATGTATGTGTATCAGTAGCACCAATGCAATATTCACAGAGCCCATGGCAGCCATGAATATCACTGCACAATTCAGAATCGCAAAATACCACAGACTCTCCACATGGGAGGTAGAAACAAAATATTTATTCAGATACAAATCCATCACAGCAACAAAAATCTATATACAGTAACAATGCAGAGCCCAACACCATCCCCAAGCCTTCTTTCTGCTAGGTTTCCCACAAACCAGTTCCATTACATTCATCACAAGCAGGCTCTCTTGAACAAAATCATGAACAATCACAAAAGCACTCACGCCACCCAGAAGCCAGCTTCCTTCCTAGCTCTGACTGCTCTCAAGACGAACTTCCTCTCAGCTCTGCTCCAGCTCTGCCTCTTCCAGCTTCACCCATTCAGCAAACTACTCCCATCAGAGGTTCCATGTGACTTAATGGGCCTATTAATGAATAGGAATGATTTTCAAATTCAAATTACTATTACATTATCTCAGATACACATGCATATGTGCACACTATTTTCCCCATTATACTGATAGCTCTTCAAGGGCAAGTGCTATTTCAGTTCTGTCTTTGTATCAACTATGTTTATCAACATGCCTGATACATAGTGCTCAATAAATTCTTGTTGAATGATTGCTTAGTTTTTGCCAAAGATCAGTGAAGTATAGGATGTTATTTATCATTGAAATTGTATTCAGGGGAATCGATGGGCTCCACAAGTACTCTAGAACTTTCTCTACCCTATCACTTTTAGTTCTCATAATAAAGGATTTGCCCTTAAATGCTTTCATATCTCAAAAGCATTTCCTCTATGGATTCTTGGCCTAGTAGGGTTACGTGGTCACACACGCAGGGATTAGAACTGTGGGCATAAAGCTGACAACTACACAAGTTCAAGACAATTACTAAATAGAGTCAAAATACATTCACACATATTTGATGTTATGTAAGCCAAACACTTTCATTATTAACCCACTTGCAGACTAGTCTGAATGAAGTTCTTAGATGGTCCAGTCTTGTGTCAATGTTCCCTGGAGAGGATGCATAGTTGCTTATGAGTCAGTATACAAATCAGCATGTTGAATACATTGGGCAGCAATAGAACTAATAATATGAACTTGAACACCATTTTAATTAATTAATCATTCAACATTTATTGATACATCTCTCAGTGCAAGAAAATGTGATATTGGAAGTGGGGGTCTGGGTAAGAGTTATTCTTCTGCCTTCAAGAACAGTACTAGAAAGATATCCTCAGTCTACCTGTCTATTCTGCTCCAAGTAGTGGAAGGGTCACAGAGAAAGATAAGTGAGAAGTACCTTCTATAAGGAATAAACCCCCATGTCCCACCAAAAACAAGAGAAACATAATTTACCCTTTTCACAGACGTATCTAAAAACTAACCCATAAGTCAAGGCTCTGCCTTCTAAAAGTGACTATAAGAATTTCTAGGTAGATAAGTATGTTGGCTTTTTCTGTGTGAATCAAGATCAGTCCTACTGGGTTGGGGCCTTTCAATTGTATACAAAAGCCAGGATAGTTATAGAGGCAAAAGTACTATTTATTAAACCCATTTCAACTCACCCTCTAGCACTAAGATTTGCCTTGGAGGTCACCTACCACACTCAGTTTAGAAGCTCCCAGAATGATTGATGGAAGCAGCCAGACCATACAGCAGAATAAAAATTCCATAGGTAGGCAGTAAATATTTGAAAAGACCTTTCAGTTTGGGGAATGGTTTATATTGTTGCTTAAAAATGTAGTTTGATGGCCAGGGGAGTCCACAACTGGGTGCTGCATGTTTTACAAATGATACCTATTTGTCCTGGGCTAGAAACATTCTACCCTTTAAATGCCAGTTTCATAGTGACCATATATGATGGATTAAGACTCCATTTCACATTTGTATGGTGTTCACACACTTAGAAAAATTAGAGTATTACAAAATTTATTCCCTCTTTCTGTGTGGCCAAGCCAACAGAAAAGAAAATGGAGATACCAAGTTTCAAAAATTTATCAAGTATCTTTCTGAATGTCCCACTGAATTCATAAAAGAATTAATTTAATCATATTGTACACACACACGGAGGAGAAGGCTTGAATACTATCTCAGATAACAACTCTGACGCATAGTATAAATTTCTAGACACTTAAGTCTAGGATATTGCAGAAATGGTTCCATAGCTCACCCTCTGAAAGGAATAATAATTACTATTTGGCTATTTGTCAAGGTGAGGTATCCACTGGAGGGAACGTCTTATTCAGTGTGGAAACTGAAATTACACAACTGGTATGATATTAAACAAGAGCACACGGTAGGAAAAAAAAAGAAAAAGGAGAGCCTGACACTGAATTGTATGTGGAGTTAAAGAAAACTTACACTATGAAGAGAAAAAGGAAAGGTTCAACCACTCTTTTACCCTAAATTTATGTTCAAACTAATGATCAACAAAAACACAAGATTAATGTGCATGTAAATGTGTGTTTTAATATATTCAAATGAAAGATAAAGTCAGTTCACAAATGGTACATATGTCCAATCATTCATTCTATCCTCAGATGTTTATTTAATGCCTAGTACAACCAAGACACAATGATGACTCAAGAACTATGTAATAGTGACCCAGCTCTCAATATTAGTAGTTTCCAAAATAGCAGCAATGTTATTAATATTATTATTATAGCATTTATATGGCACATTAGGTTTTGCAAAGTGTTTTCTTCAAAGCAGCCTGATGAAGCAAGTGCTGTAAATATGGTTATTTCTATGTTATAAGGTGGGAAACTGAGCCCTAAATAAGTTTGAATATCTTGTCTAGGATCACCCAGGTAGTAAATGGTGGAAGTGGGATATGCATGTAAAAAGCATGCCTAGATCATGACTTAAAAGATTCCATTATCTACTTGAAGACATAAGGTATACAGATAAAAAAATGTAAAGTAACAGTGGAAGTCCATATTTGATTAATGCCTAGAGAATGTTGTGATAGAATTGTAGAATGTCAGAGCAGAAATAATCAATGAAGAGTGCAGTGATCAGAAAAAAACAAAACTTCATGGGAAAGAATGAGCTGAACTATCCTCCATTGCTAGAAAAAAAAAATTGCCTCCTGTCCATTCCTGTCTGTTAATATTGCTATTTTCCTTCAAGTCTTTAAAAGTATGCTAACGTTCTGTGAAGCCTTCCATGACTTTCCCAGGTTGGAGTGAAAAGAACTATAATGATATATGATTGAGGGAAACACATACCTGAAATCATAAATGTGACTATGAATGAAAAGGACTCATGTATAAAAGAATGGACTAGAAAGCAAAATCCAAAAACAAGTTTATAAGTAGCACATATGAAACATAAAAAACATAACAATTGAGTTAAAACTAGTTGATGATGTAGAATTTACTATGCCTCAAGTGATTTTTTTTAAGTAGGAGTAGTGATCATGATCTGAGATAAAGCAACAGTAAAAACATATAGTTACAAAAATGCTAATAGGGAAACTACATTATGCTTCTAGGCACCATAGATAATGAAACTAGATAGATAGACAGACAGACAGACAGATAGACAGACAGACAGAAAAACAGATAGATAGATAGATAGATAGATAGATAGATAGATAGATAGATAGATAGATAGATAGATAGATAGAGATAGATAGATAGATAGATAGATAGATAGATAGATAGATAGATAGATAGATAGATAGATAGATGGATAGATGATAGAGAGAGAAAGAGAAAGAGAGATCCATAATCTATATACTGAAGGTCATAGCATCAAAGTGCTTAAAGACAGAAAAACAGAGAGAAATATGATAATTAAGTGCTTAATATCTGCCAGATCCTATGCTAAGCACTAAATTTCCGAACATAAACAGAAAAGACAGCCTTTCAATGAGCTTATATTACAATGGAGTAAGACAACACATCAAAGAAGACTGGAAAGGTGATGGAGTAAAGGGTATATACAGGGAATGTGTGGTTAAGAGACTATGGGAAGCTTTGAGGAATTCCACATTTCAGCAAAATTAGCAGTAGCAAGCCCCTCAAAAAAGAAATCTTTCCCTATTGTATAGGAACAATAACGGTGAAATCAAAGTTTCTAGAGAAGTTGAGGTGATTGAAGAGAAGGCCATGATAAGATGATCAAGGGAAGTCTTAAAGGAAAAACTAATTCAATAATAAGAAAAAAAGGCAGAATAATTATTGTTGGGGAATTCAGTGAGTCCTGTTCAGATTTAGAAACATTTAGGAAAAAAGTAAATAAGAATGAAAACGAGGACCTAAATAGAATTTTAGAAAACTTAAGTATGCTAGGCCTCTTGTGATTCCTGAATGGTAACCACAAAAAGGACAAAACATAAAATCATTAAAAATCAAGAAAATATGAATCTTAAACAGAGTTTAGAGAGTGTACTTCAATATAAAATTACAATTATCAAAATTTAAAGGAAATATTCAGACTAGGATGGAGACTAAATATAATAATCTTTAAGGACTGTAAGAGTCAATAAAAATAACAAATTTTATTAAAGAAAAATATAGTAGTAGAACAATATACCAAACTTTTCTGGGATGAAGAAAAACTTAGTCTAAGAGAAATTTTTATTTTATCTAAACACATTCATCTATAACATAAAGAAATAAGAAATAAATTAAGTCAAATGGCTTAAAATAGCTAGAAAAAAGCTAATAAAACAAAATAAAAATAGAAATTGTGGAAATCAAAAAAATTCAAAGAAAACAGAATTCACAAATAAAACTAGTTGTGTTAAATATCAATGAAATCCATAGAGCTTTAGCTAATATAATATTAGCGAAGAGGAGAAGAAAATTATAAAAATGCAAAACAAGTGGATATAACAAATGGAAAGGAAATAGAGGTAATTTTTAGAAACTATATTGCCCAATATTGCTAAAAAAGTAGAAAACAAATAGAATAGGTGAATTAACAGAAAAAGTAGAGGATTTTTAAAACTCCTCTGAGAAAATTAAACAAACAAATAAATGAACTTCAAAAAATTGTATGAAAAAAATAGAAAATTAAGGCATGTATATAACCACTTCTATGAAACAAATGTGGTCTACTACCAGGAAAGAAAAAAACAACAACACAGAGAAAGAAAATAGATATAAATTTCTCAAATGAACTTTGATATAAAATATTGAATAAAATATTAGGAAAGAGGTTATAGCAATGTATTCAAAAGATAATTCACAATGACTGTATCAGATCTATAAAAGTAACATTAGTTCAACATTTAGAAACTATAAAGATAATTCATATTAACAATGAAAATAATAATATATATGATATTATTATGTGATATCATCATATATGCAATAGATGCAGAAAAAGTTTTAGACAAAATATAACACGTATTTATATTTTAAAAATCACTAGAGACCATAGGAATAAGTATTCTCTTAATAAAATTGTAGCTAATATTTCAATTGTGTGTATCAAGAAACATTAGGGGCCAAACCAAGCATTCAAAAGTAGTTCAGCCATTATCCATACTTAACTCTTCTAATATTCCTCTCCAAACAATTTTAAAATAACTTCTCAAATCAAATTTTGAAGCAACCAAAACAAGAAAAGGTTAGAGTGAGACTTTTTTCCAGCTTAAATAAATTAGGAGTTTGGTAAGAGATGTCTGTGACGCAGGAGTCTAGGTTAGGTTAGCACATGGCAACAGCATTAGTATTAGAGCTTAGAATCAACAGCAATGGTCACAGCAACAAAAGTAAACACTCTCAGATCAGAGATATTAAAGGGGTCAGATAACTGGTCGCACAGTCAAGGGTGTAGCTGGTACTGATTGGCAACTCTATTGCTCAAATGCAATTCTGGGTCACAGAAATAGACCACATAGGAGTCCTTTTAGTCAGTCACAACAAGGTAGGGGCTCTGGTCACAATTCCAAGCCAGAAAGAGCACTAGAGTTTGTGGTTACAGGAGAGCAGGGAAAGGGCTAGTCCTTGCAATTTCAGAGAAATAAGAGCCCTCCCCAAGTGAAGAAAAGAGCACACAAAAGGAAAATAGTGACTACGCATCTTATAGGACTTTCTAACATTCCTGATGAAAATATCAGAGCTGAACAGAGTGAAAAGACTCATAAAAAAGTAAATAAGGAGGTTTCAGATGAAGTAATCTATAGTCATATGAAAAAAATGTTCTAAGTCAACATTCATTAGATAAATGGAAAATAAATCAACTCTGAGGTACCGCCTCATACCCAAAAGACTGGTTAATGTGGCGGAAAAGTAAAATGATAAATGTTGGGGGATGGGGTGGGAAAATTGGGCCTGTAATGCACTGTTGGTGGAGTTATGGACTAACACAACCACTGTGGAGAGGAATTCTGAACTATGCCCCAGGGGCTATAAAACTGTGCATACCTTTGATCCAGCAATAGCACTACTAGGTTTATATACAAGATATTTCTTTTTAAAGTGAAAAAAGGACCTATTTGTACAAAACTATTTATAGTAGATCTTTTTGTGGTAGCAAATAATTAGAAATTGAGGGAATGTCAATCAGTTAAGGAATAGTTAACCAAGTTGTGATATATGATCGTGATGGAATAGTAGAAGAATATTATAAGAAATGATAAGTACAATGCTTTCAGAAAAATCTAAAAAGACTTAAATGAACTGATGCAAAGTGAAGTGAGAAGAACTGGGAGAATATTGTACACAATAACAGGAATATTTTACAGTGATCAACTGTGAATGACAGTTGTTCTCAGAAATACAAAGACACATGATAATTCCAAAGGACCTCTGATGAAAAATGTTATCTAGTTCGAGAGAAAGAAATGATGGATTATGAATGCAGAGAACAGCATACCATTTTTTTTTCACTTTATTTTTGTGGGGTTCTTTGGTCTTTTCTTTCCACTACATGACTAAATTAAAAATATGCTTTGAACAACTACATATGTATAACCTATATAAAATTGCTCACTGTCTTAGGAAGGTAGTGGTGGGACAGAGATAAAGAATTTGAAACTCAAAATTAAAACAATAATAATAATAATAATAATGTCAATATTATTTTACATGTAATTTGAAAAAAGTAAAACAATAAAAACACAAAAAGAGATTACAGTGGCATAGAAAAATTGGGGGAAATGACAGTGATCCATTAAAACTATAAAAGACAATTTTACAAAAGAAAAAGGAAACTATAGTTTGGTTAAAAGTATCATAGATGATAAAGTAATGTGGAAATTTTCTAGAGTGCATTTCTCTGATAAAGACCTCATTTCTCAAATATACAGGAAACGGAGAAATATTTATGAATAAAAAAGTCACTCTCCGACTAATAAATACCAAAGAATATGGACAGGGAGTTTTCAGAAGAAATGAAAGTTATCTTTAGTCATATAAAAATTGCTCTAAATCACTATTGATTAGAAAAATGCAAATTACAACAACTTTGAATTACCTCTTCACACCTATTAAAAATAACCAATTCTGGAAGA
This sequence comes from Notamacropus eugenii, assembly GCF_028372415.1. Taxonomy (NCBI): domain Eukaryota; kingdom Metazoa; phylum Chordata; class Mammalia; order Diprotodontia; family Macropodidae; genus Notamacropus; species Notamacropus eugenii. The sequence goes on from NC_092875.1 coordinate 335,035,930, forward strand.
GATGAGAGAAAATAGTTGCATTAGTAAACTGTTATGCAGTCATGAACCATTATATAACACAATATGAAACTATTCCCCAAAGTGTATAAAATTAGGCATATCCTTCAACCAGCAATACTGCTACTAGGTCTATACCTTAGAGATCAAATCAAAAAGAAAAGGAGGTACACATATAATTTTGTAGTAGTTCATTCTGTGTTGGCAAAGAATTGGAAATTGATGGGATAACTGATGGGAAATTAGGGAACAGCTGAATGATCAAAGGCATGATCTTGATGGAATACTGTTATGCTATAAGAAATAAGGGGAAAACTTTAAAAATGAAGTCATGGAGAGGGGTGGGAAAAAGGCAGGGTCTCACCTAGACTCTCCACTAAACCAATCCAAAGACCTTTAAATAATGCCCTAAAACAAATCCTGGAGTTGAAAACCCCACAAAAGAATGGGATGAAATAATATTTTTAGCCTAAGACAAGTTAGAAGTTTGGCAGTGAAGATCTGATGCACCAAGGTGAGAGTGGGGCACAGTCTGGGACAGACAATACCAGTGCATACCAGGTCCCAGCAAACCAAAACCAGGCCTTGGGAGTGAATGAATCAACAGCTGCAGTTACTGCTTCCATAGCTCTCAGCCCACACATAGTAACAGGGTCAAACAGCTGTAAGAAGACTATAGGCGTCTCTTTGTTGGAATTAGGGGTAGCACTCTGTGGTTTTGCACATATTCAAATCCAGGTTCAGACCTTGGTGGCAGTCCTAGGGTAAGAATAAGTACTAGCACATAAGTAAAACAGTGACATTCATCACAGTTCAAGGGGAGATAAAAAGTGCCAAGGAATGACAGTCAAATTCCAGAATTATCAGGTTAAGGAGAAAATACTGCAAGCAGCCAGAAAGAAACAATTTAAATATCATGTAAGTGGAATCAAAATTACTAAGTACCTTGCACCTTCTACTTTTAAAAAATGGAAGGCTTGGAATGAGAGCAAGGACTCACCTAAGCTCTTAGAAAAACTCCCTCAGATACCTCTAAAAAAAGAATCTGATCAAATTTTGGAGGTGCAGAATCCAAGAGACAAACTATGGCAGATTCACAGCCCAAGAAAGACTGGAAGGTCAATGGTAAGGATCTGTTCCACAGGGGTAGAGGAGCATACAGCGCACAGAGCAGCGTCCAGCAGGAAAGCCCCAGGGTGGTCTGAGGAAACAGCAGCACAGAGGGATAGCAGCTCAGGGTGAGAGTCAAGTGGAGCTGAGCAAGTGACAGCCATGGACCAAACCCCAGGAATCTCTGCAGCAGCTACACCTGAGACTTTCAACCTGTAGATTAAATGTCTGTAAGTCACCTACTTGAACTTCTGGGAGCCAAAATGGCAGAGTGATTGGTAAATGCTCTCTCCCCCTCACCTTGTTGACCTTGAAAGAACCATAAAATATTTCCCCAGAAAAATCCTGGATCAGTGGGATTAGCAGAAGGGGCAAACAGTTTCATAGCACCTGAGGGTAGGAAAATCACTAATGAGTATTCCTCTTACTGTGGCAGAGGACTAGAGCCCCAGGGGGGTGGAGTCTCACAAGAAACACCAGAACCCAGGTGCCTTAGCACTGCAGAGGAAATGGGACGACACTCGAGCAACCCAGGATCGCCAAGCACTGAGCTTGCCTTTGCTCTGTCTCAGCTGAGGAGATCTCCAGTGACTAGACCACCAGTCCCCCACTCTTAACAAGTTACTTCCAGGGCCAATCCAAGGAAACATAAACAGAATTTCTCAGCCTTTTCTTTCTCACATCAGCCAGCTCAGCACTAGGTTCTTTAGCTTCCAGCTGAAAGACTAGAGGCCACAACACACAAAGCCTCACCATCATGAGTAAGAAGCAAAGGAGGAAGGAAAAGACCATACAATCTTTCTATGGGGACAAGGACCAAAACACGAATACCAAAAATGTTCGTATTGAGACTGTACTCCCATCTAAAACTTCAGAAGGGACTATGAACTGTTTGCATGGACAAAGAGCTCTCTGGGAAGAGCTGAAGAAGGAAATAGAAGAAAAAATGGTCAATGATTTTAAAAGTGTGAAAAAAAATTCACTGAAGAGAACAAATCTTTAAAAAGGAAAATTGAACAGATGGAAAAGGAAGCACAAACCCTAATGGTTATGATAGATCTCTGGAGAAAATTGAATGGGAATAAAAAGCAATATACATTTTTCTCAATGGTACATGGCACATATACAAAAACTGATCATGTACTAGGACATAAAAACCTCACAATACAGTGCAGAAAGGCAGAGATAGTCAATGCATCCTTCTCAGATCATAATGCAATAAAAATTATATGTAATAAAAGACCAATGGAAAGATAGACCAAAAATTAATTAGAAACTAAATAATCTGATCTTGAGAAGGAGTGTGTTAAGCAACAAATCATAAAAACAATCAACGACTTCATTCAAGAGAATGGCAATAATGAGACAACCTACCAAACCTTATGGGATACTGCAGAAATAGTTGTTAGGGGACGCTTTATATCTTTCAACGTCTACATGAATAAAATAGAGAAAGAGGAGATCAATAAATTGGGCATGCAATTGAAAAAGCTCACAAAAGAAAAAATTGAAAACCCCCAAGTAAATACCAAATTAGAAATACTGAAAAGCAAAGGAGAGGTTAACAAAATTAAAATTAAGAAAACTATTGGACTAATAAATAAAACAAAGAGTTGGTTTTATGAAAAAAACAATAAAATTGATAAACTTTTGGTCAATTTGATTAAAAAAAGGAAGAAGAAAACCAAATTACTAATATCAAAAGTGAAAGGTGTGAACTCACCTCCAATGAGGAGGAAATTAAAACAATAATTAGAAATTACTTTGCCCAACTTTATGCCCATAAATTTGACAATCTAAATGACATGGATGATTATTAAAAAAAAATTGCCCAGGTTAATAGAAGGGAAGTTGAATACCTAAACAACTCCATCTCAGAAACAGAAATTGAACAAGCCATTAATGAACTCCCTAGGAAAAACTCTCCAGGGCCAGACAGATTTACAAGTAAATTCTATCAAACATTTAAAGAATAGTTAATTCCAATGTGACATAGATTATTTGGGAAAATAGACAAAATGGAGGTTTACAAAATTCTTTTTATGATACAAATATGGTACATATACCTAAACAAAGAAGAGGCAAAACAGATAAAGAAAATTATAGAACAATTTCCATAATGAATATAGATGCAAAAATTTTATATAAAATATTAGCAAAAGGCTTACAGCAAATTATCATGAGAATAACACACTTTGATCAAGTAGAATTTATACTAGCAATGCAGGGCTGGTTCAATATTAGGAAAACAATGAGCATAATTGATCATATCAACAACAAAACCAACAGAAACCATATGATTATCTCAATAGATGCAGAAAAAGTTTTTGACAAAATGCAGCACTTATTCTTATTAAAAACACTAGAGAGTATAGGAATAAATGGAATCTTCCTTAAAATTAGAAGTAGCATCTACCTAGAACCATTAGCAAGTATTTTATATAATGGGAATAAGCTAGAAGCATTTCCAATAAGATCAGGGGTGAAACAAAGATGTCCATTATCACTCCTGTTATTCAATATGGTACTAGAAATGTTAGCTTTAGCAATGAGAAGAAAAAGAAATTGAAAGAAACAAAGATATCACTCTTTGCAGATGATATGATGATATACTTAGAGAATCCTAGAGAATCAAATAAAAGACTACTTGAAATAATAAATAACTTTAGGAAACTTGCATGATATAAAATAAACACAGACAAATCCTCAGAATTCCTATATATTACTAAGAAAGCCCAACATCAAGAGACAGAGAAATCCTATTTAAAATTGCTATAAACATTATAAAATATTTGAGAGTCTACCTACCTGTAAAAGCAAGCACCCCAACAGACACAAGATGGCCTGCTATCACAGGTTTTTAGATCTGCTTTTCTAAAAGGAAAGGCAAATTTGAAGCATCACCAATCACTTTAATCAGGCACATATATCATTCACTTAGATCAGGGAGAAAAGTCATCACCCTGACCTTCAAAGAAAATGCAGAGAAATCAAAATCAACAGACATGATTCCAACTGTCTGATGAACACAGTACATATATCATAGATTAAGGACAGATCTTTATAGGATTTCTGTATCTCTTGATGTTGCACTTTCTTAGTAATATGTAGGAATACTGAGGATTTGTGTGAGTTTATTTTATATCTTACAGCTTTGCTAAAGTTATTTATTATTTCAAGTAGTTTTTTATTTGATTCTCTAGGATTCTCTAACTGTATCATCATGTCATCTGCAAAGAGTGATATCTTTGTTTCCTTCAACATCTTTTTCTTTTATTATTGCTAAAACTAATATTTCTAGTACCATATTGAATAGCAGGAGTTATTCTGTATTTGACCATTACATACATACATAGTTACCAGAGAGGGAAAGACCAGCATCTGGGTTTTCAAAGCATGGAGCAGGGGAAGAGATTAGAGGGCTGTTTATTGGCTTGACAAAGTTTTTTCCAAAAACTAAGCCCCAAAGTAAAACCAGACCTCACAGTCTTAATACACTCTTTAGAGCAAGAAGGCATCACAACCCTTGAGAACCAGTGCCTGATTAACAAAAGCTGTGGACTTGCTTAAAAATCTCCCCAGGTCTATTAATGGGTGGGGAAGTTCTTTGATCACATTATTCAATCAGAGGCACTTGATTATACTAAAACAAAAACAGCCAAAGATCCTACTTTGTTGCCATTACACTGCCAGAATCCTAGGAACCTAGGTTCTACATGAACTACATGAACACAAATACAAAACACTTACACACTTTTCACACAAATAAAGTCTGATCTAAATCAATGGAAAAACATCAGTTGCTCAAGAGTAGGGTGAGAAAATATAATAAAAATGACAATTTTACCTAAATTAATTTACTTATTAAGTGCCATACCAATCAAACTACCAATAAATATTTTATAGAGCTAGGAGAAATAATAACAAAATTCATTTGGAAGAACAAAAGGTTCAGAATATCAAAGGAATTAATGAAAAGAAATACTAGGTAATGTGGCTTAGCCATAACAGATCTTAAATTGTATTATAAAGCAGCAATCATCAAAACTACTTGGAACTGACTAAGAAATAGAGTGGTAGATCAGTGGAATATGTAAGGTACACAAGACACAGCAGTCAATGACTATAGTATTGCACTGTTTGATAAACACAAAGACTCTGGCTTCTGAGATAAGAAGTTATTATTTGACAAAAAACTGCTGGGAAAACTGGAAAAGAGTGTGGCAGAAACTGGGCATAGACCACTATTTTACACCGTATAGCAAAATAAAGTCAAAATTGGTTCAGAATTTAAATATATTGGCTGATACCATGAGTAATCTGGGAGAGCAAGTATAGTTTGCCTGTCAGATTTATGGACAGCAGACAAATTTATGACCAACTAAGAAATAGAGGACATCATAAAATGTAAAATGTATAATTTTGATTAAATTTTTTTGAAAAGTTTTTGTACAAAGTCAATGTAATTAAGATTAGGAGGGAAGCAGAAAACTGGTAAAGAATTTTTACAACTGGTGTCTCTGGAAAAGGCCTCATTTCTAAAATATATAGAGAACTGAGTCAAGTTCATAAGAATACAAGTAATCTCCCAATTGATAAATAATAAAAGGTTATAAATAGGCAGTTTTCAGAAGAAGAAATTCAAACTATCTAGTCATAGAAAAAAGTGCTCTACATAATTATTGATTGGAGAAATGCAAATCAAAACAACTCTTAGATACTACATCACACCCGTCAGATTGCCTAACATGACACAAGAAAAGTAAAAATGCTGGAGAAGATGTGGGAAAATTAGAACACTAATGCATTGTTGGTGGAGTTGTGAACTGATCCAACCATTATGGAGAGCAATTTGGAACAATGCCCAAAGGACTAGAAAAATATGCATGCCCTTTGACCCAGAAATACCAATTCTAAGGACTGTATTCCAAAGAGATCATACAAATACAAACATCATTACAGCAGCTCTTTTTGTGGTGCCCCAAAATTGGAAATTGAGGGGATGCCCATCACTTGGAGAATGGCTAAACAACAAATGGCATATGAATAGAGTGGAATACTATTTTGGTATAAAAAATGATAAGCAGGCAGACTTCAGATGCTGAATGAAGGAACAGAACCAGGAGACCATTGTACACAGTTACAGCCACATTATGCAATGACTAACTTTGATAGACTTAACTCTTCTCAGCAATGCAAGGTTCTAAGACAACTTCAAAAGATTCATGATAAAAAATGCTATCTATATCCAGAGAAAGAATTATGGAGTCTGAATGTAAATTAAAGCATACTATTTGCTCTTTTTTTGCTTGTTTTTGTTTCTTCTTTTGTATGGTTCCTCCCATTGGTTGTATTTGTTTTTTATCACATGATTAATATGAAAATAAAAAATAAAAACTGACCTAGAAAAGAGATGCAGGAGAGATAATTCTAAAATTATTGGACTTCCTGAAAATCATGATAAAAAAGAGGAGCCTAGACATCTTTCAAGAAATTATCTGGGAAAACTGTGCTGATATACTAGAACCAGAGGATAAAACAGAAATTGAAAGAATCTACTGACTACCTCCTAAAAGAGATCCCAAAATGAAAACTCTCAGAACATTATGGCCAAATTGCAGAGCTCCTAAGTTAAGGAGAAGCTATTGCAAACAGACAAAGAAACGTTTCAAGTTTGATGGAGCCACAGTCAGGATAATATAAGATTTAGTAGTTTCTACATTAAAGGATCAGAGGGCATGGAATATGATAGTCTGGGGAGCAAAGAAGCTAGAATTACAACCAACAATCACCTACCTATTAAAACTGAGTATAATGCTTCAGAGGGAAATGCATAGTCAATGATAGAGATGACTTTCAAATATTTCTGAAGAAAAGTTCAGAGCTGAATAGAAATTTGACTTGTAAATACAAGAGTCACAAAAAGATAAACAGAAAAGGGAAATCATAAGGGACTTAACAAGATTAAACTATTTGCATTCCAACATGAGTAAATGATCCTTGTAACTCATAAGAACTTTCTCATTATTAGGGCAGTTTGAGGGAGTATATTTGGACAGAAGGCACAAGTATGAGTTGAATATGATGAAATGATACCTTTAAAATAAAATTAAGTGGTAAGAAAGAGGGATGTACTGGGAGAAAGTGAAAGGGAGAGGGAGAATTGGGTAAATTATCTCACATAATAGAGGAACAGAAAGTTATTACAGTGGAGAGGAAGATGGGAGACATGGCAGGGAACACATGAACCTTACTTGTATCAGAATTGTCCCAAAGAGGGAATAACATAGACACATAATTGGGTACAGAAATCTATCTTACCATATAGCAAAGTAGGAGGTGATTGGAATGACAGAGGTGGGGAGTATTCACAGAAGGGAGACAACTGTCAGAAAGAAAATACCTTTGAAGAGGGACATGGCAAAAGGCAGCAGCAGACTGCAGGCAGCTATGGTGGTCAGGAAGCATTGTCCAGGCAGCTCAGCTTAAAACTCTGGTGGTAGGGAGGAGTTGATCTAAACCTCAGCCCTCAGTGATGACCCCACCCTCGCCCAAAACTCCTTGGGAACTGAGCAGCTGAGTGGAATCTCTTGACAAAGGATTCAGAAGTCAAGTAACTGGCTGGAAAAACGCCCAAAAAAGAGACAAAAAATAAGACCATAGAAGGTTACTTTTTTAGTGAACAGGTTTCTCCTCCCCCTTCCTTTCTGATGAGGAAGAACAGGGCATACTGTCACAGAAAGTCAAGGCCCTTGCCTCCAGTGCCTCCAAAGGGAACTTAAACTGGGCTGAGGCCATGGAAGAGCTTGAAAAGCTAGTTAGCAGCTTGCTAAAGGAGAATCAAAAAAATGCTGAGGAAAATAACACCTTTAAAAAGAGGCTAACTCAATTTGAAAAAGAGGTCCAAAAAGCCAATGAAGAGAAGGAGGCTTTAAAAAGCAGAATTAGCCAAATGGAGGGGAAGGTTCAAAAGCTCACTGAACAAAATAATTCTTTGAAAGAGAGAACTCAGGGGAATGAGTTCAGGGAAATGCATGACTGTGAGATAGAACAAGCAGTTAAAAAACAAAATCAAAAGTTTGAAAAAATAGAAGATAATGTGAAACATCTCACTGGAAAAACAACTGACCTGAAAAATCCAAGACAGACAATTTAAAATTTATGAAACTACTTGAAAGCCATGATCAAAAAAGAGTCTAAACGTTATCTTCCATGAAAGTATCAAGGAAAACTGTCCTGATATTCTAGAACCTAAGGGGAAAATAAATATTGAAAGAATCCACCAATCACCTCCTGAAGGAGACCCAAAGAGAGAAACTCCTAGGAATACTGTGGCCAAATTTCAGAGCTCCCAGGTCAAGGAGAAAACACTGCTAGCAGCTAGAAAGAAACAATTCTAGTATTGTGTAAATACAGTCAGGATGACACAGGATCTGGCAGCTTCAACATTAAGGGATCAAAAAGCTTGAAATAGGATATTCCAGAAGTCAAAAGAACTGGGATTAAAACCAAAAATCACCTACTCAGAAAAACTGAATATAATAATACTTCAAAGGAATAAATGGTCATTGAATTATATAGAGGACTTTCTTGTTTTTTTTTTTTAAATTTATTTATTTAACTTTTAACATTCATTTTCACAAAACTTTGGGTTCCAAATTTTCTCCCCATTTTCCCCTCCCCCACCCCAAAACACCGAGCATTCTAATTGCCCCTATCACCAATCTGCCCTCTCTTCTATCATCCCTCCCTTCCCTTGACCCCATCTTGTCTTTTGTCTGGTAGGGCCAGATAAGTTTCTATACCCTATTACCTGTATTTCTTATTTCCTAGTAGCAAGAACAGTACTCGACAGTAGTTCCTAAAATTTTTGAGTTCCAACTTCTCCATCCTTCCCTCCCCACCTATTCCTTTTGGGAAGGCAAACAATGGCCATATCCGTGTAGTTTTGCAAATGTCTTCCACGATAGTTGTCTTGTGAAAGACTAACAATATTTTCCTCCAACCTATCCTGCCCCCCATTGCTTCTATTCTCTCTTTTGATCCTGTCCCTCCCCAAGAGTGTTGACTTCAAATTGCTCCCTCCTCCCATTGCCCTCCCTTCCATCTCCCCCCCACCCTGCTTATCCCCTTCTCCCCTACTTTCCTGTATTGTAAGATAGGTTTTCATACCAAAATGAGTGTGCATTTTATTCCTTCCTTTAGTGGAATGTGATGAGAGTAAACTTCATGTTTTTCTCTCACCTCCCCTCTTTTTCCCTCCACTAAAAAGTCTTTTGCCTACCTCTTTTATGAGAGATAATTTGCCGCATTCCATTTCTCCCTTTCTCCTCCCAATATATTTCTCTCTCACTGCTTGATTTCATTTTTTTAAGATATGATCCCATCCTCTTCAATTCACTCTGTGCACTCTGTCTGTATGTGTGTGTGCGTGTGTGTGTGCATGTATGTGCATGTGTAATCCCACCCAGTACCCAGATACTGAAATGTTTCAAGAGTTACAAATATTGTCTTTCCATATAGGAATGTAAACAGTTCAACTTTAGTAAAGTCCCTTATGACTTCTCTTTGCTGTTTACCTTTCCATGCTTCTCTTCATTTTTGTGTTTGGAAGTCAAATTTTCTTTTCAGCTCTGGTCTTTTCATCAAGAATGCTTGAAAGTCCTCTATTTCATTGAAAGACCATTTCTTCCCCTGAAGTATTATACTCAGTTTTTCTTGGTAGGTGATTCTTGGTTTTAGTCCTAGTTCCTTTGACTTCTGGAATATCCTATTCCACGCCCTTTGATCTCTTAATGTAGAAGCTGCTAGATCTTGTGTTATCCTGATTGTATTTCCACAATACTTGATGTTTCTTTCTAGCTGCTTGCAATATTTTCTCCTTGATCTGGGAACTCTGGAATTTGGCCACAATGTTCCTAGGAGTTTCTCTTTTTGGATCTCTTTCAGGCAGTGATCGGTGCATTCCTTGAATACTTATTTTGCCCTCTGGCTCTAGAATATCAGGGCAGTTTTCCTTGACAATTTCATGAAAGATGATGCCCAGGTTCCTTCTTGATCATGGCTTTCAGGTAGGCCCATAATTTTTAAATTGTCTCTCCTGAATCTATTCTCCAGGTCAGTTGTTTTTCCAATGAAATATTTCACATTATCTTCCATTTTTTCATTCTTTTGGTTTTGTTTTCTGATTTCTTGGTTTCTCATAAAGTCATTAACCTCCATCTGTTCCATTCTCATTTTGAAAGAACTATTTTCTTCAGTGAGCTTTTGAACCTCCTTTTTCATTTGGCTAATTCTGCTTTTGAAAGCATTCTTCTCGTCACTGGCTTTTTGGACCTCTTTTGCCAATTGAGTTAGCCTATTTTTCAAGGTATTATTTTCTTCAGCATTTTTTTGGGTCTCCTTTAGGAAGGTGTTAATCTGCTTTTCATTCTTTTCTTGCATCTCTCTCATTTCTCTTCCCAGTTTTTCCTCCAATTCTCTAACTTGATTTTCAAAATCCTTTTTTTAGCTCTTCCTTGGCCTGAGCCCATTGAATATTTATTTTGGATGTCTGGGATACAGAAACCTTGATTTCTATGTCTTTCCCTGATGGTAAGCATTGTTCTTCCTCATCTGAAAAGAAGGGAGGAGACACTTGTTCACCAAGAAAGTAACCTTCTATGGTCTTATTTTTTTTCCCTTTTCTGGGCATTTTCCCAGCCAGTTGTTTGACTTCTGAGTTTCCTTTCCACACCCCCTTTCCCTCCAAATCTACCCAGCTAGTTCTTAGGGGCCAAGATTCAAATGCTGCTTCCCAGCCTCAGGGCTTTGCATGGGGGTGGGGCTGCTATTCAGTGTGAGATCAAGTTCAGCTGCTCGGGTAGGGGCAGGGCCACCACACTGGGCTCGGTTCCCTCAGGGGGTTTATGGAGAGACCTTCAACAATGGATCTGAGCTCCTGCCTGTTTTGGGAGCCCCCATCCACTGCTGCCTCTGCTGCTGCCACCAGAGCGGGCCTGAGTCATGAGGACCCCTTCTCCCCTTCCCCCCCCCCCACCGCTCCACTGTCTGTGAGCCAAAAAGCCCCTGTCAGTGACCTCTGGAGCCTGTGGGTGGAGGGACCTGCACGTCTGCTGGAGATTCTGTCCCTGAAGCCTGTTTGGATCTGCTCACCCTGGTGCCTCACAGCCAAGGCAGGGCTGGGCTTTGCTCAGGGTCCAGGGTGCAATGGACCTTTTGTGTCAGTTTTTCAGGGCTCTCTGGAACAGATATCTCCTCCACTCCATTGTTCTGTGGCTCTGCTGCTCCAGATTTTGTTGGGAGTTCTTCTTTACAGGCATTTTATGGGCTGTGGGTTTGGAGCTAGCTTATGTTTATCTTTCTACTCTGCCATCTTTGCTCCTCCCCCTATATAGAGGACTTTCAAGCATTCATGATGAAAAGACCAGAACTGAAGAGAAAATCTGACTTTCAAACACAAGAATCAAGAGAAATCATAAAATCATAAAAGACTTTCTAAAGCTGAACTGTTTGCATTCCTACATGGAAAGAAAATATTTATAACTCTTGAGATTTTTCTCAGTATTTGGTAGGTGGAGGGATTGTACGCACACACACATACACACACACACACACACACACACCACACATACACAGAGCACAGGCTGTGTCGAATCAGAAGAGATGATATCCACCAAAAAAATAAAATAAAATGAAAATTAAGGGGTGAGGCAGGAAAATACTGGGAGGAGAAAGGGAGAAATAGAATGGGGCAGGCTATAACTCATAAAAGAGATAAGAAAAATCTTGTTCAATGGAGAAGAAAAGGGATAAGGGGAGAGGGGAAAAGTGAAGCTATTCTCTCCACATATGGTTTAAGGAGGGAATCACATGCTCTCTAAATTTGGTATGGAAATCTATCTTATACTACAGAAAAGTAGGGGAGGAGGCAGCAAGTGGGGTGAGGGGAATGATATAAGGGAGGGAAAATGAGAGAAGGGAGTAACTAGAAATAAACACTTTTGGGAAGGGAAAAGGTCAAATGAGGGAATAAAAAAATAAGGAGAGATAGAATTAGATAGAGGGCATTTTAGTTAATATTACACAACATGATTATTATGGAAGTCTTTTGCAAAACAGCACATATTTAGTCTGTATTGAATTGCTTCCCTTTTCAGTGGGGATGAGTCAGGAGGGAGGGAGGGAGAGAAGTTGGAATTCAAAGTATTAGAAATGAATATGGAGAATTATTATTGCACATAACCCAGAAATAAGAAACACAGGTAATGGGGTATATAAATTTATCTTGCCCTACAAGAAAAGAGAGAAGGGAAGGGTGGGGTGTGATAGAAGGAAGAGTTATTGAGGGAAGGGTATTAGGGGGTAAGAGGACGGGAGAAAAATTTGACATGCTACAAAGTAATGTAAAAGCAATTAGTATTAAAACAATTGACTGAATTAATTACTGAGACTAAATCAGAGACATCTTTAGTTTGGGGAAATGAATTTTAGTCTAAATTTCCTAGAGGCAGGTAACTTTGGGTAAAATTGGCACTGATGGAAAAGTTAAGGTTTTAATGGTAAATTTGATTTTATGATTGTTATTTAATCAGGAACTAGAACATGTGTAGATAGGCATGTAAGTCACTTAATACTTGCTTTAAAAAATGTTCCTTAGCCAATGTGAAATTATAGTCATATCTGGAACCTGGTTATTGGAACTTGCTGTTTTAAGATTCTACAGGACTATTAACTCACTGTTCTTAGGAGTGTAACTCCAGATATGGATAGCAAGAAAGGCAGTCTGAGCCTGTGAGATGCTGGTATGAACTACAAAAGGTGATCTCATAGGAAAGGTGGGAGAGCAGCTGTTCAGCCTGGGCTGAGGTAGGATTCTCCTGACTCAGTTTCCCCACTGACACCTGGCAGACTTTAAGCTTGACTGAATGCAAGTTGACAATCTACTCCTACCTGGAATTGACATGACATTGACGTATTGTTTCCCTGCAATGTCCCTTCTCTTAGTGGCAGTTTCCTATAGTCAAAAGGTTTGTAAGCTTAATATCAGATATATTAAATTATAGATTGTTGGTAGGGGAACAACCGAGATTAAGTCTAAAATTAAGCTATTAGGCTTAGGACTTTAGACAAACAACAATAAGTTAGGGTCCTTTAATTCTTAGTGATAATGTGGAGAAAATTAGGTCAAGGGCTTGTGAAGTTAGCATACATAATTATAATGTGTGTCTCAGTTAGTTAATGTTAAAAAAAAATTCTTTTGTGATCTGTATTGTAAATGGTTTAAAAGAAGTATCACCTGAGCAAAAGTTGGAATTGTTTTATGTGATATGGACTGGGTTAAAAATGAAAAATGTAAAAAATAAAAATAAATAAAAAATAATAATATCCTTGTACTCTACACAAATTGTAGTTGCACAGAACAATCTAGTGCAGTTTACATGTGAAACTGATTCAATGAAAAGGTATTCAGTTGTTCTTCTTATCAAAGATAGAGCTGAAATCCTAATCTTCTAACCTTTATTTTTTGTAATTCTCATTATTCATCAACAATGAATTATATAAAAAATTTCTTATTAAAATGTATTTTAAAATATAGGAACTGCTCATTTATTAGAATGCTGCCACATTCAAGTCTGAGTTTCCATTTAAGTAAATTATGTTTACTTTAACACTATTTAACTAGATCTATTTAAAATACACTGTATGCTTTCATGAAGAAAATAATTGTGGGGAAGTAGCTTCAGGGAAACAAAGACAAAACTAGTATGAACTGAAGTAAAATGAAGTGAGACCAAGGAGACTATTGTACACACTAACAGCAATGTTGTAATGATAACCAACAATGAACAACTTTGCTACACTAACGAATTAAATGATCCAAGAAAATTTCAAAGGACTCAGTCAGGACAATAAAAGTCCATCTGCCTCCAGAGAGAAGACTGATGAACTCTAACCCTGAAGTATCATTTGCTTATCTTTTTGTCTTTTTTTTTACAATATAGTTAATATGGAAATATATTTTGTTTGATTTCATATATGTAATTAATATAATTTCACTTGCTGTTCTTGTCCTCTGTTTTCAAAGAGGAACATGATATCAGAGAAATGATGACATGGCTTGCAGTTGACTTTGATTTAAGTTAGGGAGGGTTGTGAAAGGTCACCAGCCTCACTTTGTCCTCCAGAGTCATCTGGATCTAGTGACCAGATATTCATCAGGATAACTGGAATTGGGCCAGGATGTGATGGGAAACGCTTTTAGCCCTTTTAGGCTAAGGCCTGTTCAGGTACTCACTTAAAGTGAGGTAATGCCCATTCACTTGAATGGGACTATTTTGGAAGTGAGACAAGAGATGGTCCCTTGCAAGTTGGGAGGGGAAGAGCGTCAGGGTTGCTGTTCCAAAGTGAAACAGTTACATTGATATTCACTCTAAGAAGAAAGGAAGGAAGGAAGGAAGGAAGGAAGGAAGGAAGGAAGGAAGGAAGGAAGAAAGGAAAAGAAATGGAGAGAGAAAAGGAGAGAGGAAGGGGGAGAGAGAGAGAGGAAGGAAGGAAGGAAGGAAGAAGAAAAGAAGGAAAGAAGGAGAGAGAAAGAGAAAAGGAAAGGAAAAAAGAAAGAAATCTAGTCAGTAAATCCAAAGTTAACTGGGGAGCTTTTGGCCATAATCATCCTTTGGAGAGGAGAAAGAGAGGGAGAGAGAGAGGTGGGTGGAGGAGAGATAGAATTTCAAAAGTCAATCTAGGAAAAAGGATGTAATACACACACATATGTATGTGTGTATACATATACATATATGTACATACATATATATATATATACAATATTTTAAAAAAAGAAAATAGAGGCCTTTCTCATAAGTATAACATGGGTATCCATTTGTCACCATAGTAATTTAGAAATTTGTAAATTTCTAGAGCTAGAAATTCTAGCTCTAGGAATTTTGCAAGGAAAAAATTGTTGAAAAAATACATATGGAAATTAAACAATCCTTTAAGTTTTACAAAGACATTACATATATTAAATCATTTGCTTTACACAACAACCCTTTAAAATGAGGATTATTATCTTCCTTTTGCACAAGAGGAAACAGATTGAAAAAGGATGTTTTATTGATGGTAGATAGAAAGTAAGTCTCTAAGGGAGGATTTGAACTCAAGTCTTTCTCATCACAATTGTTGACTTCTAATCCTTATCCACTGAGCATCACCCATTAGAATCTAGGTTCCAATCTTTATGTGTAAATGAGAAACACAAAAGTTCTTTCTAATATGATCACAAGTAAAATAAAGGTTTTCTTTGTCACCATTATTATCCAGTATTAGTTTATAATTTTGTAACTTTAGTAATATGGAAAGAAAAATATTGAGAATAAACACAGGCAGAAAGAAAAGACAATTACTACTTTTACTGCTGAAATAATAGTTTAAAATACTATCTAGATATATGACAAAAATAAATTTTAAGCAATAACTTCAATTAAGTAGCTGGATATCAAATATCACGAGGATTTCAGATTCTACTAAAAATACCAACAGAATGATTTTTTTTTAAAAGTATGGATTGCATAAATTTCTGGAAGTCCTCAAATGTATGTGTGAGGTGATTTTCACTAAAACAATTTGATACTGGCTAAATTTTTAAGAAGATGAAATAATGCAATAAATTAGTTAAGCAAATTCCTCCCAGTAAGCATGGCAATATTTTGTATCATAAGCCCCAACACAAAAACTGAGGTAAGTAATACCTGTTTGACCAAAAGCAAAAACAAGAACCAAAACCCAAAACCACAAACCTAAGTCAATCAAGCAGAAATTAGTTTTAAACATATATCTTGCGCTTGTGCCATATAATATAATAAACTCTAAATAGATGCATTAAATATGTGGCTATCTCATACAAAATAAAAGAGAAATGATGGAGATTTCTTCATACTATGGAATGCAGATAAAAACTACCTAAATGCTGAATAGAGTTTATTTTAAAAGGTAAAGTAAAAACTTTTCATTGAGTAGAATTAAAGAGTTCTTTCAAATAAAATAAATAAATAACCTATTCATAAAAAGGAAAACAACTCATTAGGAAATGTTATCTAATAATCATCTAATATCTAAGACAAGTAAATAACATATTACATATATATGCATGGGTGTGTGTGTGTGAGTGCATATGTATGTATGTGCACTTGTATGTGTGTATGTATACACAAGGACATTCCCCAATAGATAAATGGTCCAGGACTATTAAAAATTAACTCTCAAATGAATAAACACAAACTATTAAAAATATGTAAAATGCTCTAAATCATTAGCCAAACAACGCAAATTTAAACAAATAAAATCACCCTTTGAGTTTCCTTCTCCACAATTATATTACACCTACTTTTCTCTTCCATACCTTCTTACACTTACAGAATTTACTAAGATGATCACAGAAGAAAATAACAATTATTGCAGACGTTAGGAGAAAAGACATTGATATACTGTTTTTGGCTATGTAATCTACTCTTGAAGACATTAAACTGTCATACGCTTTGCTCAAGTGCTGCTATTGGGTGTATATGTTAAGTATATCCGACGGAGAAGAAAAGCAGATATGCAAGAATATTTAGCACCACTTTGTAGTAGCAAAGAACTAGAAATGAATATGTGCCCATCAACTGGCACCTGCCTTAACTATTGTGGTATATTAACATAATAGAATACTATTGCACCGTTATAAATGATGAATATAATGAAAATAAACATGAGAAGACTCAAAAAGTTATGAAGATTGAAATGAGCAGGACCATAAAACAATTTTTGTAATTACAACAATAATTTAAAGAAAAATAACTTTGAAAGGACCTGGAACTTTAACAAAATAATGAACAATAAAGACTTTAGAAGTCAATTAATCAAATGTAAGTCCCATCTTTTGACCCTGAGATAATGAACCTGAGGTGCAGAATAAGAGATGCATTCTTAGTCATGACCAGTGTGTTACTTTGTTTTGATAATCTATACATATTTATTTCAGGTGAGAGTGAGGGGATGGGAATGATAGCTTAGAGAATAATGATGGATGCAGGAAAAAATTATCAATACTTTTTAATTTAAACAAGACAGCAAAAAAGTAAAGAATGGGTCAAAGAGAATATTTTCTTATCACTGTACATTACAAATTTGTCTAATACACACATATGCTACATGATTATTATTAATTGCATGTTCTACTAATAATTTTCTACATATATGTGTATTAGCATGGATATGAGCATGAAGACAATACATGTATTTACGTACAATTATCTTCTTTTTTCCCAATACTTTGTCTGGGACTCCCTTTTGAACTTATCAAACTGATCTTTGACCTTGCATTATATTGCAAGCTATTTGAGAGCAACACTCATATTGTATTTAACTTTTGTCTGCAGCAGCTAGGACAATTCGGTAAGCTTAAATGAAGTGAATGCACCAGATAAGTCCTTATATAACACTTATTATGTTCTGGATTTTGACCTTCTTTACCTGTCTCTTTTCATTAGTTCATTTCAGGTAAACTCAAAGTCACATCAGCAGAAGGTCTATATGCATAGGTGAGGAAGCTTACTTAGACTTAGTCACTAGACAATAAACAGCAAACTGTCTACAGAACAGTGTCTCTGGATTACCATGGATAAGTGTCATGATCCTTTCCCTTTAAAAGAATAATGAAATGAAATGAAATCTTTGGTGACACTATGAGATATGTCACGATAGGCTGAATTTTATATTGAATACTAAATGTTTTATTTGCAAATTTGGAGGTTTTGTTTGGTCTCTAGTGCATATAAAGAGAAGACCAGTTTACATGTGAGTTATTGCAAAAATGTTTAGGCACAGTTATGTTTTACAAAGGAGGCCTCTGAGCCCTTGTGTAGGGGTTAGAGCAAGGACAGACAGTTTTTCATGACAAAGGTATTAAGGTATCCATTATAACCTCCTGACCATCAAATTACTCACTGATTGTCATACCATTCTAAATTTACATGGTACCAGGGCTTTAAACGTCAGAATTTCTGTTATAACTTAGACTCTAGTGTCTTTAATTAATGCTTCATGTTCATGTTATGGTTATTTAGAATTTGCTGAAATCCCCAGGGCCATAAATTTCTTTTACAGGTCTTTGCAGTATGAACTTTAACAAAACAGCTATAAAGGGGTAATAGGCAAGGACAGTATATCACACAAAAGCAGAGGTAAGAAGAGAGAAAGGAGGGGATATTTTGCAAACAGATTAAAAGGTTTTGTCTTTGTCAAGGGGTTTGGAGGAGGAACAAATTAGACATAAAAGTTCAGGAAAGTGCATATCCTTTGTGCGTTGTAACGAGGTGTCAGTTGCCTGCCACACTGAGTTGGCTAAATTTAGTTCAACTCAGTTCAGTGAAAATATATCAAGTACCTACTATGTGCTCTGTAATCTTTTGCTTTTGTGAAAGAAATAGAAAAGATAAGATCTCTGCTCTCTGGGAACTTTTAGTCTAGTTAGGGTACAACACTTGTAAAAAAGACATGATATTAGAATACAGCTGCACAAAATATAGTTAGGTGTTGTCATATGTCTATAAGTTATAAGTTTATATTGTCTCTCAACAAGGAGGGAGATAAGTGTGCATCAGAATTGTCAGTTGTGAATCACAGCTTCAGGAAGAAGGGGATTTAAGTTAAGACCTTTAAGCAATGGAGAAGTATGGATAGGCTTAGAGACAGAGGGCAGGGAAATTTCTAGGTGGAGAACTACGAAAGGAACTATTGAGAGATAGGAAGGAGCATTACTCAAAAAAATGTGATTTTCTTGGAACAAAATTACATGTTAGGGAGTAATAGAAGATAAAATTGGAAGAGGAAGATCTGGAAAAGAATAATGGCTTTGAAATCAGAGGACTTTAGTTGAAATCTCTGCTTTTCCACTTAATCCTTATGTTACTTCGGGCAAGTTAAATTCTCTGTGCTTTAGTTTACTCTTCGGTCAAAGTTGTAGAATCTGACACCTTCTGCGTTTCCTTCTAGCTTGAAATCTCTGAAGTTAAAATAAGGTATACTGGGTTCTAAATACAGAGAGCGTTGAATGACAATATGCAGCTTGGGCTTGATTTAAAACTGATAAGAATCTACCATAAGTTCTTGAGCAAGAGCATGGTGTAATGAATATGACATTTTAAGATCAACTTTCAAAGGAGCTGAGGCTTTTTCTATAGTAATACTAGAGGAATGGATGAACATGGCATCAGTGGGTCCAAAATTTTCACTATCTTTAGACAATCTATAAATATTTATTTAATTAATAATGCTTTAAATGTTAAATAATGCCCTATTCAAGGAACTGAAATGTACCCATATTGAATATATGTGTACATATGTGTATATGCACATAGACATATATACACATAAGTAAAGATATGTATATATATGTACACGTGCATATGCATGTATACACACATATATACAAATATATAATCGCCATGTTATATATGGAACATGAAGATAAATATTCTTTACTTAAAACAAATGAAAATACACACATTTTCCTTAGAGAAATTCACAAAAGAGTTGTTAGAGTTGGTTTCATCATATGCCTAATGGCAACTGGAAATATTTCATGAGACATAATCATTCTAGCATGCAGTATCCACAAAAGCCATAAACAAAATAACTACCATGAAGATTATTATAACTTATATGTCAACATGTGCTACAGATAATTTAAAAAGTAGAGGAAATACATTTAATAAGTTCCTCCAAGCCAAGGCAAGAGTCTTTGCTTTCCAGATTTGGCCAATTTAGAGACTAGTTCATTCATTAAACAGCAGAATATGGAAGTATTGCTGTAGTCTGCAAAAAAAGTTTAATTTGACAATCATCTCAAAACTTTTGACCATCAATGGTAGCGGGGCTACCATACTTGGAATATAATACTCCCGTCCCAGAAGTGGTACAAAAGTAAGTGGAAATGGCATTAAAAATATGAGTGAAGCTTTTTTTTTCTTTATTAAAAGAGAAGTTTTGGAGACGTGATTATTATGAAATCACAGCGGTGTGAAAAACAGAACACATAAACATTTTAAAAATAAAAACAAAGTAAGAAAACTCGTGGCAAACAGGAGAAAGTCCACAAAACTGAAAAAGGTTAAATGTTTTAGTTTGTGGGGGCTAGTAGAGGGTGGAAGAGATTTTAGTCTGCAAAATGTAGGTCAGGAAGATTAATTTTTCTTGGAAAAAGTATAGAAATTATTATTTTAAAAGAGCCTATGATCATTTAGAAATTTACAGGCAGCATTGTACGTTCACGTCCTTATTGCCTTTTTTCTTACAGGGTTAGGAAATTGATAGATAAGGGGATTATTTCAGCTATGTTATATATCTGGATTTCAGTCAAGCAGTTTTCAATGACTTGTTTTTGATGACAAGACGGAGAAGTGAAGGCTAGCTGATTATGCATTTAATTGAAATAATTAGTTGGTTAACCAGACAAAAAGCAGTTGTTAAAATGTTAGCCAACTGGTGGATATCTAATAAAGTGACTGAAGACCTATCTTTGGCCCTTTCATATTAACATTTTTAGCAATGTCTTAGAAGAAGACATAAATGGCATATTGATCAAATTTGCAGATGTCATAATACTGGGAAGTATAGCTGAAACACTGAATAATATAGTTAGGAACATGTGCTTAATTATCTATATAGGATTAAATTAAACAGAAATAAATATAATGTCTTCATTTGTATAAAAATTTTGATCATCGATCAACAAATTATACATTCCATCTAGCTTCATGTCCTTTGACAACTTGATAAGTATGTAATTTATTTTTTCATCCAAATCATTTATAAAAGTGTTGAACAGAACATGATTCCCCATTACATCTGGAACGAAGTCCAAACTAGATACTATAATATTCAAGGCCTTTGAGACTTTTTCCCCTTTATTATTTCCATCTGTGAAGAATGTTTAGAAGGAGTGACTATTTATACTTGTGAATAAGCTTCATAAAATTCATATTCTTTAAGTAATGCTGTTAATTTTATCAATAGCTTCCAAAGGATATTTCTTGAAATGAATTATATTTTATATTGACATTTATATTATATATTACACATAATTCCCTATTGGACCAAAATGGGAATGCAAGAAATTATGTCCTTGGCCTCAATAAACATCTAATAATTTGTAGAACCAAAGATTGCTTTTCTTTTTTCTTTCCAAATCACCTGTCTAATTTGTGAAGGATAGAGAAATCATTCTCTTGAGCAATTGCATTTACATGATTTTAAGAATTATTTCAAATAGTTTGAAAATGCAAAGTCACAAATAAATTGAAAAATTTATGTAGAAACATTAGAATTGGATATATAACTATATCTATCTATCTCTATACAGAGATAGATAGATAGATAGGTAGGGAGGGAGAGAGAGAGAGAGAGAGAGAGAGAGAGAGAGAGAGAGAGAGAGAGAGAGAGAGAGAGGTAGGTAGATAGATCTCAGGACTCTGTATATTTGAAAATGATACAGGAGAAAAACATTTTATAAGTTTAAAGAACTGAAGGAAAATTTTACTTAGAAAGCAATATATTGTTATTCCTTTTCATCTTCATGCTTAAATAACCTCTGTGCCTTTAATAAAAGAAAGGAAAGAGAAATTAGATTTCAGTTACTTTTAGAAAAGTTAGAAGTTATTATCTGTGGGATCTTCTAGGGCTGGATAAAGACTGAAATTTCCAGGCTAACTGTATAGACATAAGATGTCTGGACTATTGGAAATTAAAAGTTACTGATGTTCTTCCTTTGTTTACAAGAATATATTTTGAGTTTCAGTCCAGAATAGTAGACAAAAAAAGATTTTCTTTTTAAATAATGTAATGTTGTATGAAGGTGGTCATTTTCACCCAAGAGAGTTATTTGTGACTGAATAATACATTTATCTCCTATCATACTTCTCTTTGAATCCAATGTCAGCCCTGGCATGTATTCATAGTCTAAAGTGTTTATTAGCATTCTGAGTATAAATTTCACTCAAAACTGATTGACTAGTTATCCTCTTTAAAACAACGGTTATAGAGAGTTACCTAAAATATTCCTGGTTCCAATCACCTACTAAAAAGAGTGGATCTGTTGCTGATGGGCAGAATCCAAGGCAAAGATGAACTTAATCTGATCCTTTAAAAGTTTACTAAACAGCTTCTTTTCAGTAGCAAGGAACTAGAAGTTGAGAAGGTGACCATCTATCAGGGAATTTTGATATATGAATGAAATGGGATAATATTGCAATGAAAGAAATGATTACTTGTGAGAAACTGAACAAATCACAGCCATTCTACATCTCATACTCTTCATCTGTAGAATGAAGGTGGGAGGCAGAGGGATATGAAAAGAAATTGGTCTACATCAAGGGTTCTTAAAATTTGATCCTTGCTTTATTATCATTTTGACAGCTGTATTTCAATATAATTGATTTCCTTTATAAGGATACAAATTTTATTTTAGGCATTTAAAAACATGATTCCAAGGAGGACACACACACACACACACACACACACACACACACGCACACACGCACACACACATGCACACACAAGAAACAAACAAACAAACATAAGAACTCCTGGAAAAGATGATCTTTAAGGTCCTTTCTAGCTCTAAATCCAATGAACACAATATATTATTTCTCTTTGAAGGATGCTGCCAGCATTTTATTTATCATTTTCAGGTTCTTCTAAGGCATTACTTGGGCATTCAGAGTATAACAAATCACTTTTGCTATTTAAAAAAAATAGAGAATATATATATACATATATAATACATATGGTTATACCTATAGTTTTTCAGTGTAATTATATACACCACATACACAGAAACATACACAATAGTGCATATGTATATTTCTCTTTTAAGCTAATGTGGAGTTATTATATTAAAATAGTTTTTATAAAATTGCAGTTTAAGAATAAAAATGATTCATTAATACATTGGAGTTTTTATCAAATGGTGATTTTTCTTTTTATAGGAAAAACTGCTTTGAACTCAATAGTTGCTTAAATATATTCACTGATACATGTTCAAATTTTTCTTCCAAAAAGACTAGGAGATATGTGTAAGACAATGGCTGTTACTCTCTATTCCCTCATGTTATTCCATATGTAAAGTTCAAGTATCACAGAAAAAAGTGACCTATTTTAAATGCACAAGCCTTAGTGTGTAGAAGGGGGAAGGAGCAAATGAAACTGGCTCTTTATTGCAGATTATACAGTATAATGCAATATCATGGATCCGCCTTTTCAGGATGAAGTCTCTACCTGGAACTTCACTATTAAAATAGAATAAAGTATCCCTAATTCAGTTGTCCTTCTCAGACACATGAATTTATTAAATTGTTCTGCCAAGAATAAGTGTAAACTTTTCAGACAAATCTTTTAAGTCTATCTGTGTCTATATGATGTCAAAACATAAGGATGAGAGGCAAAAACAACAAAACAAAAAAGCATAGAAAAAATTCACAAACATTTGAATTTTTCTATACAAACAGATTCTTGATTTCAAATGGACTGAACACTAGACAGCTGGTTGAATTTTCAACTTTTCAGTCAAATATTAGATAGCATATATACATAATCTGTGTCTCAGTAGAGCAGCAACCAATATGACCACATAAGGTTTTCTGAAGACTTCACATTTTAAAAGAATATAGATTAGAAAGTGGAAGAAACAATATATAAATAATAAGGAAAGAAATAATTTCATCTTTGTCTTTGCACATTTAGGAAAGTGTCTGAGGTATTTATTATATGTTCATAATGAACAAACACTGAATTATGTTTTCGGAATGCAAACAGAGACAAATGGATAGTCCCTGTTCTCTAGGAGCTCACACTGATTGCAGGAAACAACAGAATTACACATGTGTGGTGAGGCCAAGTCCAAATATAACAGAACTACAATTTTGCTCTTTCAGTAGATTTTTTTTTTTGTATTGAGAAATCCTAAAACAATATGGCTTTTCTGGCTGCTTTGTCAGAGAGCTGATTTAGTTTGAGCTTGTTTTTCAATAAAACCCCTAATTCTTTTATTTTTTTATATGGATTGTTTTCTAGTCATGTTTCTTCAATCCTCTACTTAGGGAGTTGTATTTATTTATTCACTCATTTATTCATTTTATCTGTCTGTTTGTTTATTGATCCAGGTTCAGGTCTTTAGATTTATCCTTGTTGAGTTGGTTAAATTAGATTCTACCCATCCTTTTATTTGGTTATTTTTTAATAACTCAATCAGCTAACATTTTAAGTAATAGCTCTCAGTTTTGTGTTATCAATATATTGAATAATCATAACATCTTTCCATTTGTAAAATAATTGCTAAACATTTAGAAGGAAACAATGCCAACGGCAGATTCTAAATGTACCCTACTATAGATCTTTCTCTATTTTAACACTGATTTATGAATGATTATTCTTGTTTCATCATCAAACTTCTAAATTCAGCTAGCTTTCTCAGTCCATATCCCCCTATTTGGTTTCTAAGTATATATACATATATATTTGTACCAAATAGAACATGGAGAATTAGATGTACCAAGCATTTTAGAGAAGTGCCCTAGCACTTTGTAAATTCATAGAAAGAAAGAAAAAGTAGCTTCTTAAGGGAAAATATGGAAATTTTTTGCATAGAACATAGCAAATGATGTGGGATTTAAAGGATGGGCAGAAATTCAAGAGTTGAAAAACGGAATAAAGAAAATTCAAGAAGCAAAGACTAGAAGAAATGGTAGAAGGCAGGAAACTGCAATTCATGTTCTTGGGACTATTTAGGTCCTGCATGGAATATTGAGGAATAAATTGAGATAATATTTAAAATTCAGGTTAATAATGGATTATAGTGAGCCTTTAATATTAAACCATTTAGATTTTACTTGGATGACAAGAGGAGCTAGTAAAGATCTTTTAACAGAGACAGGCTTGATTAGATTTTTATGTAGGAAAGATTAGTCTAACAGAGGTATGAAGTACAGATTGTAATAAAATCAAGAAATAAATATCTATTTGGAGATGATTTTGAATTAGAGAATTTATTACCTATTTTCATTGTTCATTTAAAAATAAAGAAATTGAAGTACTGGATAAAGAATAGCCTCAGAATCACAAAGTTCAGGATTCAAGTCCTGATTCTGACTTATATTAGCTGTGGGATCCTGGGCAACTCACATTCACTCAAAGTGCCTCAAGTATCTCTATAAGTTTCGGATTAGGTGATTTCCTACATTGGTAATCAGGTGTTGCCTCACTGATAATTTCCTATACCAATGCAGTCACATATCCAGTTTTCTAAATAATAAAATAGTAGCAAACAAAATTATAACTAGATAAGTGAACGAATGAATGAATGAGGAGAGAGACAGAGACAGATGCAGAGACAGAGATAGAGACAGAGTCAGACAGACAGAGAGACATGGAGGTAGACACCCAAAAATGTTATTTGTCCAAGACCTTACAGATCACTTTATACAAAATAATAAGGTGGACACATATTAGAATTATGGTTATAGGGAATATGAGAGAAAAAGGACAAGAGATTAATAGCTATATTGTATGAGACAGTTTATAGTGTTAGCAAAAAATATAAAGTATATTTAATTCCTTTTTTATCCCTACTGTCATTTTACAGAATTATTTTCAGATGGGACATGGTAAAACAGAAATTGTTAAGGAGTTAGGAAATACCAGATAGGCAAGGAGATAAGAGAGGAATGCTTACATGCTCTAATTAAATTCAATTTTTCTGAACAAGAGTATAACCTGGAATATAAGCCCATTTGGATAAGAATTCGAAAGATTATTCAGTGATGCCTATGTAATGGGAAGCTTAACATGAGTGTAAGAGAAGAGAGGTCCTTAGTATTCTGACTTTCAAATTCGAGCAAGACCACATGTGCTTTTGTGCTTTCAAGTTTTCTTCAAGGAAAAAGCGAGAGAGAGAGACAGAGAGAGAGACAGAGAGAGACAGAGAGACAGAGAGAGAGACAGAGACAGAGAGAGAGAGAGACACACAGAGAGAGACAGAGAGAGACAGAGAGAGACAGAGAGAGACAGAGAGAGAGACAGAGAGAGAGACAGAGAGACAGAGAGAGACAGAGACAGAGACAGAGAGAGACAGAGAGACAGAGACAGAGAGAAAGAGAGAGAGAGACAGAGACAGAGATAGAGACAGAGAGAGGATGGCAACATGTAGTGGAACTGGTACTTCAATCATTCCCTTATCCCCAGCTTACCACATTAGACTTCAGGAAATTTCACCTTGGTTATGACTTGAAACTGTCTCTTCTCTCTGGATTGGGCTAAGATATCTCACTCCCAAGAGGACAGTTCATTCACTTCTTGTATTGCCTAGTACATTCTAATCTATGGAAGTTTTCTGATTGCTATTTGATATTTGTTTGGATAAATGAGTTTGTTTTTTACTATGTGTTAGTCTTTGTCACATTGGCCTTTGATGAGAAGGGAGTAAAAGTATTTCTATATAACTAGGATCAATCCTTGCTAATTATTGGGATAGTGATAAGGAGGGGATTTGAACATAGAAATTGTTTCCCCTAGACTAAAAATATTTAGGGATGGAATAGATAGAATTCTAAACCTGTATTCTTTCTCTCTAGGAAAAGCATATTGGTCAACCTTGTGGCCCCAATCTCCTGCCCCTCATCAGGTAGGAATCATCGCCTCTCTTAGAGAGGAATGAGTGAAGGGCCATCTAGACTTGCATCTTCATGCTTCCGTATGAGCTTCCTTTAGACAGACCTGTGTGAACACATAACCTACATGAACAAACACAACCTACAAGAGGAATCATCTTCCAGGGTACTGAAAGAATGATAAATGTCACCATTTAAATAAATGAAAGATGTGACTGGAGCAATATAAATGCAATCTTTGAGGTATTACTGAGAACAGAAGATGTCCTAGAAGACTAGAGACAATCAAATAATCTCCCAATTTCCGTGAGTAAATTCTGGAAATTTGTGCTGTAGGACAATTGCCTTGACAACCACATGGAAGACAGATTGTGATGAGAAAATGCTAAAGACAGGGCGATCAATTTATAATCTATTATATTAATTCACGTGAGAGAAAAGGCTCTGAACTAGTATGCAATGGCTATGTCACAAGAGAAGGAGATGTATACAAAAATTATGGAAAAGCTGAAAATGATATTTTGGAAAATGATGGAAAGTGAGGAATTACAAAGGACAGCAAGGTTGAGAACTTGGTTTTCAGGGTTTAATATTCACTTGGTAATAGCAGGTAAATTTGAAAGAGGAATAGACTTGGGGAGAATAATGAGTTCTATTTTAGACATATTGTATTATGGAAGTCTATGGGACATCTCATTCCAAATGCCCAATAGATAGTTGGTGATGAGTGATACTCAGGAGAAAGAATAGAGTTCTGTAAATAGATTGGGGTGTCATCTACATAGAGATGCTATCTGCAACTATGGTAGCTAATGAGATCACTAAGTGATATAGTATAGACAGAAAAGAGAAGAGGTCAATGTCCTATAAACCTATAATATTCTTTTTCCACATCTTCACTTCTTAGAATCGCTGACTTACTTCAATACTCAACTCAAATGTTTCCTCTTAACTTCTCAACAGTATCAAACATGACTTCTCCCACTCAGCTGTAAAATCTTGTCCTTTTTAGCTCTATCACACTACAATCTATCTTCCACATATTTGTCAAAGTGATTTCTTACAATGTAGATTTCCAGAATCTCCTGCCTTTCACTCCTTTGCCTTGTTCTTTCCCTCATCTGGGAACTCATTTCCCCACAACTGAGAAAGTTTCACTGCCTAACATGAGCTTAAAAATAAATTTCATTTTGTCTATTGACCTACTCTCCTCTTTATCTCAAGGTACATCCATGAGACTTTTGCACAATATGGGCAACAAGAGAGAATCTGTCACATCCAAAGAGTTCAGAGGTGATATCACAAAAGATGAAGATATTATTAAACTCCCTACGTTTATCTTAGTTAGGACAGTCTAGTATTTCTCAGTACAGTAAACTATCTAAAATATCCTAGCCACACACATCATCCTGCCTTACCTACCTCTCCTCTCATATGTTCTGCCCCTTCTCTTGGATCCCATGCTTCCCCTAACTCAGAAACTCCAATTTGCAACCTTTCAGTTTTCCAGTTAATTGATTTCTTTCTTCATGTGACCTCAGAGGTAGGAAAGAAATCATATTTCTTTAAGAAAGACCACATCACTCAGTGTAAAATATCTGAACTTTTCTGGCCCTGGAAATGTCTAACCTGTCAAGAAGCATGGACCAAAATGGATCCCAGCCATAATTTAGAGTAGATATATGTTCAAGTCTGGAGAGGAGCACTTATGAACTCCCACTTCTGGCTCTGGACTGAAGATCATTGTGCCTGAAAGTTTCTGACAACATCCATGAATGGGTCCCTTCCTTACCCTTCCTAGCCCCAGTGTGTGGAACCAGTGGGCTTCACTAATTCTGAAGGATTTATCTCATAGTAGCCCCAGCTTTGGAGAATTCAGTTACTGCCTCAACATAGGGAAGCAATAAGGCCAGTTTGCCTTTTCCTTGTTGCCCCTGCTTCCCACTTTGTACTGTTTTGGTAAACTCCAGTTTAGTCATTATAGCAGTAAGCACCCCAACATACACAGCAGGGGACCTGCTATCACAGGTTCTTAGATCTACATTGATAAAAGGAAAACAACTTTCGAGGGGTTAACAATCACTTTAATCAAGCACATGTATCAATCCTTTAACCAAGTACATATATCATTATCATTCACTTAGTTAAGGGGAGTCAACACCCTGAACCCTAAAGGAATCAACAGGCATGTCTTCCTCTGCGTGACCATAATTCAACATACAGGTACAGCTGTCTTGACCATCATTACCAGAGAGGGAAGCACAACATCTGGGTTCTCAAAGACAGGGGTAGAGGGTGCTCCTTAGCTGCTTCCCAGAGTCCTTATCTGGCACTCAAACCTTCTTACCAAAAACTAAGTCCCAAAATAAAACCTCAACTCAGAGTATTTGTACCTTTTTTAGAGTCCCAGGGAATGACAACCCTTTAACTCAGAGCCTCAATAGAAAAAAAACAAAAGGTACTTCGGACCCTCCTACAAAACTATTCCCCTTAATCAAGTTTCCCACAATGGATAGGTGCATCAATGGGTGGGAAATATTTTTAATCATATTAAAATTATTAACAATACAAATACATACACTGTTTCTAGTTAAAGAAACTCTTGTTTCTGTACTTTATTCCTTGTAAAGACTCTTGACTGATAAAGGCAAGATTCAGTCAGAGGCACTTGATTGTATTAAAACAAAAACAGCAAAAGTTTTGATTGCCATCACAGTCATGAGACCTTGCCAAGGGAAAAGGCTTATTGCTTTCAAGATTGATTATCTGGTCTAATTTTTCTGTGAAGCTCTTTAAATGTCATTAGTAGATTGCAATACCTGTTAAGATGAACCAGTTTTCTTACAAACCATAGTAGCAATTATTTTCTATCAGCTATTTTGCAGGTAGACAGAAGCAAGGGGTGATCTGTTAACTCTTTTCCAGAACTGGCATTCCACCCAATGCAGTAATACCAGTGGAAGGGAATTTACTTCCTCCCCAGGACCGTTGTTACCACAAGACTCCTCACCCATGAAATACACAGAAGCTGCCCTAAACCATATAAAGTAGCTGGATTGTTCATTTGAGTAGTGGCTATAAGGGATACTAACTTAGTAAGCAAACCAGCTGGTCAGCATGAAGCATCAACTCAGCCAAGAACACAATGAACCGTGCTGAGAAGGGAATTGCTGAGGTGGGGACAGTGCAGAAGACTGCTTGACCCCAGGACAGCAGAAGTCTTATTACCCAATATCACCTAGCTGGATTGAAGGTAGGCCTCTGCACAGAATCCTGCCTGGAAACACTAGTATAGGAGCAGGGTTTGAACAGTACTGAAGGTGTTGCTATGGGCATTGATACATAAGAGCCAGAGAACAGGGGAAGGAAAATAATGAAAAATGCTGATTAGGAGCTCAGAGAAAGGAATGGGACATTTGTGCTCAACAATATAATGTAATGCTCTGTTAATCTGTTTCTTGGCTGTCCTTACTCTGTAGTTTTGGGGTTTTTAATACACTTTTGTTCCTCATTTAGTCCCTTGTAATGGTATTTCCTCCTTCTTCATCCACTTCCTATTTTGACACTGACTTTAAATTTGAATGGACACAATTCCCTGTAGGACTGATGGTGAAATATCAGGCCAGCCTAAGGCTAATCAATGTGTATTCCCTGTGTAAAGTAACAGTTATTGAACTTGGGCACCATCTGATCCATCCCTCCTCCAAGGATTTGGAGTCAGTACAACTGGGTTTGAATACTGATTTTTGTTATTACTCCCTGGGCCTCTATTTTCTTGTCTCTAAAAAGGGACAGGTTGGACTAGATGATTTCTTAAGTCTTTTTTGAACCCTAAATCCTGCAATGCTATAAGTTCTTTATGTTAAAGACAAGTGTAGAGTTAGTGTAATTCCCTGGATACTGAAGGCACAAATCCCATGAACTATTGATTACATTACATAGGTAATTGGGATAAAAAAAATACAAATGCTTAAATGGACCAGGTTGGTGTAGCTGTGTAGTACTGGCCTGTGACAGTTCAAACACAATGGCTCCCTCTGGCACAGTTTCTTGGTTATTTGTCAGTGATGTTTTGAAATAGAGCTTCCTCTTCTCTCTCTAGGATGTGAGTCCAGGATAACAAGGAGTATTTGCCCCAGTTTTCACCATAACACTATACTACCTACTTGAAGCTCTTTTGTTCCAAATAATTTTAGTCCCTTCTTTCTGCTAAGACATTTTGAATCAGCTAAAATATTTTTGGAAACTTCCTATGGCATTCTACAATCTATACCCAGGTTTGTACATTTTTCTTCCTCCCTTCCCACCGCTAAGATTTTCACCTCAACTTTATGCTTTCTTTGTCCTACATGATGGTGAAATTGTGTCTCAGTCACTTGCAGCATTGTCTGTTCATTGAAATGCAAATATCAAAGGTTTTTAAATGGTGTGTTGATACAAACACTCATTTTGTTTTGAGGCCATCGGAGTAATTTTCATGCTTTGACAGCAGTGTTAGCACATAGGACCTCCCAAATATCATCTTAAGTTCCAGTAGGTTGTAGAGGTCAATGAGCATATTTAGAATGATAAGGGACTTTATAGTTCATCTAATTCAAGACCATTTAAAAAAAAAATAAGGAAACTGGCTCAGAGAGGTTAGGTAACTTCCACACCCTCACACAGACAATAAGGAGTACAGCCCAGAGTTGAAACCAGGTCCTTTGACTCCAAATCCAATTCTCCTTCCCATGTAGCCCTTTAAAGAAGAAGGTAGTGGCAAAGTGGATCTCCTTTCAATCTGATTCATACAACCTACTGGAGATGTCTTCTGCTTTAAATCTCACTTGTTATATCTATTACTGTCTTTTCTTACGCAAATCATTTAAACTCTTTGGTCCTCCCTTTTCTTCCTTTGTAAAAGGAAGGGTTTGAAATTGATGTCACCAAAAGGCCCTTCCAACACGAGTTGTAAGATGCTGTGATCTTATGAGTTCCAGTTCCCAACCCTCTATTCCTGAGCTCCTAATCCAATAGTCTTCTTCCCCTAAAAAAAGCTCAGATGAAGCCAAAGGAAAGGAATCCGAACCGAGCAAAGAATAATTATTTTATTTGCCTGCCACTGCAGGTGAATAAAGTTGTCACACCTGTTTGCCAAATCTAGCCTTCAAAACGTGAAGGGCCCAAAGCTGCAGAAGGACACAATCTGATGATTTTCCCAATAGCAAGCTTTGTTTCAGCTCTTAAGTCTCTCACATGTATGGAGAGACCCGAAAAACCGAATTCTGCTGGCCACTGAGACCTCCTTCCCTTTCCAATGACAGCACCCCTTCTGCAGCCAGAAAATAAACACGTATATACAAACCCTGGGAACGGAATCTCATCGGATGGCCCAGGCTCCACAAGAAGTTGCGGCCACGATGTGGTGGCGCAGATTTTTATCTTCTTGCTCAAAGCAGCTGATTTGATTTAGGATCGCAGTTGTTAAGAGCAGAAGGAGCTTCTGGCACAAACGGCAGCCCTCTGAGCCTTTCCAGCTGTCCTGAATTTAGGGGGGTGTGGGGGCCCTAGGTGCGGGCTAGAGAGGGTGCAGGAGGGAGAAGGGAGCGAGGGAGCAGTGGTGGCGCGGGAGCGAGCCTCCTGAAGAGTCAGGCTGGAGCTCACTCGGAGGAATTCCATTAAATGAACCCATTCGTCATCTTGCCTTTTATTGATGAGTGGCATTGCTGGGTGGCAGGTGACACAGCAGAACAAATAGCATCAGAGTCCCGGCTCCTGTTCCGCGGGCCCCCAAACAATGAGTCATTACTTATTACATCCATTATTAACTCAGCTCAGCCTCATTAGGCTTAGAAATTGAGGACAGAAAAAAAATCGGAAGCTAAGTAACACCGGGCACCCACGCATTGAGGGGGAAGGGAGTGGTGAGGGAGAGCCGGAGCTAGCGAGGGCAGTCAAAACTGGCAGCTCAGAAATGGTGACATTTTCAAATCCTGAGAGTCATGGGTAGTTGATTGTATGTTTTCCTTTTTCTGACGTGATGGCATGGAGGACTACATTTTAAAGCAGTGGGGCTGAGGAATATCCGAAGTAGATCATTAGCTACCACTAGCCCTTCCAGATACAGTTTATTAGGAGTGGGCCAGGCCTTTTATTAATGAGAGCTTGGAGATTTGAAAACTTCCAGAAACACATAAACACACTCTTTGCTCCTAAAATAGACTTTCAGATGCCGTTGGGACATGCTGCTTCTACAAGAAAGTTATGCAGATTTTTGAGATCTCAAGAGTGTGAAAAGAAACTTTTTTTTCTTGTGACTTTCTATTTTGCTTTTGGATGCCAGGCCCCAAGCTAGCCAGGGAATTCCTCTCCAATGCCTGGAATGCGTCAGCCCTGACTTTTAGAATGTCTTCCTTTAAGAAGCAACTGGAGTACCACATTCTTCTTGCAGGCTTTCTTGACCTCCCCTAACTGTAAGTGGACTCTCCTCCAAAATTCCTTGTGTTTATGTTGCATGTCTAGTTATCTTTTAATCTGTTGATCTATGTGTCATGTATCTATATGTCTATTTTATATAATCTGTTTGTCATCTACCACGAGATAAGAAAAGAATGCTTTTAAAGGAAGAAACATCAGAGGAAGAGAATTCTTCAGTAATGGACACTAGAAAGCTGGAAGTGACAATTGAAAAGATATACACAAAGAATAATTGCGAATCCTAATTAAAGAATTGAGGAAAAAATAAAATGAGGAATAAAATTAACCCTTTTGATGAAAATTTAAAAGGAAATTCTATGGCATAAAATAGAAGCTAGAAATCATTAAAATAAGAGGAAAAGGAAGAAAAGAATGCAAGCGATAGAACTTACCAGATAATAGTATAAATCCCTGTCAATCACACTGCTTTGGGGAAACCTAAAGAACAGAAGAAATAAGCTACCTAAGGAGTTCAAAGCAATAGGCCATTTTATCTGGAGCCCTTTACTTTGTGCAGTTGATTTAACTGAAAATATCCATGGTTTGGGTATGGAGGACAGTGAAAGAAAATAATGTGGACCAGGATTTGTTTACATAATAGACACAGATACAACTAGATCTCCAGAGGAGCAGGATACTAAGGGGTACAGCAATAAGCATTAGGAATTTTCCTAGGTGGGAGTGAGATGTTCTGCGTTACATACACTTAGAGGAAAAATACAATGACAGGAAAGAGATCTTGCAGATTCTCCAGCCAAGTTATGTTACTCTTTCACATTTCCTATGTATTGAATGAGAACACAGTTAAATAGTACCCCACATGAAAGCTGCCCTAAGTGTGAAAGAAGATCTCATTAAGACATTTGGGAACAGTTGTGTCCTATTTCTAAAATGTATATGTTAACTAGGAAGGTGGAATTTTCCATCAAGGTAGACTTGAAATAGTTGATGATTTCTTAGAAATAAAAGAACTGAAGAGCTGGATAGGAGGAAGAATCATTTGTAGAATAAAGCATCATGTCTCCTGAAATATTGTTTGCCAAAATATTACTTTTGACCTACCACAATAGAATAGCAAATGTGAAAGCAAAATTTGAAGACAGTAAAATTGAAAGAACATGTGAGATAGATGATTATAATAATTTTAATTTCTAAAATTAACATTGAAAAACAAGACCCATAATGATAATCTAATGATCACTGCCTTCCAAAGAGGGGAAAACATTGATGAAAATCAGAGTTAAATAAAATCGAAATCAAAGACTACTGAACTGAGTTAGTAAATAAAACAAGAACACCATTAACTATTCTGATTTTTAAAAGAAAAAATGAAACCAATTTTGCAAAATAAAAAAAATGAATACACAATGAATGAGGAAGAAATAAAGAATAAATATCAGAAACTATTCTTCTAAACTGTTAGAAGAAAACTGAAAACATTAATGAAATGAATGGATACTTACAAAATATAAATACTTGGATAAAAAATGGGCTAAATAACACAGTCTCAAAAACAGATATTGAGCAAGCCATAAATAACTCCAGACTCTTCTAGTGGTTTTACAAGGCAATTTTTTCATGATTTAAGGAGCAAATAAGTCTAGCAGTATAAAATCCTAAAGACAATTAAATCCAGTGAGCCAAATATAAGCTCTGATACCCAAAACAGAGCTAGATGATACAGAAGGAGACAGAGACAGAAAAAATTATATATGTATATGTGTATATTTATACATATACATACATATACCCGCAAATATATACATAAACACACACAGAGACAGAGACAGAATATGATGGATATTGATACCAGTATTTTAAATAAAACATTAGTAAGGAGGGTACAAAAAGACATTAAAAAGTTTTATCATTTGACTAATTTGGATTTAAGCAGGACGTTGTTCAAAATTAGCAAATTTATAAATAAACATAACTATTGTTGGTAAAATCATATGAAATCAATTTATGGAGATTAAATCTTTAAGGAATTCAGTACCCATTTGTAAATAAAAACAAACAAATAAACATAAGATTAAAAGAAATTTTCTTTAATATGATAAAAATAAATCTAGATTAAAGCCAAGAACTAGCATGGTCTGCAACCAAGTAACACTGGAAACTTTCCCAAGAAGATTAGGAGTAAAGCAAGAATGTCCACTATGATGCAATGCTGGAAATACTACATAGAGCAATGAGACAAGAAAAACAAAATGAATCAATGGAATAAATATGAGGAAAAATGCAAAATTTTCTCTATTTACAGACAATGTGATTCTTTACCTAAAGAACCCAAGAGAATTAATGAAAAAAAATAACCAAATGGCCTCAGGAAACTGGCAAGGTAGAGAATAAATCCATAAAACATTATTAGTATTTTTTGCATATTACTAACAAAGCACAGGAGAGAAAGGACAAAAAACTTCAATTTAGGATAACAATAAAATACATGAAATATCAGAGAACTAACCAGCCAACTCACTTGTATAAATAACTGCAGAATTTCCCCTCCCCAAAAAGCAGCATAATAATAAGAGATTCAATGGTCATGTCTGTGCTGTAAAAACATAAGAATGTAATAATATTACCAATAACAGATTTAGTACTATACTAATCAAATCATAGTAGTGCTGTTTTGGACTATTCCCTTTGAAGAAACAAAAGGTCAAGAATTTTGAGGGATAAAAAGTTACTCAATTGTTCATAACCTCTGACATCATTATGATAATAATAATTGCCGACATTTATATTATGCCTACTTATGTATCAGGCATTGTGCTAAGCACTTTACAAATTTTATCTCCTTTGATTCTTGCAACAATTCTGGCAGGTAGGTCTTATTATTATCCCACTTTACAATTAAGAAAAGTAGAGTCGACAGAGGATAAATGACTTGCCTAGGATTATTCTGTTAATTTTTTGAGGCAGGATTTGAACTCCTGTCTTCTGAACTCTAGGGACAACACTGTCCACTGCACCAATCAGCTACCATACTCCAAGGAGATCAAAGAAAGAGGAAAAGAATTCATATATACTAACATATTTGTAATAGTTCTTTTTTTTGTGACAAAGAATTGAGAACTGAAGAGGTATCAACTGGGAAATGCCTAAACAAATCATGGTATATAGAACAATGGTATATGATTGTACTGTAGTGAAATGAAGGAGATAGTTTTAGAGAAACTTATGGAGATTTATATGAACTGATGCAGATTAAATGAGAACCAATAAAAATACAATAAAAACACTTTAAAAAAAATGATCAGTTATAAAATTTCTGATCAATACCATGAACAGCCATTATTCCAGAGATCAATGTTAAAGCATGCTGCTATCAGAGAAGAGGTGCATTAAGGGTGCAGAATGAGACATATTCTTTTTGGACATAGCCAAAGTGGGAATTTGTTTGTTTGTTTGTTTTTTTCCTAATGGAGGATAGTAAAAAGGGGATAAAAATGATTTTTACTCATTAAAACAAAATTAATTGAAAAAATCAAAGGATATGTTTTTCTCAGTTGGAAGACAAAAGGTTTTCACTGTCAGGTCTCAAATTATATAGCAAAAAATTAATTATAAATGTAATATGATATTGGATAAAATATTGAGAAATTGATCATTCAGATACATTACATAAGCAAATTCTCTGCACAAAAGCAAGTGGAAATGAAATTTTCAATTAACTCAATAACACAAACTACTAGAAAAGGAGCTCTTTATTCAATCAGAACTGCTAGGAAAATGGAATGATCTTGCAAAAAAATGATTTTGAATAGCCACAAAAAATTATAAAGAGATGCATGATCTAAATGGAAAAACATCCCATAACAAAAAGAAATTAAAATATAAAGCAATACTCTCACAATTTTGGATAGAAGGGAAATGGATAAACATGCACAGGATAGAAGAAACCATAAAAGATAAAACAGATAATATCAATTATATAAATTTAACAAACTTCTACACAAATAAAACCAAAGCAGCTAAAATCATACCCTAATCTCTACTGCCCAGGAATGTCAGTCAAAATGCAGAAATTATAGATTAAAGAATAAATAGTGCAAAAATAAAATTTAAGGAAAACAAAATGTATATATATATACATATATATATGTATGCATACAGGCATATGTACATAATGCATCTATATATATACACGTGCATACTGTTCACTTCTGTAAAATTCTAGCTCTATTTTCAAAGTCTGCAGAATGCAGCTACTTTCCTCTCTTCATTTATCTTGTGTGTGCATATAGAGGGAAAAGAATTAGCAGCAATCCCTCTAAAAGTGCAAATTAAGATACGTCTCAATTGAAACCAGGAATTCTGAGAGTTAGAGTTAAGAAAGGAGCATTTCATGTGTGTGGGACAGCAAATGCAAAGGCAGCGAAGTAAGTGATATGGTGATAAATGCAAGAAGTAGCAAGTAGACTAAAAATTTATAAAAAAAAAAAAAGTCAGTATATAGATAGCAGTCATTAACACCTTAAGAAGAGTTGACTAACATGTTAGCAAAAAACAAAACAAAACTGAGTCTGTGGGCACGAAAGTATAGTTCTGATGATAAGGAAAAAAATATAAAATAGAAGGACATGTAGGAAAATAGAGGGAACACAGTATTTGTCAAGAAGCAAACAATAAAGAGAAACAAAAAGGGGCGTTGGGAAAATCTCAAAGATAACTTTCTCTACTTTCCAAATCTGGTAAGAAATGTTTGGCCCTGATTATATTTAAAAGTAGAAGGGAAACTCCTGAGCTCTCAGTTCTTAAGAGCAAAAGCTATATTGACTATTAGAATCCTAGTAAAGGGATCAGAAGATAGAAATTTCACCTCGCAGAATTCCTTTATCCTTAACTATCCCCAGCTTACTTTTCAGAGGCTACTGTTGAGTCTGTTATGCTATAGCTCATCTCCCTTTCATGGTCAACCTCCAAGAAAAGTTGCCTATATTCATTACCTTCATTTTTTCTCCTGTCAATTTCTCAATCTGACTTCCTAGTATATCATTCAAATGAAATTGCTCTTTCCAAAGTTACAATTATGTATTAAATGCCAGAGCTGAAATATTTTTCTCAGTCCTCCTATTTTGTAAACTTTTTGTAGCATTTGATATTGTGGTCCAACTTATCCCTCCTTTGATCATTTTTATCACCTCACTCTCTTGGCTCCCCTCTTGTCTATATGACCATTTATTCTAAGTTTCCTTTACCATCTCATCATCAATATCATGCTCCCTTGATGTAAGTATTCGCCAAGACTCTATACTGTGTTCCCCTTTATTTCTCTTTACTTCATCTCACTTGCTGACTTAATCATCTTCAGTGGGTTAAATTATCATCTCTATGCAAATGATATCCATCCTTAATCTCTTTTTCAAGTTCCATTCATGCATCTCTGACTCCCTGTTGGGTATTTCAAATTTAATAGCACATACATATCCTAAATTCAACA
Source organism: Notamacropus eugenii (assembly GCF_028372415.1). Lineage (NCBI taxonomy): Eukaryota > Metazoa > Chordata > Mammalia > Diprotodontia > Macropodidae > Notamacropus > Notamacropus eugenii. Next base: position 335,074,636 of record NC_092875.1, read on the forward strand.
TGTCCAGAACTTAATCCATTATCTTTCCACAAAAACCTATCTGAATTTGTCTATTTCTGTTGAGGGCATTACCATATTCCCGGTTAACTAGTTTTAGTCTTGATGTTTTCCTGCCTCTTCTCCCTCACCCCCACATCTCTAATCATGTGCCAAATCTTGTCATTTCTACCTGCACAACATCCCTTATCTGTATGTACACAACTACCATACTAATTCAGATCCTCATTTCTTCTTTCCTGAACCTCTACAATAGTATTTCAATTGTTCTTCCTGCATCAAGATTCTCCTCTGTTCAATCCATTCTACACAAAAACCACAAAAGTGATTTGCCTAACCTGCAGGTCTGATATTGTCATGCTCCTATTCAATAACCTCCAATGTCTCCTTCTTTTTATTGCTAAACAATTTGCAAAAGTCATCTACAATTGATTCCTTTATTTCCTTTATTTTTTTTAATTCTTTGCCACCTGGTTTCTAACATTATAATTCAACTAAAACTTCCAAAGTTACCAGTGATCTCTTAATTGCCAAATATAATGGCTTTTTTCTTAGTCCTCAATTTTGATGTCATTTATCATCTTCTCCTGGATAATGCCTGCTTTTCAGGTTTTTGTGATGGTATTCTCTGCTGATTTTCCTCCTACCTGTCTGACTACAACTTTTTTTGCTTCATCTTCAGTCAGGTCACATTGACTAAACAAGGATGTCCCTTAAAACTGTACATTTGGCCCTGTTCTATTCTCCCTCGTACTATCTCACTTAATGCTCTCATCAGCTCCCCTCGATTCAATTACCTTCATGTGTAGGTGATTCTAAAATGAGAGTTTTCTCAAAATATTTAACAAAATGTTCTTGGGGGGAGGGGTTAATTTACAACCCATTTCAAAGTTTGATTTGCATTATTAAAATTTCTCTATCACTTTCTAATATCTAGACAATCAATAAAAAAAAATAGCTAAATCAAGCCAACAGATAGCTTGCTATATTTCAAAGTGACAATTCTCACAGAGCAAATCTAAGAAGTGACTCATTTTAACTACTTCAAACTATCTCCAGTTAACCAGCCATTACACTTCTCTTGACCACTAATCTCTCATCTGTAACTGACTGTTAGACATCTCAAAGTGGATGTACCACAGACATATTAAGCTCAACATATCCAAAACTTAATTATCTTTTCTCTCAAACTCTCTTCTCTTTTCAACTCTCCATTAAGTTAAGGCCAACATTATCCTTTCTTTCACCCAGTGTTACAGTATCGGTATCATGCTTGACTTGCATTCTCTCTCATCCTCCCTATTTAATCCATTGCCAAATCCTAGAGGCTGGGCATTTAGAGAAGCTAGGAACCACTATACTCTTGGTACATATTCTTGCTATGTTCCTGGGCCATCTCCAATTGTCCTGATCTATATCAGGACACTGGACCCAGATGTCTCCACAGGACAGAGTGAGGCTGGTGACTTTGCACAGCCCTCTCTCATTGTAATCCTATTCACTTACATGTCATAGCATCACCTCCCGATGTCATGGTCCTCTTTGAGAATGAAGGACAAGAGGGGAGGAGCCAAGATGGCGGAGTAGAAAAACACACATATGCTAGCTCTGAACCTACAGACCATAAAATACCTGTAAAGAAGAAGTCCCAACAAATTCTGGAGAAGCAGAAGCCACAGAACAACAGAGCAGATGAGATTTCTGTTCCAGAGAGCCCTGAAAACCTGACGCGAAAGGTCCATTGTGCACCAGACCCGGAGTGGAGCCCAGCCCTGCCTTGGTCACGCAGCACCAAGAGGAGCAGATCCCAGCAGGCTGCAAGGACAGAATCTCCAGCCACTGCACTGCTCCCTCCACCCACAGGTGCCAAAGGTCAGTGGGAGGGTCTCTTTGGCTGGTCAAGAGGGGAGTGGGGTATCCCCATAACTCAGGCCCCCTTAGGAGGCAGCAGCAGAGCCTGCTCCCCAAGTAGGCAGGAGCCCGGATCCATTGTGGAAGGTCTCTGCATAAACCCCTGAGGGAACTGAACCTCTTGAGGCGGTCCTGCCACCACCTGAGCACCTGAACTTAATCTCACACTGAATAGCAGCCCTGCCCCCGCCCAAAGCCCTGAGGCAGGGAAGCAGCATTTGAATCTCAGACCCCAAGTGCTGGCTGGGCAGATCTGGAGGCATGGTGGGGGTGGAAAGAAAACTCAGAAGTCAAGTCACTGGCTGGGAAAATGCCCAGAAAAGGGAAAAAAATAAGACTATAGAAAGTTACTTTCTTGGTGAACAGATATCTCCTCCCATCCTTTCAGATGAGGAAGAACAAGGCTTACCATCAGAGAAAGAAACAGAAGTCAAGGCTTCTGTATCCCACACATCCAGAATAAATATTCCATGGGCTCAGGCCATGGAAGAGCTCAAAAGGAATTTTGAAAATCAAGTAGGAGAGGTGGAGGAAAAACTAGGAAGAGAAATGAGAGAGATGAAAGAAAAGTATGAGAAGCAGGTCAATACCTTGCTAAAGGAGACCCAAAAAAATGCTGAAGAAAGTAATACCTTGAAAAATAGGCTAACTCAATTGGCAAAAGAGGTTCAAAAAGCCAATGAGGAGAAGAATGCTTTCAAAAGCAGAATTAGCCAAATGGAAAAGGAGGTTCAAAAGCTCGCTGAAGAAAATAGTTCTTTCAAAATGAGAATGGAACAGATGGAGGCTAATGACTTTGTGAGAAACCAAGAAATCACAAAACAAAACCAAAAGAATGAAAAAATGGAAGAGAATGTGAAATACCTCACTGGAAAAACAACTCACCTGGAAAATAGATCCAGGAGAGACAATTTAAAAATTATGGGACTGCCTAAAAACCAGGATCAAAAAAAGAGCCTAGACATCATCTTTCATGAAATTATCAAGGAAAACTGCCCTGAAATTCTAGAACCAGAGGGCAAAATAAGTATTCAAGGAATGCACCAATCACCACCTGAAAGAGATCCAAAAAGAGAAACTCCTAGGAACATTGTGGCCAAATTCCAGAGTTCCCAGGTCAAGGAGAAAATATTGCAAGCAGCTAGAAAGAAACAATTCGAGTATGGTGGAAATACAATCAGGATAATACAAGATCTAGCAGCTTCTACATTAAGGGATCAAATGGCATGGAATAGGATATTCCAGAAGTCAAAGGAACTAGGTCTAGAATCAAGAATCACCTACCCAGCAAAACTGAGTATAATACTTCAGGGGGGAAATGGTCTTTCAATGAAAGTGGGGACTTTCAAGCATTCTTGATGAAAAGACCAGAGCTGAAAAGAAAATTTGACTTTCAAACACAAGAATGAAGAGAAGTATGAAAAGATAAACAGCAAAGAGAAGTCACAAGGGACTTACTAAAGTTGAACTGTTTACATTCCTACATGGAAAGACAATATTTGTACTCTTGAAACTTTTCAGTATCTGGGTAGTTGGTGGGATTGTACACACACACACACACACACACACACACACACACACAGCACAGAGTGAATTGAAGAGGATGGGATCATATCTTAAAAAAATGAAATTAAGCGTGAGAGAGAAATATATTGGGAGGAGAAAGGGAGAAATGGAATGGGGCAAATTATCTCTCATAAAAGAGGCAAGCAAAAGAGTTTTTAGTGGAGGGAAAAAGAGGGGAGGTGAGAGAAAAACATGAAGTTTACTCTCATCACATTCCACTAAAGGAAGGAAAAAAATGCACATGAAAACCTATCTTACAATAGAGGAAAGTAGGGAATAAGGGGATAAGCAGGGTAGGGGGTATGATGGAAGGGAGGGCAATGGGAGGAGGGAGCAATTAGAAGTCAGCACTCATGGGGAGGGACAGAATAAAAAGAGAGAGTAGAAGCAATGGGGGACAGGATAGGATGGAGGGAAATATAGTTAGTCTTACACAACACGACTATTATGGAAGTCATTTGCAAAACTACACAGATATGGCCTATATTGAATTGCTTGCCTTCCAAAAGGAATGGGTGGGGAGGGAGGGAGGAAGAGAAGTTGGAACTCAAAGTTTTAGGATCAACTGTCGAATATTGTTCTTGCTACTAGGAAATAAGAAGTACAGATAAAGGGGTATAGAAAGTTATCTGGCCCTACAGGACAAAAGAGAAGATGGGAAAAAGGAAAGGGAGGGATGATGGAATAGAGGTCAGGTTGGTGATAGGGGCAATTAGAATGCTTGGTGTTTTGGGGTTGGGGGAAGGAACAAATGGGGAGAAAATTTGGAACCCAAAATTTTGTGAAAATTAATGTTAAAAGTTAAATAAATTAATGCAAAAAAAAGAGAATGAAGGAGAAGCAGCAGCACACTTACTGTGAAGACTGTTCAATGACTAGTGAGTGCCTCATTCCACTAAAATACTAAATATGACAATGGTGATAATATCAGAGTCACATCTATTATGCCTCTTAGTACACCTAAGATTAAATATAATATCTCCATTTGGTTTTTGAAGTCATTCATCATCTGGCCCCTTAGAACCTTTGTAGACATTGTATTTTTCTCCTCCCCATCTACTACATGACCCAGTAAGACTAGCCTTCTTGCTGTTCCTTGCACTTTCTACTCCATCTCCCTACTCCATGCATTTTCATTGGCTTTCCATCGTATCAAGAATGTTGTCCCTTTTTGTCTCTCCTGCAAGTTTCTATGACTTCTTTCAACGTTCCCATCTTGTAGAAATAATACCCTATCCCCAAGCAATGCTAGATCTTTCTCTCTGAAATTACCTCCAAATCATCCTACATATATTATTATATATAATTGTTTACATGTTATATCTCTTTATACTCTGAGCTCCCGGACCAATTTTATCTTTTCTTTGTTCCCCAGCACTTAGCACAGTACACAGCACATATTCGGCACTAGATACTGAATAATTGCTTATAGAATGACTTGTTAATTTAATGTGCCTCTACAAACAGATACATTTGCTTCTCTATTAACCTTTCCAATTCTTTCAACATATAGCTCTAACCTGTCTTTCCCATATATGTGTGTGAATGTATATGTGTGTATGCATGTGTACTGTGGTGAGTATACATGTATGCACACATGCATATGTTTATATACACATATGTAGGCATGTATATGCATGTATGAATGTATATGTATATGCCAGTGCATGTATATATGTATACATACTTATACTTATATACATATACATACATGCATACATACATACACACACACACATATAGTATATTTCCTTCCTGAGGAAACTTTTTGCTGTCCCTCATACATGACACCCATTTCCTCTGCCTTTGTACCAGCTCTCCTTATTCCTGAAATATTCTCTTCTCACATCTACCTCTTAGAATCCTTTACTTACTTTAAAATACTATTCACGTTCTATCTTGAGTCAAAGAACTTTCCTGATCCACATTCTCAACTTCTAGCAGTCATTTCCTCTTCCTCCTCCTCAAAAAAAAATTCTTGTATTCATTCAGTATATGCTTTGTATATATTTTGATATGTGAGATCCTTTAGAGTTCTTTAGTTTTGATTTTTGTCTTGTTAACCACACTAATTAGAACAGTGACACAAATATATTAGGCACTTAACAATCCCTTAATGACTAATTGATTGTCTTGATATATGCTACTTCACTTTGTTAAATCATTTTTCTGTCTTCACCAGGATTATCTTTATCAGCATTCACAAATGCAGGGGATTTCCCAAGGTGGCAATAGTTAGTGGAGAGCAAAACATTGGTGAAGAGGGACAGGGTGAAAGGAGAGGGAGAAAAACAGGAGGAAGGATAGGATGGGTAGAAATATACAAGTAGTAATCATAACTGTGAATGTGAATGGTTTGAACCACCCACAAAATGGAAGCAAATAGCAGAGTGAATAAAAAATCAGAGTCTTAAAATTTGCTTTTCATACACACACACACACACACACACAGACACACACATACACACACACACACTCCCCTGAAACAGAGAGACACATAGAATAAAAGTAAGGGGCTGGAATAGTATCTTTTATGATTCATTGGAGGTAAAAAAAAAAAAAATAGGGGTAGCAATCCTGATCTCAAAGTAAAAGCAAAAATAGACCTAATTAAAAGAGATAAGGGAGGAAATTACATCTTCCTAAAAGATACCATAGACAATGAAGCAATATCTATACTAAACATATGCACCAAGTGTTATAGCATTCAGATTCTTAAAGGAGATATTAAGTGAGTTATAGGAAGAGACAGACAGCAGAATAATGCTAGTAGGGGATCTTAATGGTCCCTCTCAGAGCTCAAAAATTTCAGCTAAAAAGTAAACAAGAAAAAAATCTCAGGATATAAATAGAATGTTAGGAAAGTTAGACATGACAGACCTGTGGAGAAAACTGAACGGGAACAGCAGTACATGATAAATCACACAAAAAATGACAGTGAAATAGGGCATAAACCCCTCAAAATCAAATGTAAAAAGTCAGAAATAGTAAATGTATTCTTTTCAGATCATAATGCAATAAAAATTACATTCAACAAAGCACAATGAGAATGCAAATTAAAAGTTAATTGGAAAGTAAATAATCCTAAAGAATAGGTGTGTCAAAGAACAAATCATAGAAATGATCAATAATTCCGTTAAAGAGAATGACAACAATGAGACATGCCAAAAATTATTGGATAAAAATAAAGCAGTACTTAGGGGAAATTTTATTTCTCTACATTCTTATATCAATCATATGGAGAAAAAAGATAGATGACTTGGTTATGCAACTAAAAAAACTAGATAAATAACAAATCAGAAATGCCCAATTGAGCATCAAATTGGAAATCCTGAAAATCAAAGGTGAGATTAATAATACTAAATGTCAAAAAAAATTGAGCGAATAAGTACATCTAGGAGTTGGTATATGTATATGTGTGTGTGTGTGTATCAACTAAATAGATAAACCGTTTGTTAACTTGATTAAGAAAAAGAAAGAAGAAAACCAAATATCCAGTATCAAAAATGAAAAGGTTGAAATCACCACTATTGAAGAAGAAAATCATAAGGAAATATTTTGCCAAATTATATGCAAATTATATTCCAATAGCTCTCACAATCTCAGTGGAATGGATGAATAGTTGCAAAAATATAGATTATCTATGTTAACAGATGAGGAAATAGAATTCCTAAGTAACCCTATCTTAGAAAAAAGATATTGAATAAACTATTATTGAACTTTCTATGAAAAAAATCTCCTGGGGCCAGATGAGTTAATAAATGAATTTTACCAAACACTGAAAAAACAATTAATTTAGATACTATGTAAACTATTTGGAAAAATAGGTGGAGTCCTACCAAACTCCTTTTATGACACACGTATGGTGCTGATACCCAAACCAGGAAGAGCTAAAGCAGCACAGAAAATAATAGACCAATTTCCCTAATGAATATCAATGAAAACCAAAAGCAAAATATGAGCAAGGCAATTGCAACATTATACCACAAGGATTATACACTATAATCTGGTGGTATTCATACCAAGAATGCAGGGTTATTTCAATATTGGGAAAAAATCAATATAATTGACTACATCAATAACAAAATGAACAAAAACAGATGCTGAAAAACCTTTTAACCAAACAGCACACATTTCCATTGAAAACATTAGAGAATATAGGAATAAATGGAATTTTCTTTAAAGTTATAAGTAGTTTCTATTTAAAATAATCAGCAAGCATTAAATGTAATGAGGACAAGCTAGAAGCTTTTCCAGTAAAATCAGGGGTGAAGCAAGGATTCTCATTATCCCACTATTATTCAATATAGTGTGAGAAATGTTAGCTATAGCAATAAGAGAAGGAAAAAGAAATTGAAGGAATTAGAATAGGCAATGAGGAAACAAAACTCTCACTCTTTGCAGATGATATGATACTAGAGAATCATAGAGACTCAGCTAAAAAAAAAGAAAAACACGAATTAATTGATGATTTTAACAAAGTTGCAGGCTGTAAGATAAACCCACAGAAATCATTAGCATTTCTTCATGTGACCAATAAAGCCCATCAGCAGGAGATAGAAAGAGAAATTCCATTTAAAATGATATAGACAATATAGAATACTTAAGAGTCCACCTGCCAAGACAAACCCAGGAACTATGTGAACACAATCACAAAACACTTTTCACGCAAAGTGAGATCTAAATAATTAAAAAAATATCAATTGCTCATAGGCATGCTAAGCCAACATAATAAAAATGATAATTCTGCCTATACTCATTTACCTATTCAGTGCAATACCAATCAAACCACCAAAAATAACAGTTTATAGTTATAGTTTATAGGGATAGATAATAGTTTATGCTTATAGTTTATAGAGATAGAAAAAAAATTATCTGGAAGAACAAAAGGTCAAGAATTTCAATGGGATTAATAAAAAAAATACAAAGGAAGTTGGTCTTGCAATAGCAGATCTCAAACTGTATTTTAAAGCAGTAATCATTAAAACTATTTGGTACTAGCTAAAAAATAGAGTGGTGGATCAGCGGAATAAATTACATACACAAGACATAGCAGTCCATGATCATAGTAACCTAGTGATTGATAAACCCAAATACCCCAGCTTTAAGGATAAGAACTCACTATTTGACTAAAACTGTGAGGAAAACTGGAAAAGAATAGGACACAAATTAAGTTTAGACCAACATCTCTCACCACATATGAAGATAAGGTAAAAATAGGGGCATGATTTAAGCATAAAGAATAAAACCATAAGGAAATTAGAAGAGCAAGGAATAGTCTAAATGCCAGATCTATGGAGAAGGGAAGAATTCATGATCAAACAGAAGATAGAGTGTTGCAAAATATAATATAATTTTGATTATGTTAAATTAAGTTCTTTTGTACAAATAAAACCAATACAAACAAGATTAGAAGTGGAAAACTGGGACACAATCTTTGTAGCAAGTGTCTCTCATAAAACTCTTATATAACAAATATATAGAGAACTGAGTCAAAATTACAACAATACAAGCCATTCTCCAGTGGATAAATGGGCATAGGATAGGAACAGGCAGGTTTTAGATGAAGCAATCAAAGCTATCTATAGGAACATGAAGAAGTGCTCTTAATCACTTTTGATTAGAGAAATACAAAATAAAACAACTCTGAGATACCACCTCACATCTATCAGATTGGCTAATTCCACAAAATGGAAAATGATAAATCTTGGAGAGTATGGGAGAAAACTGTGAAAGTGATGCACTGTTGGTAGAGTTGTGAACTGATCCAACATTCTGTAGTGTAGCTTGGAATTATGCCCAAAGGGCAAGCAAACTATGGATGCCCTTTGTCCAGCAATGCCACTACTAGGTATGCATTCCAAAGAGATCGTTAAAAAATGAAAAGGACCAACATGGGCTATAATATTTAAAGAAGTCCTTTTCTTGGTGGCAGAATATTGGAAAGTGAAGGGATGCTTATCAGTTGGGGAATATCTAAGCAAGTTGTGGTATATGGATGCAAAGGGATACTATTGTGCAATATGAAATGATGATAGGCAGATTTCAGAAAATGTTGAAAAGACTTGTATGAACTGATACAAAGTAAAATGAGTGGAACCAAGAAAACGTTACATACAGTTATCAGCAACATTGTGTGATGATCAATGATGAATAACTCAGCTCTTTTCAGCCACACAATAATCAAATACAAAGGACTCACACAAAGGAAAAGGGTATCTATATCCAGATAAATAACTGATGAACTCTGGGCACAGATTAATGCATATTTTTTCACTTTATTCTTCCTAGTGTTTTTTTTATCTGTTTCTTCTTTGACTAATATGGATTTTTTTACATGAGAGCACATGCATAAATTATATCAAACTACCCACTATTTTCAGAAGAAGGGAGGAGAGGAAGAAAAATCTTAAACCCAAAATCTTGTAAAGATAAATGCTAAATTTTTCTTTCATTGTAGCTAGGAAAATACTATAAAAATAGTTACTAGACAGTAATGAAATACATTTTCATATGCTTGACCAGGTCATAGCCCAGAAGGGCATAGCAGAATGCTATATCAAGGTTAGCTAACACACTGATGGTAAACTCTTCAACTTGAAAAGGTTATAAGACTAAAGTGGAGGGACTATTGGTGCATGGTTTTCTGTTTGCAGATAATTGATCACTGAATGCAGCCTCTGAAACTGAGATCAACAAAATATAAATTGATTCTCTGCTGCTTGTGCTAATTTTTGCCTAATAATTAACACCAAGAAAATACAAGTGCTCCATGAGTCACAACCACAACATCCACATATGGAACCATCAGTTACAGCAAATGGAGAAGTTTTGAATAGGATGAATAAGTTCACTTATCTTAGCAGTATACTTTTCAGATATGTACACATTGATAATGAGATTGACACTCACATTGCCAGAGATAGTTCAGTATTTGGGAGTATCCAAAAGAAAGTGTGGTAGAGAAGAGGTATTAGAATGACTACCAAAATGAAGGTCTACAGAAACACTGTTCTGACCTCATAGTTATATGCCTATGAAACCTGGACTGCATGCCAGCTCCATGCTTGGAAACTGAATCACTTCCATTTGAATTGTCTTAGGAAGATTCCGAAGATCACCTGGCAGGATAAGGTAGCAGACGCTGAGGTCCTTACTCAAACTAAATTGCCAAACATTCAAAATCTATTGTATAGAGCACAACTCCAATAGGCTGATCACATTTGTTCAAATGCCAAGTGTACCCTGGCCAAAAAAGAGTGTTTTATGGAGAACTCACATGGAACTTTATGGAGTACTCCCGTAGTGGTCAGACAAAGTGATGCAAGGACACTCTCAAGGTCTCTCTTAAGAATTTTCAAATTGATTGTGTGGTATAGGAGACACTGGCACAAGGTCACCCAGTATGTGGTATGCCCTCATCAGAGAAGGTGCTATGCTCTATGAGCAAAGCAGAATTGAAGTAGCTCAAAAGAAACGTCAGATGAGCAGATTTAGAGAATTCACCCTAAATGTTCATATGAACTATTTTTGACTGATCTACGGTAGAGTATTCTGAGCTCATATTGGTCTGACTACCCACAGTCTAACACACTATAACTTGACTTTAACATAATGATATAATTCTGGTCTTCTTTGAGAACAAAGGACAACTTACTGATACATGCATGTATGCTTACATACATACACACATATGCACATATATACATGTATATGTTGACATGTATGTATAGATATATAATTTTATATGTGTGTGTTTATGAAATGTAATACTCAATAACTTTCAAAATATTTTTCCATTTCATATTTCATTTGATAGGAATTGTTCCTTATCATAATGTCATATTACATTCAAGAATAATATTATCCTGACTTAGGTGGAGAAACTACGTAACAGAGACGTTAAATGTATTTTCCAGTGGCACACAGCTACTTGGACTTAGAGGTCAGGTTTTCTGACCCTCAATCCTTTCTTTCAAAAATGAATCTTGTCATACTTGTCATCATTATGGGACTTCACTACCACTGTCTTATTTAGCTCCCTCTCTTTTACTTCTCCCCATTCTTCTCAGTCTCATGTTCATTCTGAATCCATAGAGACCAGCTGGTGGTGTTGACAGTGGTATAAAGAAGAGGCTGGTTAGAGATGCTGGGGAGGTGGAGAAAAGGATTCCCCTGTGCCCCTCTCAGGAGATTTGTTAGGAAACAAGGATCAGTGGGGGAGGCACCAACTGGTTTCCAAGTTCTTCTTGGCAATCAAGTGAGTGTTTGCACATCTTGTAGTGCTAATTAATTCTGAAAAGAAAAGTAGAAGAAAGTAGAATTACTTGACAGCTGCACTGGATATTGGAATGTCAAAGCCAGTTAACAGATGCCACTGATCACATTCTTTCAACTCATTTTCATAAGTCTATCATTAGGTCGAGAGGAAGTTTTTCCATTTCTTTCATAGATTTAGACACCATGAAAACAGGGCTTCCTCCAAGCAACACATGTTTCTGCTTTTTTTTCTATTTTCACATGTTGTCTGATGATTTTTGGCATCAATAACAGTTTGCTAGATTTTTAGGATCTACTTGAGGGAACAATAATAGCCTTATTAAATATATTCAACCAACGATCATGTATGAAAATGGGGATGTCTACTCTCAGTAGCCTTGATTCCTATCTTGAACTACCCTACTCCTCCCATTCAGTCTTGCAGCACCTCAATAACTTCCCTGCTTCCAAGTATCAATGTGCTTGGTTACTTTTTAAATATTCAGTAGTATAATCAAACAAGTCTACTTCTCACACATGACACCTCATCTTACTTCTCCAGGCTTTCACTGGCTATCTCCCACATCAAGAATACAGTCTCTCCTCACTTGGAATCATGATTTTCCTTACAGACTAAGCTTTAAGTGATAAAGTCCATAGCTTAGAGCTCCCAAGTACATTCCCATCCAAAATGCCATGGATGGATCTTATCAGGAGTACCAGGTATAATAAATAATATGGGGTTTTTTTGTGTGTATATATACACACAGATATATGTACCTGTACATACAAACATATACATGTACACATCTGTGTGTCTATAGATGCAGAATTAATTAATATGTTGTTGTATGTGTGTACGTATATGCATACACACATATATAACGTTTGTGGGTATTCCTGGAAATACCCTATACACAACAACAGGAATACAGTAAGGCTCAGCTGCCAAAACAAATATGTAAAACTGAACTGAGCCAGAGAATTCTCCAAATGACAAGGTCCAGTTCAAGGTTTTGGAACATCACAGTCACCTCAGAGATGTGCAAATTAAATTAGGTGATAAAAGGATCCAAGATTGAGTAGTAGAGGGGGACTTTAAACCATGTAATCCAATCTACTCTTTTCATAGTTCAGGACAACTAAGGTCCTTAAAGGGACTAACCCAACGTTATACATTGAGATAGTTTTAGAGCTAGTATTTGAACTCAGGTTCTCTGATTTAAAATCCCAAAATTTTTCATTCTGGTTCCCCATCATTCTTTCAGTTAGATGCATAGACGTGATGTTCAGGTAACCCATGATGCAGAACTGAAAATCTAGAATTATATGAAATCCATTCAATCTTTGGGACTTCTTAATAAATCACACTCTGTTGGTTAATGCCTCAATTTAGGGTATCTCCTAGGAATTTTGGAATTGATCATATGTTTAAGTATCCATATAAAGGGGAAAAAAAATACTCTCAACTCCTGTGCAAGCACTCAGGCTGTGAAGACATTAAAAAGGCAGGTTGTACTTAAACTAACAACAGCAAAAGTAAAGGACTAAATATGGAGTCATTGTGAACCTAAACACTTCTCCATTTGTTGTCATTGATTTCAGCCATCCAGGGACCTTAATAATAATAATTATTATTATTGGTAATAATCCTCTATCCTTATAAAGAGTCTATGTCTCCCCTACCTACATATCCACAAAACTTTCTGTGGCACAGAAAGAAAAGTATCACGTTTGTGTCCATTAGCAGGGGCTGCACCTTGCTGCTCTTCATTTCCAGATTCTTCCTGATTCAGGAACTCAGCATCACTTTGTCATGATGTACCTACTGCTACTTTTGGGGCCACATTATCCTCTGAAGAATATAGTTCCCTGGAGGGATTGTGGGGTAGCGCAGCTTCCTTGAAGAAACTGGATTCCACATACCTATGACTTGTTTGTTCACCACCCCACTGTCTCAGTTCTGGCACTCTCCCTCAATCTCTGATTTCCATTTTAAAGGTCAAGGGTGTGTTAAGGTTATATAAAGTAGCCTTGAGTCAACCAATTCCACTTAATGTGATGTAAGAGCCATAGCTTTGGATGCTCCAAACTCTTGGAAATACTGAACATAAATAAATCTAACAAACATTTTAGATTTATTGTGAGCAAAGGAAAATACAAGGCACAAGGTAGAAAAAATATATATGAATAAAATGTCCTTGTTCTCAAGAAGTTTGAAGGATAATAATAGAGAACTGTGCCTCACTATATACAAATTTTGTATGCACAGATCTCTATAATAAAAGTAGTCTAAGTAATATGACTAAGAGTAATGAAATCATTTTTCTCTAGTTTGTAGATAAATATCATATGTACAATCCAAATAAAATCCTGTAAAAGTTCAGAAAACAACAGAAAAGCACTTTTAACTAAAGGGATGAGGGAAAACTTCAGAGGATTTATCAAACTATGGACAATGGGTAAGATTTTCATAGATGTAACTAGCAGTGGAGAATGAAAGTACTTAGGCCCCCATCTCATTCCATCCTATGTAAGGAAAGTCTTGGCCCAGGAGAGTCTGCTCTCTACTTGTATGTGCAGTATCCTGTCCCTAAATTGACCTTTCTCCTATTAATATTTCACAACTCTAGGAATTACTTTCACAGCTAAGCTAATCCAAAGGAAGAAAGGGAAACAAGGTAAACAAGAACTTACTTTTGAAAATGCAGACTAGAATCTATTGACTAGAGAAGGAGATGAGAAATATATATATATACACACACATATATGTATATGTATATATATAATTATATATATTCAATACATATTTTCAATGTATATAATATATATTCAATATATATCAATATAATTCAAAATATATATAATTCAATGAGTCAACATGATGCTAGAATTCTATTTATTCAGTAATCATGGACTTCTATTTAAATAATGAATGGTATACCTATCCATGACTCCTTCCCCCTAAACAAAATAGTATTGTATTTATTAAAGAGCCTTGTATTTGACATACATTGTTGGAAATGACTATTAGAAAGTGAATAAAAGAGAAGCAAAATGAGCAAAAAAGGTAAAGAGGAAGGGAAGGATGCATATAGGAAGGAAGGAAGGAAAATAAAGAGGGAGAGATAGAGGAATGGAGAAAGGAAGACCTAAAATAAGCCTTCATACATTCACAAATTACACACATTCACAAATTTTCATGTAAATATTGCTTTAATTTCAACACAGTAAGGGAGTAAGAAGGGATTTGCTTTCTATCCCAATCCACTGTGACAAAGGCCTGGACATACTCTTAAGAAGATGAAATATTGCAATCTAGATATGGCTTCATTTTAGAGTTGGTATTGCAACTTCCTTTAGAAGAGAATGAACTAGATGTACATATTAAATTTTTAATAGATCCGCCTTCTGAGCCCAAGACAAGGTGAAAAGAATTGGAAAGAAAAGCTGTTGATGAAAGTGAATCAAAGCATGTGATTTAGTTAACACTTTCCCAGTAGGATTTCAGCATTTTTTCCCTTTTATGTCAAGATGGCAGAGTAGAAAGACGCACATACACATAGCTCCGAACCCACAACCCACAGAACGGCTACAGGGGAGTAACTCACGGCGAATTCTGCACCCAGAGGCCACGGAATATTGGAGCGAGGGAGATTTCTGTTCCGGAGGGACCTGCAAACCTCTCGCAAAAGGTCCGTTGCGCTGCAGACGCGGAGCCCAGCCCAGCCCAGACCTGCTGTGGCCACAGCACCAAGAGAAACAGACCCAAGCAGGCTTCAGGGATGGGATCTCCAGC